>NC_081301.1:59346071-59671785 GCF_030435805.1 Mustela lutreola
GAAGGGATAATCACCTTTTAAACTATAAAACCTTAAAATAGTTTCTAGAAAACCCTTATCATTTATTCTGTTTTACCTATACAGTAAAATAATGAAATAACATAAAAACACACAAGATCTATGGTACTTGCAAAATGACAACAAATACCTATCAACTCCTTCCACCTTTCCTAGGACTCTCTAGTCCCTTAAATTCTTGTGCATATTTTTGACAAGACAAAGTTTTCCCTAAAGTCGTTGGCTGCATATTTAAAATGATATATCATTAAGCCAATCAGAAAGTTTTTGTCTTTGTTGTTATTTCAGTTTTCTTTGGATTAGGCATACCAAATTTCTGAGTGCTCAGACTACAGATAAGTTTCAGAATGTGTCTAATAGGAGATCTTAAAAGCCAGCCCAGGGGACTTAAGAATGATGACAATTTTTTTTTTCCAATCTAGAAGGCAAAATATAGAGATTCTCCTTTAAGTTTGGCAGAAAACAGGGCTCCTGGGTGGCTCAGTTGGTTAAGCATCTGCCTTTGGCTCAGGTCATGATCCCAGGACCCTGGGATCAAGTCACCCATCAGGCTGAACCTGTCCCCACTGCTTGTGTTCTCTCTCTCTCTCTCTCTCTCTCTCTCAAATAAATAAACAGTTTTGTTTAAATCTGGCAGAAAACAGAAAGGAAGAGTAACACAGCTGTACATTTTACATCACCATATATCTGAAGAAGAGGATTTGACCAGCAACATAACAAATTCCATAAAGAGAGGCGCTCTTTAAAACAAGGGCTTACCCCCTCCCCTTTTATTTTTAAACTGAAAATTCAGTATAGAATTATCTCACTTAATCTCCTAATTGTAGCATGGGAAACAGAAGCAAAGTACTTGGAATAAAGACTTGGAATTTTATTTTCTTCCCAAATATTGCCATGTATTCATAACCAAAAGGACATTGAAAATATAAAAATCCTCTTAGTATTGAATTAGAGACACTGAATTTATAACCTTTAGTATGGTCTAGAGTTGGTAAGAAGTCAAGACAGAATTCTTTGTATTGTGACCTTTTTATATATTATCTTTGGTATATTTTTGAAACCTATAAAGTAAAATAAAATTTTAGAAATAATATGAAAGTTTTAAAATAGAACAGTTAAAGAAAAAGAAAAAGGGATTATGTGATTTGCTAAAAAAAATAATAATGTATTAGATAAAACAGAAGCATTTAATTAGAAAGCCAATGTGATTTTATTCATAGTTGTTACCAGTTATATGGATACATACACACACACACACACACCCCGCACACACTTTATAGCACACAATGGTTGTTTCTGTAATTAAGTGGCCTTTCATGAAATGAAAAACAAATGCTGAATTTAGTATCCTGTTTATTATATAGAGACATAGGAAAACATTTATTTTCATTCTACTTGCCTACACAAAGTCAAAAAAGAAATAAAAAAGTAAATAAAGTTTGATTTTACTTTTAAGAGGTAATACGTAATGCTTTTAGTAGATAAATGATTTTGGATCTAAATTCAAGTTCACCTTGTAGTAAATACATTGCTGTCATCCTGTCAAAAACAAAGTATATAGCTTAAAGTGAATTATTGTATTTTTTTTGTGTTAGTCTTTTTCTGTTAAAATAATCCACTAATACTTCTAACTATTACAAAATAGAAAAATAAATATACGGAGGTGTCTCATCAAAACAAAACAATAAAATATTAAAATCACGGCATCCATCAAAATCCTTGAGGAGAACACGGGCAGGAACCTCTTCGACCTCTGCCGCAGCAACATCTTCCTAGGAACAACGCAAAAGGCAAGGGAAGCAAGGGCAAAAATGAACTACTGGGATTTCATCAAGATCAAAAGCTTTTGCACAGCAAAGGAAACAGTTAACAAAATCAAAAGACAACTGACAGAATGGGAGAAGATATTTGCAAACGACATATCAGATAAAGGACTCGTGTCCAGAATCTATAAAGAACTTAGCAAACTCAACACCCAAAGAACAAATAATCCAATCAAGAAATGGGCAGAGGACATGAACAGACATTTCTGCAAAGAAGACATCCAGATGGCCAACAGACACATGAAAAAGTGCTCCATATCACTCGGCATCAGGGAAATACAAATCAAAACCACAATGAGATATCACCTCACACCAGTCAGAATGGCTAAAATCAACAAGTCAGGAAATGACAGATGCTGGCGAGGATGCGGAGAAAGGGGAACCCTCCTACACTGTTGGTGGGAATGCAAGCTGGTGCAGCCACTCTGGAAAACAGCATGGAGGTTCCTCAAAATGTTGAAAATAGAACTGCCCTATGACCCAGCAATTGCACTATTGGGTATTTACCCTAAAGATACAAATGTAGTGATCCAAAGGGGCACATGCACCCAAATGTTTATAGCAGCAATGTCCACAATAGCCAAACTATGGAAAGAACCTAGATGTCCATCAACAGATGAATGGATCAAGAAGATGTGGTAGATATACACAATGGAATACTATGCAGCCATCAAAGAAATGAAATCTTGCCATTTGCAACAACGTGGATGGAACTAGAGCGTATCATGCTTAGCGAAATAAGTCAAGCAGAGAAAGACAACTATCATATGATCTCCCTGATATGAGGAAGTGGTGATACAACATGGAGGCTTAAGTGGGTAGAAGAAGAATAAATGAAACAAGATGGGATTGGGAGGGAGACAAACCATAAGTGACTCTTAATCTCACAAAACAAACTGAGGGTTGCCGCGGGGAGGGGGTTTGGGAGAAGGGGGTGGGATTATGGACATTGGGGAGGGTATGTGATTTGGTGAGTGCTGTGAAGTGTGTAAACCTGGTGATTCACAGATCTGTACCCCTGGGGATAAAAATATATGTTTATCAAAAATAAAAAATTTAAAAAAAAATCACGGCAACAAAACAACTAAAATTTCTTGTTTACTTACTCATTTATTACATTATTTACATTAGATTTCACTGTGGCATCACTAAGTAAGAAAAAATAACAAAATAGAGTGGGAGGTTTGATTTTAGGGGAAAAAAATCTTTAAATGAATCTTTGGTTTGCCTGCTCTTGCTACCTCATTAATCCTAAATGGTGTCAGTCAGTTGAGTCTAATAGCTGTGAGTGTTACTACCATGGTCAGTTCCACATTTATTTATTTATTTGACCGAGAAAGACAGAGAGAAGGAACTCAAGCAGGGGGTAGTGGAATAAGGACAAGCAGGCTCCCCGCGGAGCAAGGAGCCTGATGCAGGGCTAGATCCCAGGACCCTGGGATCATGACCTGAGCAGAAGGCAGATGCTTAATGACTGAGCCACCCAGTCACCCCAACTTACTCATTTATTTCTTTACATTCAAGTTAATTTAAAGCAAAAACACTTAGAAATACCTTTCAAAAATAGCATAAAATATGGTATCATGTTTTATTTTATTTTGCTTTTATGCCATTTTATTCCAAAAGTAACTTGAGACAGCTTTTGAAGGTTCATGCAATACAGTAAAATAAATTTAAAATTGCTAAAATATATGGAAAGGATAATAATAAAGACAAGAAATTAAGGTAAAATATAGAAAGTCACTTTTGTACTTTTGAGAAACAGGAGGGCAGAGTAATGTGCAGCCATATTTAATACAGGGTTTTATAGAAAGGAAAATGCCAATCTAAACTTTCTAGGGCAAGGATCAGTAACCTTTTTCTCTAAAGGGCCAGAGTGTAAATATTTTAGAACTTGTAGGCCATATAGACTCTATGGCAACTAGTCAGCGCTGCCATTTTATATGAAAATAGTCATATATAAAACATAAATGGATGGACATAACTGTGTAACAATAAAACTATAAAAAACAGTGGAGTAGATTTAACCAATGGATTTTGCCCAATCCTCTTCTAGAAACTAAGGCAAAAATAGAAGAGTCATTTACCTCATTTTATGATAAATGTTTACTCCAAAAAAAGATAGCTTTTCTTGATGGTAAAATGTGAAATGAAATACACTAAAGGGAGTTTGGCAGTAGGGAATGTTAGTTACATCTCTATAATAATTAAAATAGCATGTTTCATGCAGCAGCTGGTCACAGCCCCATGAACATCTGTAAAATGAGTGTAAAATTCAGCATAAAATTGAATTTTTGGTCTTTTGCAGACAAAAACAATGGATTATTCTGTTTTTTTCTAATTGCTTATTATGGCAATAGCATTTTATGCTTTGAGTTTTTTTTTTCTTCTTAAGTCTGCTTTGCTTTGCTTCTTTTGTTTGTCTTTGTTATTAAAACGAAAAATCATTCCTCTGTATAGCATGTTAAGCAATACACCATCTCATGTTGCATAATTAACTGAAAACCATATCAGTGGTTAGATGTAGGTGAACAGTACAGTGAAGGGAATAAGAAAGAGTTATAATTTGATAGGGAGGATGGACATTTAAATAAAGAAAGCATGATGAAGGTTATGATATAAGGAGACATGAGTTTTGGTTTTGAATTTTTATCCACTGCTTGTCAGTAATATGATCTTTTGTATATTTCTTAACCTCTCTGCCCTTGGTTTCTTCATCTCTAGAATGAGGACAATATCAATGACTTTCTTACTGGGATGAAAGAGTGGATAAGATAAGACTTAGTGCAGTAATACATAGTTAGTATCAATACATAACTCAGACAGGGCCTACATTCAAAAGTAAGATTCTAGGCAATGATAGAAGTTTTCAAAAATAGGTGTCTATGATTTAGCTATATAACTCTTAAATCTCTCCCACCCGTAGGTAGATTTTTTTTTTTTTTTTTTTTTTTTTGGAGTAGATTTGAAGAGCTTTTCTTTGGAGATAGATCTTTTATGAATGACTTCTTTCCCCAATTCCCCAACACACATATGTCTCCCAAGAGTTTTTTGTTTGTTTGTTTGTTTGTTTTTTAAGACCACGTAAGAAGTATAATACATATCCCTTCAATTTAGAGTACATAAAGGACTAGTGTCTGAGCAAAAGCCAAGAAGTCTATGAGCAGGAAACTGGTTAAAGTGGTCTGTTACAGCAGAGAAGAAATCTGGTATGAAGATATTAATGGTATCCCAAGAGTTTGTAGGAGCAATGGATTCATCAGCTTTTCCTTGGACTACTTTTGAAATACACATGAGAAGAGCTGCAGTGGGGTGGTCCTAACCTTCACAAGCAGGTCAGCTAGAAAGATGAAGGGACTTTGGCAGGAGGTAGAATCTGACTTCTAAGAACCTGGGGATTCTAGAAGAGAGATCTTTGTGGATGGAGTTCAATAGTCCATGAAAGAACACAAGAGAGTCTTCTTTGAATATTTGCCAGGTCCAGTATACTAAAATTATATCATCTCCACAAATTCAGTCAAATAATGGCTTTGTTCCATTTGTTCTCATCCTGTACCCCTACCCTAACACAGAAAAGGTCAGAATCTGCAGTAAGGAAGATGGGTGAGAAGAAGTAATTCAACCTAAAAGTGCACCCAGAGTTTTGATGTATTAATGAGATGGGCTGTTGTAATTACCTAAATGAAAATGTTTTTTTTTAATTTATTTAAAGTAACAATAGATTGTTTTAATACCTGAAAGTGGACAGAGAAGAAATTGTGCCTGCCTGAATTTTTATTTAGGAACACAATGAGAAGTAGTCCCTTTTAAAAATTTAAAGAGGCAATATAATAGGAAAAAAAATGCTGATTTGCAAATACATTTGGTTATTTATAATTATATTTCATAATTCATACTTGTTTGATGCTATATACATTTGTTACATCTACATATATATCTATATCAATGGATAGAAATCACATCTAGAACTACATGTTTCTTCGTAATAAATATGTACTGAATAGCTCTTATGGTTCATTCAGGCACTCTCTTGGGTTCTGGGAATGAAGGAGGTTTCATAAACCTAATTAGGTTTCATCACCTAATGTTAATATGAGAAAGAGAATAATGCCCCCCGAAGAGGTCTGCATCTTAATCCCTGGAATTTAGAAAGATGTTAGCTTGCATGGCAAAAGAAACTTTGCTTATGTGGTTAAGTTAAGAATATTGAGATGGAAAAATTATCCTGGATTATCCAGGTGGCCCAATGTAATCATAAAGGTCCTTATAAGGATAAAAAAAAAGTTTCCTTATACAGTAAAAAGTGGGGGAGGGGAGAGAGTCAGAGTTGGAGATATGATGACGAAGGAACCAGTATAGAGAAAGAGATTTGAAGGTGCTATATTACTGGTTTTGAGGATGGAGAAAGGGTCCATCAGCCAAGGAATGCAGCAAACCTTGAGGAGATGGAAAAAGTAAAGAAATAAAATTTTTTCCTAGACCCTCCAGAGTGAACACAGAATTGCTGGGCCATTTCAGACTCCTGACCTATAGGACTGTAATATAATAAGTAAGCCACAAAGTTTGTGGTAATTTGTTATAACAGTAATAGTAAACTAATACAGTGGACAATGATTTAAGAAAGTGTGATAGAAGAAGTACATAAATGTTGAAGTCATATTTCAATAGATTTATTAAGCTAATTTAAGAATTCCAGGACTGCTTGAGGAAGTGATAATGTAACCTAAGACTAGAAGGATAAACAAGATCAACCAAAAACAGGGGGGCTAAAAACTATTCCAAGAAGGGAAATAAGATGTGAAGACTTAAAAGTGGGAAAGAGCAAGTTATATGTCAAAATAGGCCAATATGTGTGAATTACAGAATTTGAGGAAGGGGTGAGTGATATGGCTGCCAAATATACTGACGTCAGATCATGAAGGGTCTAGTCAGTTATGACATGCTTTGAAGTTTGAGCTTTATCATAAGAGCAATGGGGAGGGTCTAAGGATTTCAAGCAGGAGAATGTCATAATCATATCACCATAGGTTCACTGTGGAGAGTGAATTAGAAGAGAGATATACTAATAAAAATTAAAAAAAAAAAAGAAGAGATAGATACTGAAGAATGATTAAGAAGAGGAGGCAACTGTTCAGAGAGGAGATCGTATTTGCGTGGACTTGGTGATAGCAGTAGGAACAAAGAGAAGTATCCAGAACGTAATTTGAAAATGAAATCTAAATGATTTGGTGATTTACTGGATGTGGGAGATATCCTGGGTAGATGGTGGTAGTATTTCAGGGACAGAAACAAGATGAGGTTTAAGTATGGAAGAGGCTTAAAGAGATCATGCATTTGTCAACATTTTGGCTTAGGGTATCCATTACATATGCACATGGGAATGTTTAGCTAGTAGTTGGATATATCAACCTGGAGCCCAGGAAAGAAGTCTATGCTGGATGAGCAGACTTGGGAGACATCGGTTTGAAAATAGTTTTTGAAGCATTAGGAGTAGATGAACTTACCAAGGGGCTCCTAGATTAACTTTAATAAGTCGTTAACAGTGAAGCAGAGAAAAAGTCTAGAATGAACCCTGATGGTCATCAATAAGTAAAATGGAAGCAGACCAAAAGGATCATTCAAATAATTATATGAAGAGGCCAGAGGGGAAGGGGGGGAAACCAAGAGAGAGGCAAATCCTAGGAGGCAAGGGAAGATAAGTTTTTGGAAAAAAAATTATTCCAACAGTATCAGTTGCATCTATGAAGTCAAGCAGGATAGCTGAAAAATGTCCATATTTTGTAATACATAAGCATTGATAGCCTGTGTGAGAGCAGGGTCAGTGGCATATTACAGGAAGAAATAACATTGTATGACTTCAGGAAATTGAGACAGAAATTATAGATAATACCTTCAAAAATTGTGACTGAGAAGGGGAGGCAAAAATAGCATTTGCAGAGGGAATTTAGATTGAAAAAAGTTTTGATGTTTTGTTGTTGGTGTTGTTTTGTTTGTTTGTTTTTGGTACATCATGCATGATGAAATTCTAATGAGACTCATCCAGAAGTGGGGAAATTCAAGGTAAAAACAGATGGAAGGTGGAGAATTTACTATATTTCTAAGCAACGCAGAGGGGAAGGATTCCAGAATATATATAGATGGCAGATCAATTAGCCAGATGGAAAGCCAACTCTTCTTCACTCCAAAAAGAAGGGAAAAGATGATTGCTGGTTATAGCCTAGACAGTGAGAAGTCCAAGAGGGTTTCTTCACTGGTTTTAAGTAATCTTCTGGATTTGAGGGAAGAGATAGATGAGCTGAAGATTTGAGAAGAGTTCAGGAAGTTTGAAATAGTATCTGTATGGAATGGGAATTGAGTTCCGTAATGGAAGTCTAATGGGATTCCCAGATACTTTTGAGATCCTGGGAGAGATTAGTGATCACAAACGTATACTGGCACCATCTGCCCCTTTGAGTGACATTCTTTAGCAGTGTGCAGCAGAATTTAGCAGACTTGGCGTGTGTACAGGGGAAAATGTCACTGCAGATAATTTTCTATGCCAAATGACCAAGTTCAGTAGGCCACTGAATGCTCAGATAATCAACAAGAGAGTAGTTGAAAATCTTCTAAAGGCCTGGCTTTCATATTTCCTCCTTTGACAATGTTAAGTGTCTTCCCATGTTATCCTACTGCTCTTTTAGGATTCAAGACGAAGATTCTCAAAATGAAATGCCTTTTAAGGCACTGCTATAAATTAATAAGCTGAGTCCCATTTCATGAAGGTATGGAAGAATTGAAAAATTTAGTTAATTATGATATATATCTATGTGTGTAGCTTATGCAGTAATGTTACCATTACCATTATATAATGCATAGTTTGCGATTTAGAAGTAAAAGGCTAGTATGATACACAAGTGTATATGTTTTTATCTAAAACATATTTTAACTGTATCTATAATTTTGCCACAGATGGCAATGTACAGCTGTGTCTTTATCACCAAGAGATGTGAGGAGAATTATGTGAAATGCTGATATTTTCGTTCAGATGCCTGCATGAATCTTTAAGTATGTGCTCCCCCCTCCCCGGATTTTATTTTATTTTTTAATTTCCATTTCTTGAATTTTGTTACATCTCTAGCTTCTCATTTTAATTAAAATTAAATTTAAAAATTAAATCTCTACTGCTAAGCTGCCTGGCTTAGAGCCCAAATAAGAACCACACATTCTTTTTTCTTCATCTCATGATCACTTTAGCAAATTAAATATAAATAGAAGGAAAGTGCCCTACATATGAGAGCGAAGAGTTAGCTCTCCAATTATATCTTATGACCACTAATTCTTTATGCTCTCACAGAAAAGAGGTTAATAGATGAATATCTTTGCTACTTATCCTCATCTAAAAATCAGAGGATATGCTGAGAGGCTTTGGTTAACCACCATGTAGCAGAGAACAAGCATGAAGTTATTCCTAAGAAGCAGCTTTTAGGCCACTTAGGCAGGGAATATATTTTCTTGACTCCTTGCCTCTTGAAGCCATATTACTCATTTGCACTGATAGAATATGGACAAAAGTGATGAGTAACATTTTCCATGCAAATGATTAAGAATCAGGTGTGCTTTTCCTCTGGTTTCCTTCCAGTTCCATCAGTGGAAGAAAACCAAGATTCTTGACAAGACAGAGCTACAAGATGGAAGGAGTCTGGGTCCAAGCAAAAAATGACTCTATCTGGAATACCTGTTATACGATTTAATGTGAACAAAATATGTCACACCACTGAGAATCATTCTAATAAATACCCCAAATCTCAGTCATACACATACTGAGAGTCTGTTGGTTACTTCTACAGACAATTTAATCTAATCAATTATATGTTGGTTATAACCATTTTAATGGTTTTAATAAAAAATCTATTGTAAATTGATTTCTCAGTTCTGAAAGTTTCTTAATTAACACATACTTATTTAAAGTATTTTCTTTGTAGCAGACAAATCTACTCAGTTTAAAGCTATTTAGGAAGCCTTTACCATAAAAGTGTTAAGGTAAATATAAATATCCCAGAAGGAAAAGAATGGGAATTGGGGCAAAAAAAATGTAAGAAAATTACTTTTCTATATTCTAAAATAGATTGAAGGTATTTTTATTTAGAAATAAGTCTAAAAGCCTAAGAATATAACCATAATAGCTTGTCAAAATGACTCTAAAGCATGAACATATCTGGCACAAAGATTGCTTTTCTCAGAGCCCTTTCAGAATGAAGTACTTGTTTCTTATGGTGCCTTAGGTAAAAGTGATATCTGTTTTATGAGTAAATAAACATGAACTGTGGATAAATTTTGTCCAGTTCAGAAACAGAAATCTAATGCTGGAAGCATATCCCTCATCAATTTGTAGAAAAGCTGTAGCAGTTTAAGATAGAAGGGCCAAGTTACAAAGTCTAAGGTGGAAACTTATCCTGAAGGTTCTACTGAAGGCAGCTGAAGCAGGAGAGAAGTCCTAGGCAGGGACAGGGATTGAGCTTCTGCATTGTTGTGCTGGGGGGAAATATTCACATTGTAGAGGGTCGTGGAGCATCAGTTCAAATCACTTTGTTCAGATAAATTAGTGGTTTTCAAATGTGCCCAAAGAAGAACACCAGGAGGACAGTGTAACTTCTTACCCTTGCAGCAGGCTCTTGATGCTGGCCCAGAAACATTTACAGATTCACAGCCACCACGGACGCACACAGCACATTTGTATAAAACAAAGGTGTTTTTTTCTCAAGATAAATGCAGCCCCAAGAGCACTGCCTGAACTTGGAGCATGAAGCTAGAAGAGTCCAATCACACTGTGAGGGTGCTCACTGAGAAGTGGTCCTGAGACGACTCCAGCTTAATTTCTCAGGTGAATCAATCAAATCATGATTCTCGTTCTTTATGTGTGCTACCTTGGTAGGCCACAAATCTACTTCTGAGAACATTAACTGCCAGTGGCCCTTCTTTTGCCTTCGCCTGCCCCTCCATCAACAAATAGAAATATTCCCTAGATTCTTATATTCTAGGGTTGTTACTATTTAGAGGGATGTCTGAATGATGTGCTGCATCGTACTGTGATCGAGTTCCTATACAAAGACAATCTGTAATGGGAATCCACAATTTAATTTAAAAAATAACATTGTAGCTATTAGAGTTCTACATCTAAGAAATAAAAGGGGGATAAATACATTAGCCAGTTCTAAAATCAAAAGAGAAAATTACCACTCAGTGTGCCTTGGGGTAGTTATATATATTAAGGCAATAATCATTTCAGATCATATAATAAACTGATATTTCTGTGTATCTAAATACTGTTAGATTTTGACAATCCCTCTTTTGTATTTCTGCATTCATCAAACTGTACCCAGAGAAGACTTAAAAAAAAAAAAAAAACTATAAAATCACATATTGCAAGCATGCACACACACCAGAAAATGAGATGTTTGTGTTTTCAAGTTAAAAAAAATTATATGCATCCAAATGTAGTGAATTTGATCATTTTACATAACAAAATATTTTCTACTTGCAAAATGTGTTTATGTTGGTATAAAATACAGAAAATGGTATTAAAACAAAACGGCCACATAAACAAAAGTGGTTTTATTGTTTTGATTGTCCACATCAGATTTCTTTCTCCTTCCTTCCTTCCTTCCTTCCTTCCTTCCTTCCTTCCTTCCTTCCTTTCTTTCTTTCTTTCTTTCTTTCTTCCTTTCTTTCCTGATTTATTTGCTGCTGTTTTAGGAATAAGCTGATGCAAAAACTGGGACAAGCTTTAGTATCATATGAATATTAGGTTATGCTACAATAATACTGTGATGGACTGGATGATAGCATCCTCCCAAAATTCACATTAAAAGCCCCACATTCCCAAGATGACTCTATTTGGAAATAGAGCCTTTATAGAAGTAACTAAGGTTAAATGAAGTCTTAAGAAGGTTGAGCTCTGATCCAATGAGATTATTGTCCTTAAAAGAAGAGACACCAAAGAGCTGGCTATCCCTCACTATTCATGATTACAGTAAAAAGATGGCCATCGCAAGCCAGAAAGATAATCCTCACCAGGAACCAAATCCTTCAGGAAAATAGATCTTAGATTTCCCAGGCTCAAGAAATATGGGAAAATAAATTGATGTTGTTTAAGCTACCCAGTCTATGGCATTCTCTTATGGCAGCCAAAGCAGACTAAAGCGACAACAAACAATCCCCAAATCTGTTTATTACAGTAAAAATATTAGGTCTCATTCATAAGCCTGTGATTCATTGAGAAAGCCTTGTTCCAGGCTCAAGATCAGATATGAGTTTTTCTGATGGTCTGTAGTGGCAGCAGCTACTAGTATTATACTCTCCTTCTGGTTGATGCAAGGGTGCAAGCAGTGAAATCAGCTGCGCAAAATTCTACGGAGATATGGTTATATCATACTTATGCACATCCCATTGACCAAAGCAAGTGACGTGCTAAGTTCATTATCAGTGGGGCAGGGAACTATACTCCTCCAGGGAGGACAGGAGTGAAATCAGTGAATATTTGCTGAACACTAATATATCTACTTCAATAGCCAACAACTTAAATCAGATTTTTTTAAAGATTTTATTTATTTATTTATTTATTTGACAGAAAGAGATCACAAGTAGGCAGAGAAACAGGCAGAGAATGCGGGGGGGGGGGGAAGAAGGCTCCCTGCTGAGCAGAGAGCCCAATTCAAGATTCGATTCCAGGACCCTGGAATCATGACCTGAGCCAAAGGTAAAGGCTTTAACCCACTGAGTCACCCAGGTGCCCCCAGATAAGAATTTTTTTAACCAGTTCCTGGTGCTTTAAAATTTTCTGAGAGGTGCAGCTGAGGAGACAGATTTATTTCTCCTCTATTCCTAATTTTATTGAATTTTAGCTTTAGATACTGTATTAAATGAATGTTGACTTTTCTAGATGATAATTGGCTATAGAAGTGTATTAAAACTCTGACACCTATTTATCAAATGTATTTCATATTAGAAATAAGTATTTTGTGAACACCTGGACACTTAAATAAAATGTACAAAATACAAATGTATAAATGTGTATCTAGCATCACTATTTACTGTTAATAAAATAAATGAATCACATTAATGTGCTAAAATTCATTGATATTAAGTTCTGTACCTAGTATATAGAGAAATTAAGCTTATTTCCTTTAAGATTTTATTTATTTATTTATTTATTTATTTATTTAAGAGAGGGAGAGAGATCACAAGCAAGGGGAAGGGCAGAGGGAGAGGAAGTGAGAGAGTCTCAAGCCGACTCCATGCTGAGTATGGAGCCCAACACAGGGCCCAGTCTCATGACCCTGAGATCATGAACTGAGCTGAAACCAAGAGTTAGATGTTTAATCCACTGAGCCACCCAGGTGCCCAAACTTCTCATTTTTAAGAAACAAGTTACTTTTGATACACCTTTTTAATTCTCAGCTGAATGAAAGTTGAAGAGGAAAAAAAAAAAACTTTATTTCTTACTTTATCAATCTCAAAACCTACATTCATACACCAAACATACACTCACACCTATATGAACCCCTATAATATTGGCAGTAGTGTCGCTAATGTAAGCTTAGTCCATTCTGGTTAACTATGACTTCATCTTTATATAAACAAACAAACAAAAAAAATAGAACTGTGAAAACTGTTTGTTTGTTTTTTTCCATCTCATTTGTCAGTTAAGAAGAATTTATATTTGTTTGCTCATACTATTGAAGAAATAATAATCAAGGACACTGCATAACTGGCTGTTTTGGTTTAATTCCCTCCTTTGCATCTCTTACAAGTACAGAAGGAAGGCCAGTGCTCCCTCAACCAGAATGCCTCTTATAGACTAATATGAGACTTACAAAGAGAAGCATAGTCAATTTTCAAACACCACACATTGATACAAAATTCCTGTAATATGGAATAACCCAAGGTTTGCAATAAGTAAGGGGTACACAGTGGGGGGACATAAGTATGTGTGTCAGCACTGGGCCTCAGAAAGATGTATCTGGTTCTTAATTCACAAGTAAATATGTGCCCTTCTCATCAGTTCAGGTTCATGAAGATTCTAATCAAGCAATTTATCTGGTTCATTTCTCATATGCCCTCATCAACTGAAGTGCAAAGTCTACTCAACTGCCAGAAAAGATAAGGTCAGCCTTGAAAATAAGTGTTGGCCCATTTTCCCAAAGCTCAGAGGAAACCAGGGTGAGACTAATGAGATCAACCTCTTTGGACCAGGCCCCATAGTGCTATAGCAGTATTTGAAAGTTAAAAACTCCATTTTATAATACCCAGTGATAAAATTGGTTAATTGGTGATAACTTCTTTCTTTCTTTCTTTCTTTCTTTCTTTCTTTCTTCCTTCCTTCCTTCCTTCCTTCCTTCCTTCCTTCCTTCCTTTCTTTCTTTCTTTCTTTCTTTTCCTTCCTTCCTTCCTTTTTTTTTCTTCTTTCTTCTGAAAATATGTTCACATGCTTGTCTTTAGCATTAATCTCGTGAATTACTCCATTAGGATCCCATAGTTTGCCCCCTTGAGACTTACAAGTAAATCAAAGAGTGAAGGAGCTTAATATTTACTACAGAAGTTCCTTTTAGTGATGGATTCAGAGAAAATTTTACCTAAGTATATAGTATGGATATTGGCTTATACATGTTAACATGCAGATAAACAGTGCACCAGAAAGAGAAATGTGAAGTCTGAGATAAAGTCTTTACACCTTTTTAATTCTCAGCTGAATGAAAGTTGAAGAGGAAAAAGAAAAAAAAAACTTTATTTCTTACTTTATCAGTCTCAAAACCTACATTCATACACACAAACATACACTCACACACATACATACCCCTATAATATTGGCAGTAGTGTCGCTAATGTAAGTTTTACATGTGTTTTTTTTTAATTTTTTATTTTTTATAAACATATATTTTTATCCCCAGGGGTACAGGTCTGTGAATCACCAGGTTTACACACTTCACAGCACTCACCAAAGCACATACCCTCCCCAATGTCCATAATCCCACCCCCTTCTCCCAAACCCCCTCCCCCCATCAACCCTCAGTTTGTTTTGTGAGATTAAGAGTCACTTATGGTTTGTCTCCCTCCCAATCCCATCTTGTTTCATTTATTCTTCTCCTACCTACTTAAGCCCCCATGTTGCATCACCACTTCCTCATATCAGGGAGATCATATGATAGTTGTCTTTCTCTGCTTGACTTATTTCGCTAAGCATGATACGCTCTAGTTCCATCCATGTTGTCACAAATGGCAAGATTTCATTTCTTTGATGGCTGCATAGTATTCCATTGTGTATATATACCACATCTTCTTGATCCATTCATCTGTTGATGGACATCTAGATTCTTTCCATAGTTTGGCTATTGTGGACATTGCTGCTATAAACATTCGGGTGCATGTGCCCCTTTGGATCACTACGTTTGTATCTTTAGGGTAAATACCCAGTAGTGCAATTGCTGGGTCATAGGGCAGTTCTATTTTCAACATTTTGAGGAACCTCCATGCTGTTTTCCAGAGTGGCTGCACCAGCTTGCATTCCCACCAACAGTGTAGGAGGGTTCCCGTTTCTTCGCATCCTCGCCAGCATCTGTCATTTCCTGACTTGTTGATTTTAGCCATTCTGACTGGTGTGAGGTGATATCTCATTGTGGTTTTGATTTGTATTTCCCTGATGCCGAGTGATATGGAGCACTTTTTCATGTGTCTGTTCGCCATCTGGATGTCTTCTTTGCAGAAATGTCTGTTCATGTCCTCTGCCCATTTCTTGATTGGATTATTTGTTCTTTGGGTGTTGAGTTTGCTAAGTTCTTTATAGATTCTGGACACTAGTCCTTTATCTGATATGTCGTTTGCAAATGTCTTCTCCCATTCTGTCAGTTGTCTTTTGGTTTTGTTAACTGTTTCCTTTGCTGTGCAAAAGCTTTTGATCTTGATGAAATCCCATAGTTCATTTTTGCCCTTGCTTCCCTTGCCTTTGGCGTTGTTTCTAGGAAGATGTTGCTGCGGCAGAGGTCGAAGAGGTTGCTGCCTGTGTTCTCCTCAAGGATTTTGATGGATTCCTTTCGCACATTGAGGTCCTTCATCCATTTTGAGTCTATTTTTGTGTGCGGTGTAAGGAAATGGTCCAATTTCATTTTTCTGCATGTGGCTGTCCAATTTTCCCAGCACCATTTATTGAAGAGGCTGTCTTTTTTCCATTGGACATTCTTTCCTGCTTTGTCGAAGATTAGTTGACCATAGAGTTGAGGGTCTATTTCTGGGCTCTCTATTCTGTTCCATTGATCTATGTGTCTGTTTTTGTGCCAGTACCATGCTGTCTTGATGATGACAGCTTTGTAATAGAGCTTGAAGTCCGGAATTGTGATGCCACCAACATTGGCTTTCTTTTTCAATATCCCTTTGGCTATTCGAGGTCTTTTCTGGTTCCATATAAATTTTAGAATTATTTGTTCCATTTCTTTGAAAAAGATGAATGGTACTTTGATAGGAATTGCATTAAATGTGTAGATTGCTTTAGGTAGCATAGACATTTTCACAATATTTATTCTTCCAATCCAGGAGCATGGAACATTTTTCCATTTCTTTGTGTCTTCCTCAATTTCTTTCATGAGTACTAGCCAATAGGATTCAACAGTACATTAAAAAGATTGTTCACCACGACCAAGTGGGATTTATTCCAGGGCTGCAAGGTTGGTTCAACATCCGCAAATCAGTCAATGTGATACAACACATCAATAAAAGAAAGAACAAGAACCCTATGATACTCTCAATAGATGCTGAAAAAGCATTTGACAAAGTACAGCATCCCTTCCTGACCAAAACTCTTCAAAGTGTAGGGAGAGAGGGCACATACCTCAATATCATCAAAGCCATCTATGAAAAACCCACCGCAAATATCATTCTCAATGGAGAAAAACTGAAAGCTTTTCCGCTAAGGTCAGGAACACGGCAGGGATGTCCATTATCACCACTGCTATTCAACATAGTACTAGAGGTCCTAGCCTCAGCAATCAGACAACAAAAGGAAGTTAAAGGCATCCAAATTGGCAAAGAAGAAGTCAAATTAGCACTCTTCGCAGATGATATGATACTATATGTGGAAAACCCAAAAGACTCCACTCCAAAACTGCTAGAACTTATACAGGAATTCAGTAAAGTGTCAGGATATAAAATCAATGCACAGAAATCAGTTGCATTTCTCTACACCAACAGCAAGACAGAAGAAAGAGAAATTAAGGGGTCAATCCCATTTACAATTGCATCCAAAACCATAAGATACCTAGGAATAAACCTAACCAAAGAGACACAGAATCTATAAAGTACTCATGAAAGAAATTGAAGAAGACACAAAGAAATTGAAAAATGTTCCATGCTCCTGGATTGGAAGAATAAACATTGTGAAAATGTCTATGCTACCTAAAGCAATCTACACATTTAATGCAATTCCTATCAAAGTACCATCCATCTTTTACATGTGTTTTACATGTGTTTTCAAATCAGTTGGCCATAGTTAATTCCATGACTCTGATTTGCCAGAAAGCTTGGTTAAAGGATTAGACATGAAGCTAGTTAGCATTAACTGGTGCCTGCAAATGAGCAAGAGCAAGAGTGGCTCATTGACTAGCTCTGTACCTGCACCCCAAGCTACCACACAGAGTGACTCTGCCTAAGTCATCAAGAGAGGGGAAAAAAATCCATAGTATATTTCCTTTTAAAGAAGTGTGGATGGCTGTGTTACCTCCCATTCATCCAATTATTTTTAAGCAGCAAGATCCAAATCAGATTCAGTCCTTAAGTGATTGATGAAAAAGTTACCCTAACAGGTAGGATCAGAGAGCAATGAACACATTGTGAGTAAGTGACAGCCCCTCCTGGTTCCTAGCAACGCAGTAGGTGCCATCACCAAACCGGCCCCGGCGTGATCTGGAGTACCGCTTCATTTGCTGCTTTATATCACATTGTGATGAAAACTGTCACAATGTGCCTCTTTAGGCACTGAGCAATCTGTGATTTATCAAAGTGCCATCTTGCTGATGAACTGAAAAACAAACCCTGTCTCATCAACAACTAAACCATTTTACATTAAAATTTATTCTCTAATAGTGTCTAAAATTAATCTTCCAAAATGGTTTCCTCAAAGAAAAAGAAAAAGAAGAATATTTTCAGGATTTTGCTATGACATTTGACCCTCAAGTTTCTGAAAGTGATCTCATTTAAACAAAACACATTATGTTAACTCTTCCAACCTAAGTTCCTCAGAATGAAGTTCACCCCAGCTGACTGGTGAGACATTCTGCACCAAATCAATCTCCAAATGCCTACCTGCAGTCCTTGTCAGTACATCAGGAAGCCACTCTCACCCAGGAACAAGGGCTTCAACACCTCTGCCAGTGGAAGTCTTGGTCTGGGAACCCTGGCTAGTAGGTGTTGATCATCATTTGCTTTTGAGATGCTAAGTGCAGGGCTGAGGGAGGGTGCCCTAAGAGGTGCTCAAACAAAAGCCCTAGACTCTCTGAAACAATCATGACCCTGAAAGACTAGAATTCACTGAGATACAAGATAAATGCAGGAGAGAGTGAAAATGTTTGAAGAGTCTGATGGGAATAGAGACTAGAGCCAATCCTGTTCTCAAAATGTATTAGTATCTATTTTCAACTCAGTAAACATCTGCATTTAAGTTTTGGGTGTTATTTGTCTTGTTTTGTTTTGTTTTTTTCCCTGAAGTATCTCATTGGTGGAAGGGCATGAGCAAGTTCTTTAGGGAGAATTCAATTGGACATACTTCTTTTATCAAAAAACATGCATTCAAAATGTCCATTCTATGTCATAGTTTATTTGCCGGTTTGTTTTAACATAAAAATGTGTTTTTAATTAAATGACTAATCTCAGTGACGTGAGAGACTGTACTTGTGTTTTTCACAACCATACCTCCAAACCTAGTCTAGCACGAAGTATATGCTCTTAGCAAATATTTGCAGCATATGTGTTGAGACGATAAGAAGATGCAAAATTACACTGTGGTTTCTCACGAATACTCCCTACAACACTAATTGTACCCTCTAATGGTAAGAAATAGGTGACATGACATATCTGTCATCACAGTAACTTTCTTATGGTTAGGCATAATAGAAAGAAACCCAAATTTTCAAAAAACAAGGTGATCGTCTGGATTTGTCACGAATCTGGGGATCCAGTGGCAATTGCTCTGGTGATGGGAGCAGCACTTGTTCCCAAGCAGCATTGTTTCTAAAATAGGTCTTCATATATAGCAGCCTGCCTCTGTCCAAAGTTTTGCTAGTGTGTACTCCTATACTAAGCTTTATGTCCTCAGACTCTTAAACAGAAATGCTCTGTCATACATGCAGACTGAGGTCAGGTATTCAAGCTGCTTCAGCAACACGCCCTTAGGACAGAACAACAAGGTAGGGCAGAGGCAGCATCCAGATGTCTGTTATGCAAAGGTGGAAACAGATTTGAAATTTGCAGGTCAAGGCAAAGGACAGCATAATACTTTTATTGACCATGTTTCCACTTGTAAATTTTAGCATAGAATCTAAAAGAGAGAATTTTTCTTTTTGTATCAAAGTAAAACTTGTTATCACCCACTTCGATTAAGATAGAGCTTGGATGACTTCCAGGTGTAGCTTTCTCTGTACAGTCTCCATGCACAGGTTACCAAAACAACTTTTACAGAAGAGAACCACTAAATTGCTCCAAGATAGATCTAGAAAGCAATTCTAGTGAACAGTCTAATCTGGTTTATGAGAGAGCTGTGAGTTTGTTGGCAAACTGCATAATTTTTAACTCCTTCCTATAACCATCATCACCTTGAGAATATATGATCAACAACAAAGACAATAATAGTAGCAAACACTTTTGAGTATTCACCATGTGCCAAACGTGGGCTAAGGGCTTTATGTGGAGGGCTCGTGTCATCCTGACAGCGACTCTGAGGTACATAATGTTGTCATCTGTATCATTTGATTTATAGGGAACTGAGATGGGGGACTGTTTTGGTATTTTGCCAAAGGTTATCCAGGTAGTAACAGGCAAAGCTGAGACTGCAGCCTAAACATTTAGACAGCAAATCTGGGTTCTCAACTACCCCAGCTATCCCAGGAAGCCATCTTCCTGTAAGTGAAAGTAAAGCCTCTCATATAAGTTTACAGTGCTCTTTGGAAAACTAAACCTGTTGTCTACTTTGCTTATTGACTTCTCCATTGGCAATGTTAGCTAGCCTAGTAAGACCATACCCCTCAATTACAATCCCCATTTCTTTTTTTTTTTTTAAGATTTTATTTATTTATTTGACAGAGATCACAAGTAGGCAGAGAGGCAGGCAGCGAGAGGAAGAGAAGCAGGCTCCCTGGTGAGCAGACAGCCCAATGCAGCACTCAGTCTCAGGACCCTGAGATCATGACCTGAGCCGAAGGCAGAGACTTAACCCACTGAGCCACCCAGGTGCCCCACAATCCCCATTTCTAACTGCAACATTTTCCTTTAGCTTTAGTAACTAGATCATTTTCTTATTTTATCACCTCAGGCTTTATTTTACTAGTAAATAGAACTGAAATTAAATATTCATTAATATGCTGAAATAAATATCACTGAATGAGGATTGAATGGTACATTGAGCCATTCATTTCATAAGAGTGGAATGTTAGGAGCCATTTAAATGGGGTTTTCTTTAGTGTGCTTTTCAAAGCAATAGTCTCACATAGACTGGATTATTTTATTATATTTTACTTTTAAATGATTAATCTTTATGCATCCTTTCTTCCTCAGCTGTCCCCACGGTTTCAGTTCAGACTGGGACCAAGCAGTATTTTCTTCAATAGTGGATGCAAAAATGTCAGCCATATGGGGGTGAGCACTTGGTGTTCATGACACATATACATCAAATGACACGACATCAGGATCAGGTTCTTCTACAAAAAGGAGTTATAGTCCCCCTCCTTTCTGTTAAAGTCAATTTGATTTCCACATATAATTTCAGTTTGGGTTCTTTGACTTCATATGTAAATAAATGAAGCATATATATATATATATATATATATATTTTATAAACAAAATGATAAGCCCTTTTAAGTGCCACAGAAATTCAGCTTCCAGAAAGGTTGCCATCTCAGTTTTCTGATTTATCAAAGCTACTCTGAGGTAATTTTGTAAAACCTACTAAAATTAAAGTAACCCCTTGAAGTAAGACATGCAATTTTTTTTTTCCTCTATCAATAGCTGTTTCTCTGACAACAAAGACTGTTCATCACTGTTTATCATTTTGTCCTATATATTTGTGTTTTCCTTCCAAATTCAATATAAAAGCTCCCCTTATGTGTGTGTGTGTGTGTGTGTGTGTATGCTTACATTTCCAAGTAATTTTTGCTTATTGCTTTTTTTCAAGAATTTCAATCTATTGATTTTTAAGAATTAATCAAAATACATTTTTTAAAAAACTAAGTCAATCTACTTTGAATGATCATATTATCACAATAGCCATTCCACATATATGTTTCATTGTTATTGCTCTAAAAACTGCATTGGAGCTTTTGAACACAGTAATAGTTTATATGGTTAACCAGTTTATATTATGCTTCTCAAATCAGTTTTATTTCTAAGGATCATTTTTATTAGTAAAAATGTCATATTACTTACCTAACATATTTTCTGCCCCTTACAAATGTTGACTATTTTTTTTTTTACTATGTCAGAAATAGGCTTCAAGTCTGCCTTCTCATTGAAATAATCAAATATTTTTAAAATTTCAAACACATCTTCATTTAATCATGTGGATACTGCACGAAGTGATCTCTAAGGTCCCTTTGAGCTCTAAAATAAATTAGTTGTGAGGATCTATTCGTAGTGACTATAAGCCCTAATCAAAGGAAAATGTCTTATTACAGTAGTGCTCAATGATCAGTGTGCATAAGAATCACCTGGGTTCTTATTAAACATGCAGACTCCTGGGCGCCTGGGTGGCTCAGTGGGTTAAGCCGCTGCCTTCGGCTCAGGTCATGATCTCAGGGTCCTGGGATCGAGTCCCGCATCGGGCTCTCTGCTCGGCAGGGAGCCTGCTTCCTCCTCTCTCTCTCTGCCTGCCTCTCTGCCTACTTGTAATCTCTCTGTGTCAAATAAATAAATAAATAAATCTTTTAAAAAAAAAAAAAAAACATGCAGACTCCTAAGCCTCATCCCAGAGATTCGAATTCAAGAGGTCTAGGGCTACAAATATTGCATTTAAACAATACCCTAGGTAATCTTCCCATAGCTGGTCCATATATCATACCATGAGAAACACTGCCTTACCACAGCCAAATATATAATTGTGCTTGACAGTAGAATTAAATAAAAAGAAAATTAACAAATTTGGTTTTGGTCATGCACAGTGGTGGTCTAATATAGCTAGTACAAAATAAACAATCTCAAGCATAGAATTTAACAGGCTTGATATTCTGGATCACATTGCTTAGCATTAGGAATTATGATTGGTGGAAATGGCTTATCAAAACTCCTCTTTAAGCCACAATTATGGCCTAACAGAATTAAGCACTATTAGAGTGGGCATTTTTTTTTTTTAAGGACAATCTGTTAAGCAGGTGTAGTCAACAAAAAAGTTAAGTGAAAGTGACATCAAGACCCTCTCAGGCTGACCTCCATGCTGATTCCAAAGCAGAATATTCATGGTCAGTGTGTTTTCCCCTGAGTTGCACTCGTTGGCAATGCATGGCTATGTTCACTACATTTCCTTCGATGTGACTGGATTGCTCTTGAGTGCTATGGTCAGGTACCTGTTCCCTGAGAGAAATCACAGGTACCCGAGCATCCTATGAACTTGAACAAAAAAAGTACCTGGCCAAAGTCGCAGCCTTTCATTAGAATTTGGTTCTATTATATCCCACTCACTCCTTGCTTTAGCATTAGACCAAATCATGTTACTCCCCATAGCCTCACTTAGACATGAAGACTTGTCTCTCTTTACCTTATTTCCACCTAAGATCCTCTCTAAGAAGTCAGATTCCTATTACTACTGGCCCAGCAGCTGTTTTTAGTTTGGGGGTTGGGGGGAGAGTTTAATCATATTTTATTACACTTACGTTTAGTTTAGAAATTAAAGGATTTTGATGATCAGGTATTGTTGACTAATTCAGAGGTATCCTTGATTGTTATGTATTCTGAATTAAAAGCATACTTAATATCCAAACCTAAACAAATTCAGTATACTTTTCCTTTTTTTCCAAGAAAAATGATCATAAGCAATAATCATAGAAAATTCTCTGCACACAGATTGTCAACAATTATCCTATACTAATTTTTCCAGAGACTGTGGTCCAAAAAGAACATTAAGAAACATCTACTGGGCACCTGGGTGGCTCAGTGGGTTAAAGCCTCTGCCTTCAGCTCAGGTCATGATCTCAGGGTCCTGGGATCGAGTCCCGTGCCGAGCTCTCTGCTTAGCAGGGAGCCTGCTTCCCCCTTTCTCTGCCTGCCTCTCTGTCTATTTGTGATCTCTCTCTCTCTCTCTACCAAATAAATAAATAAAACTTAAAATAAAAAGAAACATTTACTCGTATTTAGCAGGACACTTAGAGTATCTGACTTACTTAAATTGTGTGTTCACTGAACTGGGAGGTGACTCACAGTGACCAACATAGATATGGTGCATAGCAACACATACTTAGATTCTTAAGAAGAAACAGAACAGAATAGAATAAAGTATCTTTAAACAACATTAGTAATATGTTCTGGAATTTAAGCTCTCAGGCCTATGATTTTTAATGATATTAAATGATTCAGATCTCAATAATCTTCTTCCGCTTACAAATATTTGTTTAAAAGTTGCCTGTTAAACTTGCAGAATATCTCTATAGTGTTCAATTTCCCAAGTGGTGCAGTTACAATCAGAACATGATATGAATACTTTTAAGATATGATGAAAAGATTTTCTTGTGCTTTTAATGACAATATTGCTTTTGTGATATACCAAATTGTCATTAAAGGATATTTTAAATCACTTCAATAAATCTTAAAGTGATTTTTAGGTATCACTTAGTTTCCAGTTGACATAACAAATGAACCATTTCAGATTTCACTGAAAGCTCTTTAGTACATGTCAGCAGACTATTTTGGAACAGTTTCAAAAAGTGACAAATTGCAGTAAATCATCTTAAGGCAGCTCAGTATCGCAGCAGCCATTACAAGGTAGAACGCAGGCCTTTGTAAATCACTGAAGATTGCATATCAACCCAGTTTTGTCACACAACAGAAATAGCAAATAAAAAGCTGTCAGGGTGGGATGTTCCCTTTCCTAATATTTCATTTTATTTAGCATTTTTAATGTCAACACATTAGATGGATCTGTAATAAATGGAAGAAAACACTCTTTACATGCATTTATCAGACATTTGGTGGGGTTGCCAAGCTATCACTGTCTTAATGAAAGAACTGACCTCAGGGAAAAGGTGCCATCTAGCTTCATAACACATCTGCTCCTAAAGAAACAACAGCAAAAGATCTTAGTGCCTCTTTGCGAATGATCACCGTACTAAGACAGTACATGGAATAGTTTTTTTGTTTGTTTCATGTCAGATCACTTAGTACAACTAGCCAAATATATTTTATAAATAAATGTGTTACTGTTGAAACCCTAATGATTTTTCACAGATGGACTGGCAGTGTCATACCTACCCTCCTCTGAAGATGGGTCAATTGTTCATTCAAAATCCACAACCATATTACTAGGCAAATTATTTTTCCATCACATGCAAGGTTTTGTGAACGCCTGGTATACTAAACTTTCGAGGCTAAAGATATTTGAAGAGATCCATGTTGTGATGATCTTCTGTGATTGTTAATTATGCCATTATAAAACATTCACTCTTAAAAATTACTGTGATTAACAGCCACATTTCCATGAATGATTTGCATCAGTGATTTTCATTTAAAAGGACTCTCTTTAAATGTCTGATCTTTACTTCGAAAATATAATAGAAGATGATAACTAGTTCAGCGTTAATTCAGTATAATGTGGTTAACATGATTAAATAATTGTAGTAAATAGAAGCAGTGCAGGAGTGTGGAGCTAACATTTAATGAGGCAAATTGCTGAACTCCAGCCATGGACTAGCTTTGTGACCTTGGGCAAATCATTTCTCTTTCTGTGTATCAAATCTTTCTATTGTGAAATGGGACAATTTGTTTGTTTGATTGTTTTTTGCAAAAAGTTGGTGTAAACACCAAATGAATGGTAGATCTGGCAGCATCTCAGAGGCAAACGAATGACATGATCCAATTAAGATTTGATAAGGACTTAATAAAGAGACTATTTGCAAAGACAAGAAGAGGAACAGGGATCTTGAACTGTTACCACCTGGAGGTGTAAGGGGAGGGAATGAGCACTAGAACCCAAAGACAGAAGGAGCTGTCTGGAAAGAGTGACTTGTCAGAAGCTTTGACTTTCCCTGGAGGGATGCAGCTAGTCCTTGGTGAGCACTCCTTTCCTCCGCTGGTGCCAGTACTCCACAGTGGTTGAATTTTACAAGCAGCCAGAGGCTAGGAAACCCAGCAATATGGCCCCCATAAGTCAGTCTCCCAGGAAAGGAGCAAGGTACCTAGGGAAAGAGTGAAGTTAGGGAGGAAATGAAGACATCTAGGGCAGATGAGGTGTGCAAAAATACCTTGAAAGTATTAACCACCAGAAAATATTAACCACCAGCTAACATTCAATGACAGAAGGTAGAAATTCTGAATTATCTATTTTCCTTTCTTACTATGTAACTTTAAATAAACATTGCAGTTCATTTTTTTATCAAGTGATCTATAAAAGCTATGAGCATTTTTGTTAAGCTTATAATACACAATGAGCATTATTAGAAAGTGTTAAATTTCAATGTTCACTTCTGAGACTCCCAGGTGCAAAAAAGTCCCTGCTAAATTAAGCAAAATTTCAGAGCACGAATTTTATAACCAAAGAAGTAAATATATTTTGAAATTGCTGATGGCAACCACTTAACCTTATAACTTTAGTAAGATTACCCAGTTTAAGGAGTTATAAAGAAAGCAAATTGTTTGAAAATTAAATTCTCAAATTCATCGTTAATATTTTAACCAGAGAAACTGTAAATCACTGCCCATTGACCCCCCCATCCAGTCCCTTATGCCAATCATTCTACTGGTGCTGATGCTGAGTTCTCTGGAGATGGCACCAAAACACCTGCTATACTGCTATCCTGCTCTTGTAGGGCTTCTTGAGCTTTGTTTCCATGGAGCTTAAACTGTAATGAGCCTGCATTCAAATAACACCTGTCCGAAGCCCATACTTGTTTTGTAGAACTGCAGGAGGTCCCTATAAGCACAAGGATAAGGCTGGAGCATTGAATCACTCAGTTTCATCAGCACCCCATTTTAATTTCCTAATGGAGCTCCCACTGAGATGATCACTACAAGGATGGATGTGTATGTGTAGCAGTTAAGCAGCATACTTTGCAGGCATTACAAAGAGAAACTATTACTGCTCCCTGGGAGAAAGGAGACATGAGAAGAGCAGTTATTTATTAAAAAAAAAAACTCTCATGGCGCCCATACCCACCTTCAATCATGAAGTAGGTATTTCAGCCTAAATAATAACCCTTTCCTAGAAATAAATAAACACACACACACACACACACACACATTTCATTCTTGATTATGTACATTGTTCCACATTGGTCAAAGTAGGAGATTTTTTCCCCCAAAATTATGTAAAGACCAAACATAGTTGACTAAAGAAAATGGTACACTGTTACTGAATTTTATCTTACATATAGAATGGTGTTTAAAATAGTTCAAAAATAATAAGCTAAATTTTGGCTCATAGTCCCAGTTCTTGAGAGGGACTAGGATAACTGTTGTCACAAAGAACCCCAAATTGTACTGGATTAACATAACAAACATTTCTTACTCACGTTATAGTCCAGGGCAAGTTTTAAAGGTACTTTGTTTCATGAAGTCATTCAGGAACATAGGTTCTGCCATGCCTCAGATTCTCATAGATTGCACCTAAAAAGAGGACAGAGCAGCACCTGGGTGACTCAACTGGCTAAGCGTCTGTCTCTTGATTTTGGCCTGGGTCATGATCTCAGGGTTGTGAGATTAGGTCCTGTGTTGGCTCTGCACTGGACAGGGAGCCTTCTCACCCTCTCTGTCCAACCCTCCCCCACCTCTCTCTCTCTCTCTCTCATTTATAAAAAAAAATAATTTTAAAAGAAGAAAGAGAGAAAGAGATTAATATAAATGAAGGAAGGTAGAAATAAAGTCTTCAGTATATCTAAACACCATGCTTATATTTCATCGACATTCAGTCACATGGCCAGGTCCAACTGCAGAGTCCGAGAAATGAAGTCCAGCTGCACGCCCAGAGGGAAGTGGAAGTCTGGGCTCTTGAATGCTGAGTGTTTTCTCTGTCACAGTGGCTTTCAGAGCTTTAGTTGTTGGGCATATCTTCTATGTAACAGAGAAGAAAAGTACTGAAGAATGACAGAAACAACCTTTGAAAAATATCTGAGGGTCTTCTTGATTTAAAAGTTCAGTAGTCCAAACAACAGCAATGTTTAGCTAATAAGCAGGGTGACATATTCTTCAGGTCCTTGGTGGGGATATGATTGTATGTTGAGTACACATTATACTGAGTGCTCAAAAATACACAAAAATTATGTGGGACATTATCTATGGAGAATCAAAATTGCATTTAGTGACATGCCCGAAAACTGCTAAAGAGCCCTCTCCCTGCTCCAAATCTATTATTACACAATGACTCAACTGTTGTCAAGATGTTTAAAATGTCCTAATAGTAACTATACTATAGAAACATTAGACAGTTCTTCAGTATTACAAACTGCTCATTAACTTTGGATTTACAACTGTAATAAATCTTTGTTTTTAACAAAATAAAACACTTTCTTCATCAGAAATCAAGCAGATATGCATATAATATACTAGATGTCCCCACCCTGTCTTTATCAAATAAAAATCATAAGGCAAGGAGAATATTAGGACATTATAAACTTATCTTTGTTTTCCTTTTATATCACTTTTAATCCGTTTTACATGAGTTAGTCTGAATTATCAAATATGCATTTCCCCGAGTTTAGAATAGTTTGCCAAAACCTAGTCTGCCAGTACAGTATGTGTAAAAATGTGGGAGAACCAAATTTGATTTGAAATCCATAGGTGCCTGTCCTGGATCTCCCATTTACTGACTTTATGTTGCAGAAGTAACTTGATAAAGATGACAGCAACTTAATGAAGCTAAGTATAATCATTATTAATGTTATGCTATACTTAATGCCTAGTTTAGTTTTAAAAATCAGATATGATGTTGAAAATATATGAACTATAAGTAACTTCAGCCCAGAATGGTAAAATTATATTAAACACAAAACGGTCTAATTTCTTATTTTATTCAACAATTATTTATTAATCCTTATTAAAATATAAAACAGTTTTATAGACAATTTTGATATTAAAATACTAGCTTGATATTAAAATTTATAACATAAACTCAATTATCCCTCATGATGCTTAGCTGGAAAAAAATCAAACTAAGAAATAAACCTTTAAAACTTTGGATCCTGATCTTTTTCTCCCACATAAACACAATGAATGTGCTATAATTTTTAAAAGTTAAGACATTTATTTACAGTGAAAGATATGAAAACTGCCATGAATTGTTTTTATTTTTTTAATTTTATTTTATTTTTTTTCAGTGTTCCAAGATGCATTGTTTTGCACCGCACTCAGTGCTCCATGCAATACACGCTGTCCTTAATACCCAACACCAGGCTCACTCATCCCCCCAAACCTCTCCATTCCAGAACCCTCAGTTTGGTTCGCAGAGTCCACAGTCTTTCATAGTTAAGCTCCCCCTCCGATTTCCCCCAGTTCACTCATGTTATTTCTTATGCTCCACAAGTAAGTGAAACCATATAATAATTGACTTTCTCTGCTTGACTTATTTCACTCAGCATAATTTCTTCCAGTCCCATTCATGTTGATACAAAAGTTGGGTATTCATCCTTTCTGATGGTTATGTAAGATTCCATGATATATATGGACCATATCTTCTTTATCAATTCGTCTGCTGAAGAGCATCTTGGCTCTTTCCACAGTGTGGCAATTGTGGACATTGCTGCTATGAACACTGGGGTACATATGGCCCTTCTTTTCATTATCTTTGAGGTAAAAACCCAGTAGTGCAATTGCAGGGTCATAGGGTAGCTCTATTTTTAATTTTCTGAGGAATCTCCACACTGCCTTCCAAAGTGGCTGCACCAACTTGCATTCCCACCAACAGTGTGGGAGGGTTCCCCTTTCTCCATGTGCTCTCCAACACATATTGTTCACTGTCTTGTTAATTTTGGCCATTCTAACTGAATTTCTCTGATGGCTAATGATGATAAACATTTTGTTCTGTGGCTGTTAGCCATTTGTATGTCTTCTTTGGAGAAGTGTCTGCTCATGTCTTCCTCCCATTTTTTGACATGATTATCTGTTTTGGAGGTGTTGAGTTTGAGAAGTTCTTTATAAATCTTGGATATCAGCCCTTTGTCTATAGTGTCATTTGCCAATATCTTCTCCCATTCTGTGGGTTGCCTCCTTGTTTTGTTTGAGTTTCCTTTGCTGTGTATAAGTTTTTTATCTTGATGCGTTGCTTTTAAAACAACCACAAAGAAACACTTTGTGATATTTATGAATTTCTGGTAGGGCCATCCTAAAAGTAAGGACTGCCTCTGCATCAGGATATGTTTGAGCTTTATGTACAAATAGTACTAAAGGATGATGATGGTGGTGGTAACGATGATGATGATGATAAATAATAATTTATCTAACAACTATTGAGAACTTCTCTCTACAGGTCACAGAAATGATTTGACATCAAATAGTTGCACTCAATCAACTCTCACCACATCTTGATGTGAGGTCCCCATTTGGGAGATAATAAAATTGAGCTTTAACATGGGTAATTTCATTGTTCTTATTTATTTTTACAGCTTTCAGATAAAATAGCCACATTTTGGGAGATTTTTAAGTATACAATATTTTCAAGAAAAAATAGTTTTCTATTCAAAAGTGTTACTTTATTGTGTCAAAAAATCAAAACCCATCATATCAGAAGGTTCTTGATCTTTAGCATCAGATAGATCCAAGAAGTATCCCAGTTCCACCCCTTTCAGCTGTGTCATTTCAGCAAGTGAAAAAATATATCTGAACCTGTTTTCTCAACTGCAGAATAAGGTAATAAGCTCTACTTCATGAATTATTCTCTGGGGAAATCAAGATATTACATACAAAAATAATACTCAAGAAATGGGGGATGGTATTATTTACATCAGAGTTGAGGCCAGGTGTAATGGAGATAAAGAATTCCTTAATGCCCTGCTCTTCGAAAATTTTCCACTCTTGTGAGATAGACTGATCTCCCAAGAATCCAGCTATAATCCACAACTGAGAAAGAAACACTTCTACAGAGGCAGATTATACAGTGAGAACACAATACAAGGAAGATTAATTTTGACTTGCTTAAGGCTTTTGTTTAATAATTTTGTTAGAGTTAATCAACTATACTAATTGGTAAATGATCCAAGTACTTGGTCATAACATTTCATGAAGAAAGTCATCTACAGATTTCAATATATACCCATGGTTATTTGATGGAGAGTTAAAAATAATTTCATATCTTCAGAGACATTAGGGCTTAGAAGGAATTATATTTCAATTTGTCCAGTATCCCTAATTTCAAGCAGCATATACGAAGACAGGGTAAATAAAGGTTTTTGCAAAAGTTTGCCAACTGAGTCATTGGTAGTTTTATACTTCTCAAGCCCAGATTAGATAGCATTGAGTCAAATGAGGTTTTCAAAAGACAGCAAGAGATGAAAAGTTCAGGCACAATTGTCCCATCTGGTTTAAAACAACAAAGGCTAAGGAATGTAACTTAAGAACTGAGGCTTAAATATAAATTATTGTTGCAATAGAAATAAAATTCCATGTATCAAAACTGAAATGCACCTATTGTAACAAGAGAATCAATAATTCCTCTTGAATAGCAATCTGCCTTACTTACTTGACTCTACATCCTATAAACCATGGAAACATTTTTCTGTGATTCCATTAGCAATAAATTACATTTTGAGCAGGCAAAATCATGTAATTGGACTTTTGATATTGTTGAAAAGCTGATGTTTTATACTTAAGGACCAAACAATAAACAAGAAGACAATAACACCTTCCTCTCCATGAACTGCCATTACAGATCTAGTTTATCCCTGAGTGAATCAGAGAGCGACTAAGTACTCTATCAGGTGACAAGCCTTAAAAGCAATCCCAGATGGGCATATCGTAAGTTGGAAATACACAGTTCCCAGTGCTAAATGATTTAGTGGAACTACAAAATTTTAGCACTTACACTATTTATTTTACCAAAGGAGGATTATTTTATGGAAAGTTAATCATTCTTGATTCTATATGTTATTATTAGACGTGCTAGTGTTTCTCCTTCTAATCTTCCCTTCTAAGAACACAGATGGTGGTCATATTTGGGGTGGTTTATTAATTGAGTTTTTGTCACCTTATCAACATGAATACAAGAGTTCAGATGATGATTTTAAAGTGTTTGCATTTCATTCTGCAAGAATCCGTAACTTTATTAACTTTTGTAAGCACAAGTAATCAAGAGGAAAATGTAATAGAATGTTACCGTAGTGTAGTAAAGTAGTCAAACCACTTTAACCTAAAAACTACCACGATTAAAGGTAAATGTAAGAGACTTAAAAATGAAGAACTTGTTCAGAGAACAGTTAACAAGGTGACTATTCAGCCACATTCTAATCTATTTTATATAATCTGAATCAAACTAGTCAAATGGAAAAACTGATTCAAGTAGAAGCCTTCTTGTTTCTTGTTTCTCAGTTATGGTATTTATATGAAAAAGTTGGTAAGCGGTGATAAAACACATACAGGGATGTGTGTCTGTGTGGGTCCATTATGGACTTAGTTTTGTGATATATATTTCCATAACTAATAAAGTTAGATAAAACTAAAAAAAAAAAAAAAAAAAAAATGAAGATAGAACTAAAATACTTGATATCCTAGTGCTTGCCATTTGTTTCCCCTTGAAATGAACATAAAGTTTTTGCCACAGTGAATTATTCTTTTCAACATTTGATGAGGTTATGAAAGTTGAAAATTCACATTCAGATATCATAACTCTACCTTACAAAAAGAATAAAAATATATTGTTAAGAGAAGAAATAACCTGACTTCTCAAATTACTATTTGTGTGTATCTCTGTTTATGTGTGCACACACATGTGCACATGCATAAAGGCAATATACAAGATAGTTTCGTGTTAAAAATTGCATTCCATAATTTTCTCCTTTATGCTTAAAAATATGTCATAGACTAATAAACTTACTTACTCCAAAATATCTACTCAGCCATTGGAGAATAAGGGGGAAGATGGGGAAATTTTCTTTTCAATATGAATATTTCTAGTTATGACCAAGTACAGCTAATGTTCTTTATTTAAACTGTTAAAAAAAGTATTTAATAAAATAATTCCTTATAATATAACTTGCCATCAACAACCAGATTTCTAATGTATAAGATAAACACAATATTTTGACCCAAATAATTCTGCATAAAATGAGTTCCTTGTTAGATTAATGTCAACATTTCTCAGTAATTGGATTCAATTCAAATTGTTTCCCTCTTTAGTGTCCTTTATTATGCTTAGCATCCTTCTGGGCATGTAGTAGAGAAATAATGCATTGGAAGACTTTTTTTTTTTCTATCTAACACTGCCTCTTACAGTAAGAATTAGTTGACAGCAATGTGAAGATCTCATGGTTTCAACCATGGAGGGGAAAATGATCCAGACATCTTGAATGTCTTTAGACACATTGTACACTCACATTGATTTTGGCTATTTTACTCAAACAATCCAATCCAGAACTAAGGAAGCCCTATGTTTCTCTGAACCAAAGGATTACGTAGGAAGCAATAAATCAAGAAATATTTAATGCATTTTCTACTATATGCAAAGGATCATGGCAGTGTGATATGTGTGTGATATGAAGAGTAAAATGTTCTGAGGCAGAAGTATAAGAGCATAGTGGACAGACACAAGTTCCCTCCACAGCTCTCCTGAGAATTTAGACAAAACAATACATTTCTTCAAGCTTAGGTAAAATTAAAATTCTAGACCTGACTTTTTCTATCCTCAACGAATTTACAATCTGGTTAACACAGATGTGATTTCAAATTAATATAATTCAAGGTAAAGCATAATAAGGCTAATATAAGTGTCATTACTATGTCATTGCACAGGGAGGGCCTAAAATAGTTACGCTGTGGGTGCATTCCTTACCTCTATTTTCTGACACAGTAACATTCTGTGGTGTATCTACAAATTTTTATTTAACATTCTAAAATTACTTATTGGACACCAGCAGGGTGCTAGACATGTTTCTTGGGGACAGGGGATAAAGGACACACACACACACACATGTGTCTGTACACAAAAATCCCTGATTTCATGGAGCATGTAGTCTGTTGGGAAGAGTCAATAATCAATAAATCAATCAAATAATACAGAAATAACTAAGTAAAACAGATAGTAAGTTAGATGATGAAAAGTGCTATGGATAAAAATAAAGTTTGCAGAGAGAGATGGGGAACACTGTGGGAAAGCACAGGTGGCTTTGTTGTGAGCATTTCAAATACCAACCCTGTTACCTTCAATAATTAGGAGACCACTATATTTATATGGAATTCAAAAGCATGATTTTGGCTTGGCCAGCATCAGAGAGACGTGTTTGATGGCTGTTGCAATATTCTAAGGTTGTAACAGTAGAAGTATGAGAGGTAGTGGGGATATTTTGAAAATAAAGTCACCAGAATCACTGATAGATTATATGAGGGGAATAGGGAGAGTGAGGAGTCAAAAAGAACTATATGGTCTTTTGGGAGTTGCAGTCGCCATTATGACTACAGAGTAGCAAAATTTGAGCATTGAGATCAGAAGCAAGTCTTTGGAAATCTTGCTTTGGTGTCCTGTTAGAACAAAAAAAAATCTTCCTTCTCAAGCTAGACATAGCCTAATCCAGTTCTCGTTTCAGATGGTTTGGATGAACTGGGAATGCGCCAATGCCATCAAGAGGGAACAAGACCATTCCTCATTCTGCACGTGCATGGGTAGCTCAGACCTTGTCCCTTAACACCTTGCACTGTATTTCAATGATGATAAACAACTAGAATGTCTGTGCGCTCTATGTTACAGACTCAGTGATCATATTGGACACCATTGTTCAACAATGAGTCACTGAGATACCTACCTAATATGTCCAACAGTGATTTTGACACAGTACTTACATCTGAAATTCCTGTGAATCCAAATCTTCAAAATTACTTTTCTTGTGTCTCTCTTGACTTAAAAAGCTTCCCTCACACACATAACTGCTCATTTTTTGTTCTTTATGAAATCTTTTGTGAAAATTCTTTTGTGTGTATTTTTTTTTTTTTTTTAGTGTGTACACTCTAACGGTCAATTCCTTAGAGTGAATTTGTCATTCTATATTAAATGGATACTAAATCAATATTATTCTTTTGGAGATAATGTTGGTTAATACTTAGGGAACTTTATATTGTGCAAAATAAATGGCCCTGAGGAGCAGATTGTTAGTGAAATAAATTTGAAGAAACTTGCCAAGTTTGAAACATCAAAAGAATAACCCTAGGATACCCACCTACCTGCCAGCCAGTCCCAGCCATACCTTTATGAAATTCTGTCACAGCAATTCTAGGATGGTTCCTAGTATCTGTTCTTCACATACACTTTCCCATGTATTTCCAAATACAGGAAATTCTAGGCATTTAATGCCCCTTAAAATAACCATGGTTGCATGATATGAAATGGACGAGTAAGAAAATTAAATAAAATATCTCCTGTTGAAATCACTACTCTTAGAGATATTTTTTTTTAAAAAAGCTGGTACCTTTTGTTCCATGTATCAGACTTTCTTTGGTATTAAAAATCAATATAACTCAATTTATACTGCATATGTAACCAGGTCTCACAATAATGTTTTCGTTTTACTCTTTTGTAGGCTATTTTTTAAACCACATATCATCTTTTGTTGGAGAAAAGTGATTATTTAGCCCTATATATTTGCACACAAATGTTAATGTTCCATAGTGCATCCATTCCCTGAAGCGTGGGAAGGAAAGGATTTGGAATCTGCAACATTGCCTACAGTTCATTTCATTATGATTGCATATTTGGTTAGGGACAAAGTAAATTCAATGAAGCATTAAAATCAAACATCCCTTTAATTAAACTGGAAAAGAGACTGAGTTTGGCTTAGATATTGTTTATTTTTATTAATAGGATGAGAATACTATGTCTCCAAAGAAAGTATAGTTTCTGTGAACTAAAGATACTTCTATCCAGCTGTATTTTCTGTAAGCTTGAGTTTGACCCATGTCTCATTAGGTTTACTATTTCCTGAACAATGGGGTGCCTGGATGGCTCAGTCAGTTAAGCGTCTGTGTTCGACTCAGGGTCCTGAGATGGAGCCTCGAGTGGGGCTCCCTGCTAGTGGGGAGCCTGCTTCTCCCTCTCACACTGCTGCTTCCCCCTGCTTATGCTCTCTTTGTCTCTCTCTCTCTCAAACGAATAAAGAAATAATTTTTTTAAAATTCCTAAATAATGGCTTTTAAAGCATGAAATGTTATACAAATTGCTATTGTTACTGTTATATTATGTAGTAATTTGCACACTTGCAGATGGTACACATGGACTTTACCCAAATCATGAAGGATTTAGGAAAATTCACAAACTTCAAAATGATTGTCCCATACTTAAGCTCAATAAACTAAGAAAGTTCTGCATATATGAGAGAAACTATGCAGCTGCTTCTCAAATTAATTAAAGCTAAAATCACAAAGCCTTATCTCAGTGATAACTTCACTGTTTTTAAATTTTTTTGATTAGTCATAGTAAGAAATACATTTCACTTTGAATGACTAGTTACATATATTCCCAATCCTAATTCTCATCATGAAAGAATTCATCTGTCCCAGTATATATTTGAAATGGCTCTCCATATGTAATACTTACATTATAAAGAATATTTTTACTAAGAAACTTTCTGAGCATAAAAAGTACTTCAATTAGAGTCAAATATACTACATTTTTCTTCACATTTAAGAAAAATCTAAGTAACTATTAGCAAATGCGTCTCTGTAAAATGGCAATCCGCCGCCCCTCCCCCAGAGCCTATTACAAATAAAGTATGATAGATAGATAGATAGATAGATAGCATAATGGGTCATTTTCACAGTAGTAATTATCTACTCCTACAATGTGTTCCATGTGATTGTACTGTTTGAACTCATGTGTTTACAGACAAAATTATAGACGTAACTTTTTCATCAGTAAACATTTGCTTGAGCTGTAAAAAGGTAATTGTTTCCCATTAGAGGACATCTGCGGCTGCTGGTCATGCTTTATTTCAGAAATTTTTTTTTGTTTTTTTCACAAAAATAATAATCTGAAAGAAAAAAAGACTAATTGAAACAAAAACTAAATTGTATCCAAATATAAACAACATAGGCAAATGCAAAGAAAAAGAAGGAAGCATTGAAAAGACTGGTATATGTAGTGTTTGTCCCCAAGTATGTTTTTATTCCCTCAGTTTATTTTATTCCTTACCTTAAGCTATCTATTTCCCTTCTCTCTTCTCACTTTTCTCCAAATTTCTCTAACATCCTAGGAAAAGTCAATGAACTCATTTTTTTTTTAATGAGTTAATGTTATTTTATTTTTTTTATATTTCTTTTTTTTTACTTTTAATTTTTTATTTTTTATAAACATATATTAGATGTCCATCAACAGATGAATGGATCAAGAAGATGTGGTATATATACACAGTGGAATACTATGCAGCCATCAAAAGAAATGAAATCTTGCCATTTGTGACAACATGGATGGAACTCATTTTTAAAATAAAATGTTTATCTTGTATTTTAAAAAAAGTTACAGAATCCATCAAAATCCTTGAGGAGAACACGGGCAGCAACCTCTTCGACCTCTGCCGCAGCAACATCTTCCTAGGAACAACGCAAAAGGCAAGGGAAGCAAGGGAAAAAATGAACTACTGGGATTTCATCAAGATCAAAAGCTTTTGCACAGCAAAGGAAACAGTTAACAAAATCAAAAGACAACTGACAGAATGGGAGAAGATATTTGCAAACGACATATCAGATAAAGGACTAGTGTCCAGAATCTATAAAGAACTTAGCAAACTCAACACCCAAAGAACAAATAATCCAATCAAGAAATGGGCAGAGGACATGAACAGACATTTCTGCAAAGAAGACATCCAGATGGCCAACAGACACATGAAAAAGTGCTCCATATCACTTGGCATCAGGGAAATACAAATCAAAACCACAATGAGATATCACCTCACACCAGTCAGAATGGCTAAAATCAACAAGTCAGGAAATGACAGATGCTGGCGAGGATGCGGAGAAAGGGGAACCCTCCTACACTGTTGGTGGGAATGCAAGCTGGTGCAGCCACTCTGGAAAACAGCATGGAGGTTCCTCAAAATGTTGAAAATAGAACTGCCCTATGACCCAGCAATTGCACTATTGGGTATTTACCCTAAAGATACAAATGTAGTGATCCAAAGGGACACATGCACCCGAATGTTTATAGCAGCAATGTCCACAATAGCCAAACTATGGAAAGAACCTAGATGTCCATCAACAGATGAATGGATCAAGAAGATGTGGTATATATACACAATGGAATACTATGCAGCCATCAAAAGAAATGAAATCTTGCCATTTGCAACAACATGGATGGAACTAGAGCGTATCATGCTTAGCGAAATAAGTCAAGCAGAGAAAGACAACTATCATATGATCTCCCTGATATGAGGAAGTGGTGATGCAACATGGAGGCTTAAGTGGGTAGAAGAATAAATGAAACAAGATGGGATTGGGAGGGAGACAAACCATAAGTGACTCTTAATCTCACAAAACAAACTGAGGGTTGCCGGGGGGAGGGGGTTGGGGAGAAGGGGGTGGGATTATGGACATTGGGGAGGGTATGTGATTTGGTGAGTGCTGTGAAGTGTGTAAACCTGGTGATTCACAGACCTGGGGATAAAAATATATGTATATAAAAAATATATGTTTATAAAAAATAAAAAAAAAAAAAAAAAGTTACAGAATCCAAATTTGCAAAGATAAGTGAAGATAGAATGAAGTATTCATCATGAGGTCCATTAAAAACAAACTAATTTTGGGGTGCCTGGGTGGCTCAGTGGGTTAAGCCTCTGCCTTCGGCTCAGGTCATGATCCCGGGGTTCTGGGATCGAGCCCCGCATTGGGCTCTCTGCTCAGCGGGGGGCCTGTTTCCTCCTCTCTCTCTGCCTGCCTCTCTGCCTACCTGTGATCTATCAAATAAATGAATAAAACCTTAAAAAAAAACTACTTTTAGGGGCGCCTGGGTGGCTCAGTGGGTTAAAGCCTCTGCTTTCGGCTCAGGTCCTGGATCGAGCCCCGCATCGGGCTCTCTGCTCAGCAGGGAGCCTGCTTCCTCCTCTCTCTCTCTCTCTCTGCCTGCCTCTCTGCCTACTTGTGATCTCTGTCTGTCAAATAAATAAATAAAATCTTAAAAAAAAAAAAACTACTTTTAAACGGAGATTTGATTTATATGCAATTTCAGAGCCTGCTCTTGATGCATAAAGTGGAGTACAACTCTATCTTCATCAAACTGGCACCTTCTGAGGCCAGTTTAGTAAAATAACTAACTAGAAATATCTTGGCAACCCCAAAATACACTCAACTAATTATTTGTTCTTACTTGTTTTCAATACAAAGCTCTCAGGTAATCACAATACAGTGATGTCAGTGAGAAAGACTTGTAGAAGCTAATACTTTCCTCGTGTGTGTGTGTGTTTGTGCGTGTGTGTGTGTGTGTATGGTCTTCTTCACTTTATGGTAAGTCTGAATAAGAGAACAATAAATATATGAACAAGTCATGAGGATTTAATATGCAGTATTCCTACTTTGTTTCCTAGATACTGATTTTTCTGGAATTTACTAGAAGACTTTTTCCCCACAAAGAATACCAATGACCAATGTATTGCTTGTAACCCACCAAGTTAGCAAAACACTAAAACAGAAAGCTGGAACTTTTGAAGAATTGAAATGACTCAGTTCACATGATTTCTTAAAATTCCAGTGAAAATAATCTGGAGAAAGTCTTAAATTTTTATTGAAAAATTTGATGTTTCATTGTAAAGTAAGAAGTAAGTGTGCAGGGGTTTTGATTTTGTTTTCCCTTGAGGATTTGTCATAAGCCCTTTTTTTTTAAATATATAGTTAGAGTAAATATTCCAAGATATGGACTTACTCCTACCAAAGTACACATTATTATAAAATTATCTATATCATTCATGCATTTCCCCAGCCAGCCTGCAAATATCTTCAGTGCCAGATTATTGTTTTTTAGCAGTGTATCTGTAGCACTTAACATAAGATGCACAAGCACATAATAATAATTAAATGATATTGGGACACCTGGGTGGCTCAGTGGGTTAAGCCTCTGCCTTCGGCTCAGGTCATGATCCTAGGGTCCTGGGATCGAGCCCCACATAGGGCTCTCTGCTCAGCAGGGAGCCTGCTTCCTCCTCTCTCTCTCTGCCTGCCTCTCTGCCTACTTGTGATCTCTGTCAAACAAATAAATAAAATCTTTAAAAAATAATAATAATAATTAAATTATATTTAATGATGGCAGTATATAACATTAAGAGCCTACTACATGCCACACATTCTTTTAAGTATTTTATGTACCTTAAATCATATTCTCAGATGTTATTATTATACCAGTATGAGAAATGAACAAACTAAAACAGAGAGAAATTATGTAACTTGCCCAGAGTTAAACAACTCGAAAGCTGATATTCTGAACTAGGGAGTCCTCTAAATTTTATGTTATAGTGCTTTGAAAATAAGTAAATCCAAAATAAATATTTGCTGATTGCACAATTAAATGCAAAATTAGTCACACAGTAGATCTCAGTTACATAGTAGAAGAGAAAAGAATACTGCTAATAACCAATCCAAAAAACTGATCTTGAGATGGGCGTTTGTTATGTATATAATATTTCTTACCTTTTTTGAGGTATTACAACCACCTTTTGAGGAGTGGAATATTACCTGTAGTGACATATAAAATTTTAAAATCCTATCAGCAATTGAGAAACATACCGTCTCTCAGGAGCTGAAATCAATATAACTTCCTATGGTTCTATTGGAGGAATGAGGGTGAGGAATGATAACCAAGGAATTAATTAAATATGTAAATAAGAGAAATCAATTAATTAAGTTCCAAGATTGAATATTTAAGTCAGGTTAGATAAGGCTTTGTGTTAGAACTATTTGTAAGAGGAATAGCCTCACTAAATATGGATGATGTGGACATGTGTTGAAGCATAAAATAAAGCTGTTGTAGAAATTTCTCAAGTAGACTCTTACTGTCTACTTGCTAAATATTCATTTAGTGTGACTTTCTTAATACCTTCTGGCATTAGGGAAATGCTATTGTGTTTGACATTTTCTAAAACCAAAGATTAATAACTTTTAAATTATGCTCAGACAACAATGAAATAATACTGTTCTCCTTAAGATGTGAATCTTGCTAACTTCTCTGTTCTGATACATGCAATGAGTAACCCACAGCACATAACTGCTGTTATAATTTAATTAGTCTTTTCTTTAAGTGAAACTTAAGCTCCTTTTCATCTACTTGTACCAAGTTCTTCAAATCCTTTGATAAGCATAATCTCATCTCATGCATTATATATATTAACAGCCCAAAAAATCATGCAGTATTCAGAAATTTTATGTATCTTTTTAAAAGCAAGTGCCTGTAGAGGTTATACTCAGAAATCTGAGATCTGTTTTAGCTAACTAGTTGCCAGAATATGTTTGAGTTTCCAAATAATTGCACCATTTGACATCAAAATAAGTATGATAATGAACAAGGAGCCCATTGCGCATGGATATGTAACCAAATGCATGTATATGGTTACTTAACAAGCAGTTCTGAATTAGAACCCCCAAATCATCCATTTACCAATAATTAGATGGTATGTGCATGTTTGTGTATGTATGGATAGGGAAGGTCAACACGAGGCTAATGAGCTGAAATATGTTGGATTATAGATATATTTCATATTCAGAAAAACCTATTAGTGATGCTCTTCATTTGTGAGTTTCATATAACATTGAAATAGTCAAAGCATCCTGGTCAAGTACATGTTTTAAGCTGATGATGCAACATCTATTATGTTATGGAGTAAAAGCATCTAGGGTTAAATAAACACATAAAAATATTTTTCATGCCCACATATTTCAATGAGTACCATATTTATTTTATATTTGTAATAAAATTAACAGCCAATTTAGAAGGTGACAAGGTGAATGTAGAGCTTGAGTTACATTGTAGACCAGATGTTCTGGCAGGACCAAATTCTGGCAAATTTAGGAGACAGATGAAATTTAACCAACATGGTCTCTCTTGCTAACTTACGATCCCCAAGGCATTTCCTCTCGTTGTCTTCATTGGTTTATTTCCTCCAAGCTTATTTTCTTTACTCTCTCCTGAGTTGATCCTAGCCAAAAGATTGAGCACATACTGTAATTGTTAAATGTACAACTCCAGCCTTAACCACTCCCCTCAGATCAAATGTGGAAACTCAGTCATTTATCCAAGTTACTCAATCAAATGTCATAAAGAGATCTACCTTTATCAGGCCTGAAACACAAATATTAATTGTTCTTCATTAAAATGGAATAGACACCCATACCAAAAGTTTCAGTGAGGTTTACTAAAGATAACCTCTCTTATCCAAAGACCCTTATATTCAGTCTATCTGCAAACCTTTTCAGTTATACTGTCCAAATATATTTTTCAACAATTCACTTCTCTTCATCCTTTTACTACCCACCTAGTTTATGCGACTATTATCTCTCACTGCATGCTACAAGGTTAACCAACTACTCAACATCTATTCAGATATTATGGCCCGGTGACTACTGTCCATCCCGATTGGTTGGTGACTTTCTGATTGACAGGTGTAAGAGGCTATAGAAGATAAAAAAATGTGTTTAATTTCATTCTTGTCTAATTGTTTTCCCTGATTCCTCTCACTACCGCAAACTATTTTTCTGCATCACTGATGAAGGCATCATCTGTTTGAATCAAATAATGGTTTGCATCACTCTTCTGCTTGAAACCCTACAAAGGCTTCCCCTTGCTTGTAGAATAAAACCCAGCTCCAAGCTTTGATTTAAGAACTCTGTGTAATTTGGTACTGCCTATATTGTAAATCTCATCTCTTACTATTCCATAATTTGCAGTGCTTCAGGCACAATAGTCTTCTTTCTATGCCTGGAACACTTCAAAGTCTTACTTACCTTACACCAACTCTCCCTTCTGTCATGATCATTCTCTCCTTTCTGCTCACTTGACTAGCTCCCTCTCACCCTTCAGGTCTCAGCTTAAATGTCACCACCTCAGAGAAGCTTTCATGTTCTACAACAGCCCTCACCAATCAACCTTTATGTCATTATTTTTTTTTATTTTGATTGCCATTATAGTAATTTATTTGCTTTTCACTATTTGTATCCTCTCTTGATAACCTGTCCTTTAGAACAGGCAACTTTGTTTCTGCAGTATACCTGTGCCTACTTCTTAGAATATACTACAGGCTCAGTAAATATTTGTTGACTATTTTATCAGGGATTGTTAACAGGGGAGTATGTTTTCTTTTTGTTTGTTTGATGTTTTGGGTTTTGTTTGTTTTTTGTTTTGTTTTTGTTTTTTTTGTGTGTTTTTTGGGGGGGTGGGAGGGAGTATGTTTTCTAAAGAATTCATTTGCCAAGTATTTCCTGAGCACTCACTGTGTACACAGTATTTTGTTAGGTGTTGGAAAACTGAAATGGAAGCAAAGTCTCTGCCTGAAGTTCCTCACAGACTAAAGGGGAGATAGCTTGCTCACCAGACAATGAGAGCACTGGGATAGAAATGCTAGTTAGACATAAGAGCATGTGTGGGGAGAAAGTTCAGCTACATTTGAATACTAGAGTAGGATAGCAGGTTGTAGAAAGGAATGCACGAGATAATTCCTGCTGTGAGCCTTGATGGCCAAATAGGAATGGCTCTAATGGGATCATTCTTCTGAAGACAGCAAGGTGCTCTCACAAAAGCAGTTGGATTGGGGAATCTAAAGTCAAGCAGGGCTTTGGGATGCCCTCTGACCCCATGATCATGCTGCTAGAAGCCGCCCACTTTGTCAGAGTAAGGAGCCAGTTGTGCCAATGATAGCTGCTACACGGTGGAAAGACCCAGATTTGGGTATGTTATTGGCCAGTATTGATTTAGAGGTCTATTTTCCTGTCAGACTGTGAGAAGGTTCAGAGAGCTTGGCACAAAGAAGGAAGTAGAGGGAAGTGCTGAATGGAGGGAGAAGAACGGGAGGAGAAGAGGGATGAAGCAAGGAAGCTGGGAAATAAGGAAAGAAGAAAAACCAGCACAACAGTTTCTTGTTGTAAGGAGTTAACAAAATAGTGACAGAGATTTTTCAGTGTTTGGGTTATTTTCTGCTATCAAGTATGTCCAGTGCCTGGCAACTTCTGCAACATTTTTAAAATCTGTGTAAAACAGGGAAAATTGCCCGGATTTGTGACTTCCTTTGGTTTTTCTCCTATAACATTTTTGATGCAAACATAAAGCCTTATAAACTGGCAGACAATGCAACAAGGCTGAATAGAAACTGGCTGGCTTCAAGTTTATTATTTGAGGTCAAAAAGAAATGAGGCTTGAAATAGCAGCCAGCAGGTCTGAACTCACCAGGAATCAAATGAATCAGATTTGGTATGAGCTGAATTATTTGGTTTTGTTAGTTCTTTTTACTAAAAACAAAAAAAAAAAACAAAAAACAAAACAGTTTTAGAGCAGAGATTCTATAATTGCTTTTTTTTTTTTTTTCAGTCTTATAATTGTCTTGAAAATAGTTGTGACCATTTTGTCATTCTGCTCTGGGCTAAATTTCAGTATGCATTTGACCAACCATATTAGAAATGCATCAATAAATATATTGATTATATGTGGTATTTCCTGCTTCTATCGCAGGAGTATCATTTAGAGAAAGCCAGAGATTCTTACTTTAGCATAAGAAAACACAAATGCACATATATGTACCTATGTGTGTGTACACATGTGTATATACATACAATCTTTTTTAAGATTTTATTTTTTTTTATTTGAGAGAGAGAGTGAGAGAGAACAGAAGTGGGGAGAGGGGCAGAGAAAGAGGGAGAAGCAGACTTCCCACTGAACAAGGAGCCTCATACTGGGCTCCATCCGAGGACCCTGGGAGCATGACCTGAGCCAAAGGCAGACACTTAACCAACTGAGCCATCGAGGCTCCTCAACGTACAATCTTATTAGCATATGTAAATAACATGTAATGAGGATCAATTAAAAAGCCTACCTCTTTTTTCCAGAAATTCTCAAAATATCTGTTGCTATCTACTGTCTCTCCCAAGAAAATGTCTACTGTTAGATCAAAGACGTCTATGCCATAATGCTATATCATGTATGATGCACACTTAGGTTGATATGGCCCAATGTCTTTGCTTCCTAAGCATAGATATGCAAGTAGCATCTTATTTTCCTCCTATTTGCCACATGCTTTGTTTACTAGCCATAGTAATTCCCTAGGCAGTTTTGGTAGTTCCCTCCCCCAACTCCGCCTTTTAGACAAAATGCCTACGTAAGCCAATTGCTGTCCATTGGTCCATTTTTTTTTCCCTGAGTTGTGTTTTAGTTTAGATATATTCTATTTCTTCTACTTTTCTCATTTTACATCACCATGCCCCACACCATCAATACCTATTCAATTTAGTTGACTATAATTCATGATTCATTGTCATGATTCATTGATCATTGTTGAACCTTTATCAAAATGATGTTTATTTTGTCCTAAATTTGCATTTGATACATTTTAAAACATACTCTTAAATCAATTCCTTTGATTCTGGAAATATTTTATAGTATAATTTGAGATAAAGCAAGCTATATTTGTTGTGAAGAAACCTAGGTTTTACTCTAGAAATCATAATTGCTTTTGAACCCTTCGTTTTGGTAAGAAACTCTGGGTTCCATTTTTATCAGTCTATGGAGTGGTCACTTAGCTAACAACATGTGTCTTTCCTGGTGTCATTAGAAATACTTTTGTCCTTCAGGACTTCTTTGATTCTGTGTAGCTCAGGCAGAAGAGTTCCATGTTGAATTTCTAAAGTGGACTACATTAAGGCTCATGACTTTATACAGCATGTAGCTGGGAGTCTCCTTCAAGTTGGTAATCAACATATGACTGACTCCACTGAGTAGTTAAACGAATGATACTGTTTATGCCATGCTACCCAGTACAGATAGCATGAAACCATGTCTGCATAATTGCCCCTAAATCTTACTACAAATGAAAATATTAGTGTCTCAGTATCTGTTACATGTCAGAATCTTTTCCACTAAAAATGAAGGATTCTCCTGCATGAACAGAGCAGTCCTGCTTTGACTCTCATTTCTCTTTCTCTTCATGGATCTCAGCCTTGCTAAACAAACAACAACAACAACAAAACAAACAAGCAAAAAACAGTGAATTGATGTGTCTTAGAGAGCAGACACTAGAATGACCCTGTCCACATGTTGCCTCCTCCGAGGTCTGTTTCTTTTAAAATAAATGGCAGTAACTATATTAATGGTGTTATGCTAACTTTTTATACATAGATTATTTTTATCATCATTAGGAATGAGGCTGAGTTTGTGTTGCTTATCCAGGTAGGGGAGATGAGTATTTCCAGAGTTGTTTATAATCTTGCACATTATCCCATGCATTGGCAGAAATATAAGTTGGGAGTATGGAAGTAGCCTCTGTCTGTGAAACAAAAAGTAGCTAAACGGGAAACAGAGAATTTCAATCCCCAGTTCTCTGGACAGCTGAGCCAACTAACCATATGTTCTTGATGTGCACTGTAGCAAGTATAGTATTTCAAGATGGGAGAGAGCTTAGAAACCATCAAGCTTAAAATCCTTTTAAACTTTTAGTTAAAACTAGGTTTATCAAGCAGAAGAGTCCCAAATAAAACCCAGCAAGGAGATTTGACTAAAAGGGAAAAAACTGTGTAGTACCTCTTGATGGTTTTAAGCGTTCAGCTAACTCAATTCATAAATTTAGTATATTTTTGAAAAACTTAACTTTGATTTATTGTAATTATGTAGATAGAAGTGAAAAGATAAAAAAAAAATCTTATTAAAAGGCTAAATTAGCCTTACATAAACTTATCTTTCTAAAAAGTGGACTGTATAGTGTTGCCTCTCTTTATCAACAAAGCTAGAAATAAGATCTGACAGGTAATGATACTCCTCTGTAACACATAATCTCTTTGTAAGTTCTCAGAAAACCAAATGTCACTGAGTGACGTATGAAGTCTGCAAGTATTATCAATGAAAGCACTTTTCAAGCATCTATTTTTTTTCTAAAATACATGATTAGTATAACTTCTGTGGTAGACTAGAAATAGGGGTCTCTCTTTAAAAACTTCTGGGAACATTAAATACGTGGCAATAGTGACTATTTTGATATTTGTCAAACATTTCTAGAGTTTAAAAACTTCAAGAATCTTTAACATAATTCATGGGTTGAAAAATATTGTTCTGTATGTGAATCAAAAAATATCTGGCCAAGTTCTTCACATGTATACAAATTTTCAAATAGGTAAAAATATCAATCACATTTTCATAGAAGGTTGGTGTACAGGGCCTGTGCCATTTTGTTTGTGTTTGATTTACTACAAGAAAAATAATCGTGATTTCTTAATAAATGTTTGAACTGAAAATTTTATTCCTAAAGGTATTGTCTAACTTCTATAAAGTTTGTTTTCCTCATCAACAGAAGCAGATAATATTAGCATATACCTCACAGCATTATTATGACAACTAAATAGGATAATTCTTAGAGGTGCTTAATATAGTCTATGGCACTTAAACAAACATTAGGTACTAGCTTTTAATTATATTTTAGATTCTAGTAAGAGAACATTTTTAACAATGACACAAACTGTCTTGGAAGTGTTTAGATTTAGAAGTCACTACTTATCGAAACATTGTAGACGGGATCCTTGGAAAGTCTGGCCTAGAGCAGTACTTCCCAAATTTGATTCAGAAGAGAATTTCTGAAGGAAATTTTAAGCTACAAATAAGAGTGCTATACTAAGCTTACTCTATCAGACTCTCCAGGACTGAGAATCTTGGAGGCCTGAGAATCTGGATTTTTACCACCCTCTCCAGATGGTTTGCTTTTGTAATGGAGAACTACTTGTCTAGAAAACTTCTAAAATACTTAGATATTCTGCAAATCAATGTCTAAATCTAAAGAGGTAGCTTTTATAATAAATGGAACCTGCACAGCCTTCATATTTGACAGCCTTTTACACTGCCCCAAATCTCAGACATGTATATATAAATGAATAAGAATTTATGCTAATGAGATACATTACTTGAGTGCTGCTGAGTTCATCGAAGGATGGTTTTTAGAGCTTTCTAAAAGTACCTGATGGCATATAACATTCCGGTCTCCTTGCAATTACTGATTTAAAACTTCCTAAGCTGATGGTCCTGGAACACTGTTCTGCAAAATGTTATTAAGAAGCTACATAAATGGGGGCATCTGGGTGGCTCAGTGGTTTAAAGCCTCTGCCTTCGGCTCAGGTCGTGATCCCAGGGTCCTGGGATCGAGCCACGCGTCGAGCTCTCTGTTCTGCAGGGAGCCTGCTTCCTCCTCTCTCTCTCTCTCTCTCTCTCTCTCTCTGCCTGCCTCTCTGCCTACTTGTGATCTCTGTCTGTCAAATAAATAAATAAAAAATCTTTAAAAAAAAAAAAGAAGCTACACAAATGATATTTTTCTTCAAGTAAATTTTGAGAACAGTTTTTTTCTGTCTGGTGTTTCTCTATCCCTTGACTTCTTAAAGCCTTCAATATGTCATTGTTGTTTGTGAATCTCTAGGAAAGGTGTATAATCAGGCACATCAAAAGCTATTTAGATCATGGGTTCTTTATGGGGTGCCTACCTACTGGTATTCTTTAAAAAAGGTTTTATAAAACAATTTGGAAAATGTTATGGCTTCAAGCATTATGTCCCAAACACAAATTTAAAATGTTAAATAGTTTGAGATATAAAACATTACAGAGACTGATTCGGTAGTCATTTAATCTTGCAAAGGAAATAAATTATAGGTGATATTTTTGAGAATCTGAACCTATATTGCATTTTAGGATGAAGATCTTCAATTTTGTTCTGAAAATAAAGCTTCTTAAATAAATTAAAACCCAAAGAGTTATCAGTTCACCATTTTCACTCAAATTTCCAAGACATTGGTAGAGAAACTAGTCTTTTGTTATTATCAAAAGGCAGCACATGAAGACTATACCAGTTAGTTTTAGGAAGATAATTAATTGGTTTACACAGTAATTTATAGTCCAGTAACAAGCTCGGTAAACACATGAATTAATAAACAGCCATAATAAGATAAAATAAAAAATATGAAACCAATCCATTTCACTTCTACAGAGAATCCAGGATACTATACTAAAGAGCATACTAGTTTGGCAAGATATTTTTTTGTGTATTAATGAAGAAAAGATTACAGATATATCCATTAACTTGAGTGTCGTGGTCTTTTCATGTGACATAGAAATATGTGAACCTTAATATCTTTTTATATGAATAATGTCCATATTCACGACTACAGTTTTAGGCTCACTAACTTTCTTTTGTAACCATGGGATTAAAAAAAAAGTGTTATTTCATGTATATAACTTTTGTCAGAAGTAATGGGAGTGTTGGGTTTATATTTTATTAAAGAAGTGTGATTTTATAATTTACTTCAAGGTACAATGAACCCATCATTTTGATCATATGGAATAATGAAAATGAAAAAGTAAAAAGGGCATAGTTTATAGAGCTCACACTTTGTAATCACCTTTCTTGTTTAATTATCAGCTGCTCATGCTTGCAGATAACTTCTAGGCCAGGATCACGACCCTGTCATTTCAACAGAGGGAGGCTGCATCCATATGCATTTATCAACTTTTATTCTCAAGTTTTTTTCCCAAAAGGTGGGACAGTATGAGCAAAGCTGGAAAATTCTAGACTCTTTCCATCGCACAAGCTAGTAGAGATAGTATGTCTATGTTCTTGACATAGAGAATAAAAACAGACATTCCTAGAAGGTAGATAGGAAGCCAGGGTGTGACTAAAAAGTTGCCAGGTACAAAATCACTGTACATACAGTGTGAAATTGGGCAGGATTTTTCTATTCCCTCTTTAACTTCTGCAGAAAATGGTCAGTGAAGTGGGGCTAAATGGATTGTAGCTGTTAACCTGTGAATCCTTGTAGTTTGGGGATCAAAGTTGCCATATATTCTCAAGAAGTCAACTGGTCATGCTAATAATTAAGGAAGTATTTTTATTATCATATAATTTCTGCTAAAAACATATTTAAATACTTTCATGATGCCATTCAGCTTTCAAATCCTGCAGAGTCACTGTTGAAGGCTATTAGTAACAACCATTGTTTGGGTTCTGCAATGATCAGAAGACCCAAGAGTGGATATTTCCATAGTATAAGCACTGGAAGCAGATTTGGCCTGAGGTTCATGAGCTTTATGCTTCAACCCCTGTCTTGTGGGGCCCGATAAGGGCTTGCACTTAAACTTGTGATTTTAAAAATTATTTTTTCTGGCAAAAGGGATTCCCTATATTGTATAAAGATGAGATGGTACAAAACTGGGATCAACCTTTGTCGTTCTTTTCATTTCTTTATCTCTACCATTGTATATATTCAAGGTAACCCATCAATCTAGTTGTTCAGGCAATGGGACAGATGACAGCCTTATTAATTCTGAAAATACTATGACCCATGACATTACAGTTACTTTCAAGCTGTAAGAGGTTTCTTCTTGACACATTGATATTAAAATAAAGCTTCTCAAGTTCACTTTATTCTAAGAAAGTGGAGGGATCCACTCTTCAATTTATTAATTTATCCAGGACACTTTTATTCAGTAACTGTGTTGTAACACAATTTTGGGCAGGTACAGAGATAAAGTGTAATTAATAAGAAGAGATTTTGTCCCTCAATTTGTTCACTAGCTCTGCACAGGGGATGAGCAAGGAAGGTACTTAGTGAAATTCTCAAGTATAAAGTAATTTAAAAATAGCTTATGTGGATAGTATTTTGTGGGGATTGCCATTTTATTTTCATATCTCATTTGGATCACTTTATTATGGTTAAGTACAATACATATTTTAAGTTATTAAAGTGGTAAATTATTAAGTAAAACAAGATGTTAATGAAAGGAGTAAGGCACAATAGAGCTATGTTTTACAAATCTAACAGTCCTTTTTAGACTTAGGAATCAATTACTTGACTATAAGTTGTATGCACCCTGAAAAAAAATTAATTTCCTGAGCTCTCGTTTGGAAAAAGATACAAAATTTAGGTCAGATTACACTTACTTACAACATACTAAAACTTCATGAAGAACAAAAAGTGTGTTAGGTGTCCAGGCATTGTCTTTCTCCAAGAGTCGCCTTCCTTTAACATATCTAGGAAGAAGATTAGGCCCATCTCCTCCTCTTCCTCCCATGTCAGGCTCCTTTCCACCACTCTGATACCCTCTTGGGGGCCCTACTTTATCTTGCATACATGTAATGAATTCTTGCTATGGATCAGGCATTTCATCAAGTGCTGGAGAACAAGTAGTCAGCAAACTATGCTTATGGGTTAATTATATAATCATCAACACAGATTAAAAACTGTAGCAAGTAGAAGGTATTAAGATGATTGAGGAGTCTCATCTTCTGGTTGTAAAGGAGTCTTTTCTGTGCAAGTAACATTTAAAGTGAAATCAGAATGGTGACTTGAATATAATCACCCACTGAAATAAATAAGTGAAAAAGGTTTTAGGTGCATCAGACTTTGCTAAAATGTGTTGAAATATGTAAATAATTATTCTCAAAATATAGGGTTGTTTCCTAGATAAAGAGAAAACTCTCAAATGAAACCCTCTACACATATCCCAACTTCTATACTTGTTTCCCTCCCTGAGGATATTCTTCTTCGATCCTCGCTACCAGCATAACTTCTCCCTTCAGGGAGTCAGCAAAACTGATAAACCACCAGCAATTAGTTTACCAAAGTCTAAAAGTCATTTAGCCTAAAACAGTACACAGACTACAAGTAAGGGAGATGACGTTTCTATACTCCGGCCTAAGGCAACAATTCGAGCTTGGTTTGGTCACTCTAAAAAATCTAGCTGTCTATAAAATTTATCCACCAGCATGAGACAGAATTTTCCATTTCATAAATACATAGTCTTCTAAGAATAACGCTGATCCTTGAGCTCAGTAGAGTTTCAATTCAAATTCAGGGAAAAGATGTTTCCCTAAAATACTGGTAATCTGCATAGGGGTCTCCATTCTGAGTAGAGGCAGTGCTTTGTGTAGCCATTCACCTTTTAGATTGTAACCAAGGCATAAAAACCAAACTCATGTCAAAGCCACCCCCCACACACCAATGTGAACCATCTGCCTGGCCATAGAAAAATGAAGCAAAAACTTTACATTGATTTTCCCTTATAGTTTGGACCAGGTAAAATTCTGAATCAGGAGAGGCCTTATGATCTTTGTAGGGGGAGGAAGGCAGGCCAAGTGTTTTTTTACTCTCAGTAATGAATGATGAGTAGTTGCTCTACCATCCTACACTTATATTGTGGATTGGGGTTGGAGAAATGTCAGTATTGCCACTGATGATGTGGTTAAGAAAAACATTTAGCCAAGAAGAAATTAACTTATTAACTTATTATTATTAACTTATTCTTCTCCCTTTAGTCAAATATTTTGGAATGGTGCCCACCTATAGGAAAAGAAAAATGTTTTCCCACTGAGGTTTTCTATCTACAACAAGCCCTGAGTAGGATTCTCCCTGTGAAAAAGCCTTTCCCAGGCTGAGTGTTATAGTCAATCCTTATCATTTTACAACTCAGCGCATTTATTGTTTCATTATGGAGTTATCAAGTAACAGGGCCCACAAGCAAACACAAATGCCCTCATATCAACTGCTGGACCATCAGTACCCATCCCTGTGGGCACCCAAACCACTCTGTGGACACTGAATGATCTGCATGAAACCTTACAGGCAGCACCATTGGGCTGAGGTCTGCTTGTCTGGTTTGCATTCACTAAGCTTTGAATGATAGTTTTTGTGTTTGACAATAGAGTGTGGTTTACAGCTCTCCTGTTTGGTTTCTTACAACAGTCCTCACCATTTTACTCTACTTGCCTGAAAAAGCCCATTTATGAAATACAGAGTGAACCTGGGAAAGAATCTGCTAGCTCCTACTCTGAATGGTCCTTTCTTCTCACATTGTCTTGCTCTAAATATCAGACCCTCTTTTGGTGAATACTAAGTCAGTTGATACCTAACCGTAGCATATTGCTATCTATAAAGAAAACTGAGGCTTTTTAAACATTTTCCTCTTTTGGATAGCATTCTTCAAAATGTGAAAGATTTGCTACACTGCTTTTTAATATGTTTAGAAAGTACTGAATATTTCCTGGTGGAATCCTGGCAGCGATAGTAAGAATTTTGTAGTATCATCCTACATGTCATCCCTAACACTGTTAACGATCATGAGTTACAACTTACAACACTTTAAAATCACATATCTTATAGGTAACCTCAGAAACCTGCTCAACTATTAATTCCTTAAATTTGGGACTGGAGTTCTAGATGTCATTGTATCAAAAACATCCCTATCCTCACTACATTTTCTTTCTTTTAGTGCTATAGGAAACGTCTCAGCTTCCCCTGGTTTTCTGGCCTTAACTCAGAACAGCTCCATCAAGCCTGAGGAAGCTTTCTCGGGACAAGGTTTCCCTCTTTTACTGTAGGTATTATATATTTGTTAGTACTTTGTGTGTGGTCACTGCACATTAAATATCCAATGAAAAGATTTAGGCATGAAATGAAGAGACAATGTGATAGAGAATTCCACACACATAAAGGGAAGAAACAGGAGAACAGAGAGGGGGAGTTTGTTTTACGGTACTTATCAGAGAGAAAAAACCCATTCCTTTTTGTCTCATCGAAGGTTTGTGATCCTAACGGCTGAAGCAATTCAAGAGGTACAAAACATATTTGCTACGGTCTCATGGATTTTTATCGGCTTTTAAGTTATCTCATTGGGAAGAAGATTCAAAACCCTGATTTCTTCGTAATTTCTTTCACAATTTTATTAAGATAAAAATTCTATGTGATTTTAAGCCTGCACATTTATTCTCTTTCTTAAAAGCTTTTCATGTTGCCATTTGATGAATATTGGAAGTGAGTGGATTATCTGGATAAAGAGAATTAGTTGAGGTTTGCATCAGTCAAGAAAGTAAAGCCACCAGAGGCTTTGAAGGGAGTGCCTTACAATATAAATAGTCCTAATCTCCCGCAAGCATTGACTTTCAAGAAAGAGAATTTTCTCAAGACTAGTGTTTTTAATCAGCCAGATCTGCAACAAGATTGAAAGTAATGCTGGTGATAACGGGAGCAGCCTGTGCAGGAGAAAAAACTGCAAGCAGTCAATGATCTGATTCATGAGGAATGGTATAAGTTGGAGAGAAGGGGGAAATTAAGAAGTCTCTCAGATCCCCTAACTACTTCTACCTCTGAAACAGCCATCTGAAGACATCCCCACCTGAAGTGAAAATGTACCATTTGTCCGGGAACGAGTTATTAGCTGGAGGAGGGCGCCCAGCGAGATGTTGGAAATGTAGACAGAGCTTTAACTGTCCCAATGTTTCTATTTTTCATGCCAAAGAGGATTAGTGCCAGATACAAAACAGGTGGAATTATTCTAGCATGGATTTGAAGGCAGAAAGGAGAATGGCACATGTGTTTTACTGAGATGGTAGGATAGCAGTCAAAGGAATTAAGGTTACAGCGATATGAGAAGAGAAGTGGCTCTGGCCACAAATTGCTGGAGTTTCAGCGCTCATGGCCTGGCCCCCGTCCTTATAGTTTTGTTTTTGTTGTTTTGTTTTGTTTTGTTTGTGGTTTTGTTTTGTTTTTTTCTTTCTTTTTCTTTTTTTTTTTCTTTCTTTCTTTCTTTCTTTTTTTTTTTTTTTTTTTTTTTTTTGTACTAGAAGAGAGAGGAAAGTGCATCTGACGCACTTGTCTTCAGTGAGGGGAAGGAGTTGGGTCTTTGGTCTGTTTTTTTTGTTTTTAGTAACATGTAAATGAAGGGAAAAAAGTAGAGGAAATAAATGCCTCTAAAATTATTTCAGTTCTATTTTCTTGAGAGACTTTTCAAATGTTTTCCTCAAGTGTTTCTACAAAGAAGAAAAGAATTTTCAGTTGGGAAGAGGAACACATAACCAAAATCATTTCACCTTTTACATGTAATTCTCCTTGAAAAAACTGTGGTACATACACATTTTTTCACACATCCTGGGGCAAAATTGTTAGACCAATACTATTCTACAAGGCCACTAGTTAACAGATGTAAAGTGTGATCTGATAGTCACTACTTTTGGCAAAACCCAAAGCATATGTTGAGATTTCAGGAAGAAATTTGTTTAGCATATCAATATGGAGCACCTCACATGCTCAAATGACATGTTCCCACCACTGCCCTGGGTCACGTCTATATTCACTTGTAGAATTAGGACTTACTACATAACCTGGACTCCCACCTGGAAGGGAGTGACCTGAAGGTCCCTGCTTTAAACACTGTCTCAAAGGATTTTATGAAGAGATTATTAGACAGCCAGCTACACTGAAAATCAGAACATACTGAGGACCCTACCAAGTACTAAGAGAAATTATATTAAATAAAAGAAATGTTATTTCCTCTGAGTGTAATACTTTTCTCTTTTTCTCTTTAATGAATTTCCATATTTCCTTTGAAATTCCTGACATGGGTAACTGAGTAGCTCACTCTGTCTTTTGATTTTCCCTGCTGGACTGTCAAGTTCCAAGAGGATATAACATCCCTCTTTCTCTCCATGTGTGCCCAGTGCCCAGAATGAGGTTGGGCAGAGATTTTCAATATAAGATCACTTAGTAAGTATTTTAGACTTTGTGAACCATATAGTCTCTGTTACAACTACTCAACTTGGTCTTAGCACAAAAGAAGTCACAGACAATATTTTTTTTAAATGAATGTAGTTTTATTTTAATAAAACCTTCCTTACAAAAACAAGCCACAACCTGGGTATACTCTTCATTCTATGGTTTGCTGACTGGCCTAATACAAAATCTGGCACAAAATAGTGGCTCAGCAAGGTCTTTCAATAGTGCAGACTGAGCTGATGGTTGACTGTGAGGATGGAGAGAAGATGGATTGGAGCTACTTGGTGGTTGAACAAGTGGTGATTTGATATGAAAGCTGGGCAAGGAAAAGAGGATAAATTTAAGTTTCTGGCTTATAGATTTGGCCTTAAAGAGAAGAAATTTAAGATATAAATAGTGGAATTGGCATATTATCAGAAGTGGGGAGGGAGGGATAAGTTATATTTGGTGATACTAAATAGGAAAAATACTATAATACAGTTTATAACAGTGGCTGTTAGACTTTAGTGTCCATCAGAATCAGCCAAATGCTTGTAGAAAACAGGTTCCTGCATTTATCTCCAGAGTTTCTGATTGGTGGGGGGAGCGGTGGAATAATCTGCATTTCTATCATGTTTCCAAATGATTTTGTAGATGCTGTAGAGGTCACTCTTTGAGAACAACTGTCCTAAATCGAAGTGCCAGGTTATGTTTTGCATGTCATCACTACTGAGAGTGAAGGAAACAGACAAGGATCAAGGAAGGACAGGATTTGAGGATGCCATAGACATAAAAACGTGCATACCTATTATCTTCCAAGCAAAGATTTAGAGCTCTTTGAGACTAGAGAAAAAGTTTTTTCATCTTCCCTTACCAGACATCTTTCTGTGAGAAAGAGTCATAATGTCATCCCTTCCCTCATCCCAACCTTCAATCCTGTAGTGTCTCCTTGGATCTTCTGATATGGTACAAAGCTCATTTGGTCCAGTCTTATCAGACCCAGGTCACATTGCTTTTCTTCTGTTTCTATGGCCTCCAAACAAATGGTCCTCTCATCTTCAATGTACATATCAATTTTCAACATCTGTGCCTTCTTTCCATCTGTCCTAATGTTCCTGGAACACTCCTAGACTTTCCTACTAAATTGGGAAGGCCACCATCTCTAGCCAGAATCAAAAAGAAAAGAGACATTGCTATTAAACAATCATGTGCCCACTCATTAGCAAAAAGATGAAGAAAATATTGGAAAATGTCAAGCAGGAGGAATATCAGAGGAGGCCTCAAATCTCTGGAACTTTAATCTCTATGGTTAATATTTGTGTTAATATTAATTAATATTAATAAGACAATATTGTTGAGAAACCTCTTGTAAACCTTTCAACTACTAAAATTAGAGAGATCTCTGAGGTGTAGACTGTCTTCTCTATTTTCTTTTTTAGTTGCTCTTCTTTCTCTGCATTATAACCATTTTGGTTATTAAATTAACAATTAAAAGGACAGCCAGTACCTATTGAATGCTTACTTCTAAGTTACTGTTAATGTACATTCTCTTATTTTCACAACAACCACTGAGATAGGTCTTTGTATCTCCATTCAGAGAGATTCGGAGAAGCTAGTTAACTCACTTATAATGAAATGGTTAATGAGCAACAGTGAGAAAATTTAAGCCAATACCTGAATGACACAGGAGCCTATTCTCTTTACCAATCTTCAGCTTCCCCGATTTCCTTTCTCCATCCTGCATTATGAAGAAAAATGCACAGATGCTACATCTTTAAGGGCTTCACTGCTAATCTGTACATGGATGTAGATAAGTATAACAAGCTTAGCAAGATTTCAAAGTCAAAGCCATTTTAACATTTTCAAGATACTGATCCACAACAGGATACAATCTTAAAGATACAAACATCTAGTTGAAAGACTTCCCTCATCATTTATTGTCAAGGAAGGAGTCACCAAACCTTCCCCATCCTATTCCCTCATCATTATTGTTCTTGCCTGCAAGAGAGGAACAGGCTGGCTACTACACAAAAGAAGAGTCCCTTTTTTTAGTACTTTGCAAGGACTAGCAGGTGATGAAGGGGAGACTGACTTTGGTTTGAAGAGATTCCAGTCATATATATCTCTAAGTGGAGATGCCAGTTACAAGGATAACTTAGATTCATGCTCACCCTGAATATTTATTAGCATTCCAGTGGTCTGAGCAATATTCATAGCATAGGGCCTCTGTAATCATATAGCTCTTCTTCTATAAGAACACTAGGCAGAAGCAGTCACAGCTCACCGATATTCACAGTCCCGTTAGAGTTAAGCAGGCAATGATTAGGTCTAGACATGTGCTGGGAGGAGAAATAACGTGTGTCACTTATGAGCAAACCACATAAGATCCAGGAGACAGCTTTCTAATTGCCTCTTACATTGATTTAGAAACCACATATGCCTAGTATTGCAAATGGCATAAACACAAGACAAAGCAGCCTGGATTCTTGAGTCCACCACATGGAAGAGAGCTTTCCTGGACTGTCCCTCAGCCTTGGGTGGACTCCATGTGAGTGAGAAATAGCATTGTTTTTGTTTTACGGTGGATTATTTGTTACTGTACCACAGCATTATTATCTAAACGATTGCCAGTGATTTTATTTGTACTAATTTATTTACTCTGGACTGGATCAAATGAAGGTTTCTGTTGATTCCATAATGTATCTTCACTCTTAGTTGAAAAAGACCATAGCGAAGTCAGAGCCTAAAATAAAAACAATAGGTAAGAAGGAAAAAAAATTCAAGAAATATCATTCAGAGTACAGAATACTTAATTCATATAGACAAATGCAAAGAGTAGATTTTAAGTGAAAACCTATAATTCAAGAAAACCATGATTTAACTGCTTAAAAACAACATTGGATGATATAAGTCCTAAGGGCTCAGAGAAGTATTTATTACATTGCTTACTAAATGGTTTTCGTATTTTACAGACAGGAGTAAGAAGCATGGCGACATTAGAAGAAAGGAAAAAGGCAGTAATGATGGAAATTTTGAGGGAGAAAAGTGGCTTAAACATTTGTCACACATAAAATGTAAAAGGAAGAGCATTTAAACTAGATTTTTCCCTGAAATATACACAGCACAGGCTTTCAAAGAACAAATAAAGGCATGTAAGTGGAAGAGGGTAGACTAAAGTCGAGTGCATTTTAACCATCAATCTTGGGGGTGACAGAGATCTGAACAACTGTAGTTAAGTGTGGATCATAAATAACGTGTTACCATCTCCTCAGCCAAAGACAAATAGCTTGTTCATCCGTAAGAAATTTAAGAGAATTTGTGGATGAAAACTTTCCAACCTAAGGGACAAGGACAAATAAGCTCATATATAAATAGCTGGCAGCCCCATTCTGTCTCCTAGTCCAGTCCTCCTATTTTACCATTCTTCTGTAGGTGTATCTGTAGGCGTGTGCATGCAAACATGCACTCATGTATGTACTCACACACACTCCTGCTGCCTTCTGGTCAAAAGCAACCCGTCATTTATAAATAGTAGGTGTTTTATGGTAAATAAAAATTCTAAGTGTAGAGGCGGGTAAGAGTTTGAGGTCTCCTCCTATAACCAGATTACACGAAGATGGGGCTTTAACAGGAGGAATTTGGTCACACGTACAAACATTTACTGGCAAACAAGCATGTAGCTTATTCAGTAATCTCCTTTTAGTAGTTTGGTCCTACCTGTGTGAAAGATTTGCTTGAGGCAGATGCAAAAATATGTTATCGGTAGGATTAACCATGGTGACAAGTATTCTCACAATCAGCGGGTATACACCAGACCATTTCAGATTCTGGCCACTTCCAAAAGGTATATATTTAACTGCTCTCTGGACTCTTACATCACATTCCTGCAAGGACCAGAAAGTTTGTACAATATTTCTTATCAGTAACAAAAATAATTTATAACACACATTATGCTAATCGGATACTAATCAGACATAACCTTAGCAATAAGGATAGCTGAAGTACATATCTTTGGAAGGTGGGCTTCTGATTAGAAGATTGAAAATGTTCCTATCCCTGGAGTGTGTTCTCTGAATTAGGCCAACTGACCTCCCATGGAGTGTGAGTTAAATTAACACAAGATACTCATGTATATCACATGGCCTATGAAAAAATATTGTCAAGGATCATAGGAAGCACTAAATAAGAATTTCAGTCTATGGGGATGGAGAAGCCATAGATTTCAGGAAGAGAGAGAACAATTATCATATATATATATATATATATATATATATATATATATATCATACTGATATATATATGCATATATGCATATATGTGTGTATATAAGCATTAAGCCACCAACTACAGAGTTTGCTCAATTACTTGAATTATTTGGGTAAATGATAACCCTATTAAAGTTAGGTAGGACCCTGAAAATAAGATTTTTTTTCCCTTTTCATTGTCAATGTAAGATAGGTTGAGAGAGTGAAGAAAAATATCCTCCATCAGCTATCTTATATGAGAGTTTTCTGTGGTATAGTGGTTAGGTTGTGACCTACAGAGTCAGGCTGTCCGGTTCAAACCTTTGTTCTGCCGTCTATTAATTGTGATACTAAGCATAATATTTAACTATAATTTATAGTCTTAAAATGGGGATGCTGGAAAGATTAGATAAGATTAAAGATAAATAAGATGCTTAAAGTTCTTAGAAGAATCTCTAAAACATAGTAAGTAGTGCATACCTGTTATTATTTTTATCGTAACTGATATTTTATTATAACTTCAACACTCTAATTCTGTATAATTTGCTGCACTAGGGATGTTATTTGAGAAATATCAAGACAATAATAATGGTTTCATAAGATTTTGTGTAGACTAAGTGACATAATGTGCTTGAAGCCCTGGAATACAGCAGTGACCAACTAAGCAATAATAGTCATGATGTTGAGCGACATTTCACACAGAACTGTGTTTTTGTAAGTTGATATGTTGAATCCCTGGAAATTTTTATGGGCATCCCAGCCATGAAATATACTTTTCTAAAGGGCAATGTCCTGGAGGAAAGCACAAAAACTCTAGACTCTGAAGATCTACAGAAACTCTGCCTTAGGAACCTGTATGCCTCCTCCTGTTCCCCCCACCTTTCTTGTACCAGAAAAAACCCTGGGTGGAGGGAGGGAATATGCATCCAACACCGGCGGGTGAGGCAAGAGTGCAGATCCTGCTCCTCAGCATTGAAAATGGGGACAACCTTAAAAACTGAAAGCCAGAAAGGGAAAAGTTAAACTCTAAAATGGTACTGACACTTAAGCAAAGGCACATCAATTTCACTTTAGTTGAACGGATTTGAAAAGCTAAACTGATAATCCGGTCAACATTTTCAGTGTGTAGCTCTCTCATTTAGTATGTTTAATCCACTCTCCTAGATCATTACACAAATGTTCTGTTTTGTGCCATGGGAAATTCTGATCTTAGCTGATGAAGTACTCAGTCACCTATAATCTTGTGAGAGCCACAAATGACGATAATTGCAATTTATGAAGTAACTAGAACAAAAAGCACAATATGCTGAGGTTGAGCTGAGATAATTGTATTTTTACTTCAGATCAGCAGAAATTTTTAAAAAATGCAACAACCTTTGAGCACTATTTCCAATTTTTTCCCCTCAATTTTATTAACTACAATCATTAAGGAATTGCTGAAGAAAAGATAAGAGCTCTGCAAGTTGACTTAGAGAATCTGCATAGGAAAGAGGGAATAAACAATGTGCAATCTGTAAGAAGCTATGGAAGAAGCAAAGAAGGTTTAGGCTGTTGGGAACAATATTCAATTGCCACTGGAGAACTTTGAAATTGAATAGGGTCACCTCTAAAGTGACCTTGAACTTTTCACTTCTCCTCTCAGAACCACTTTTTCCTCATTGATTAAATTTGAGAATCCAAATAGGTTACCACCAAGATGTCGATCATTTGTCAAATTCTGTGAGTATAAAAAATGTAAGCTATTACTGCACTTTATTATGAATAAACATTACATGTATTATCTGAGGCTGTTGGCAGTAAGTGTTCTTTTCTTTAAATGTCTTAAACGGAATTGTTTGTCTGAAGTTTTCATTGTACTTTCTGTCTTGCCAAGGCATCTTTCCTCTTCCATGGTGTTCTGGTATCTCAGGTATCACAGGGAATCGCTATTAGTTTTTGTTTTTTATTTTTTGTTTTGTTTTGTTTTTTGTCTTGTCCCACTGCTATTATAAGTTCTTGCAGCTCAGGAGTCACTGTTTCCCCAGTGCATAGGAAAGTGACTGGCATTTAATGTGGAATGACAATAAACAAGGGAATGATTAAATGAATAAATGACTGAATGAATGGTTTGATATCAATGAGGCAGAAAGTAAGTAGACACTGAGTACCGAATCATTCAATGCAATTCAGTGTTAAAATGTATCTTCAAGCTCCTATTTCATGAGGTCCTCACAAGATACTACCCAAAATGGTTCTTACAGCATTTGTTTTGGCTGACAGCAGTCACATTCAGTGAAAATGACAGTGAGCTTGACTATAGAAATATTCTCAAGAAATAACTTTAGAAATAACTTTTTATGAATGGATAAAGATGTGGTACACACACACACACACACACACACACACACTAGAATACTATGCAGTCATCAAAATAAATGAAATTTTGCCATTTGTAACAACGTGGATGAACTAGAGGGTATTATGCTGAGCAAAATAAATCAATCAGAGAAAGACAATTATCATATGATCTCCCTGATATGAGGAATTTGAGAGCCCGAGTGGGAGGATTGAGGGGTAGGGAAGGAAAAAATGAAACAAGATGGGATCAGGAGGGAGAAAAACCATAAGAGATTCTTAATCTCACAAAACAGAGAGTTGCTGGGGGGAGGGAGGGTATGGAGAGGATAGTTAGGTTATGGATATTGGGGAGGGTATGTGCTATAGTGAGTGCTGTGAAGTGTGTAAGCCTAAGGACTCACAGACCTGTACCTATGGGGCAAATAATACATTATATGTTAATAAAAATAATTAATAAAAAAAGAAATAACTGTTTTTACAAACCTAATCACCATCAAACAGTCATCACAAAACACCTACTTGAGTAGGAATGGAGTAATATATATAAACCAAGACTTCATCATCAACCTTGGGGACTGGTACACTCTGGCCCATTGGCCAAATATACCTCATCACCTTTTTTGTAGACCCTGTGAGTTAAGAATGGTTTTTACATTTTTTTAATGTTTGGGGGAAATTTTTTAAAGAAAAATATTCATGGCACATGAAAACTATAGGAATTTCAAACTTCATTGCCCATAAGTTAAGCTTTATTGGAACACATCCATGCTCATTCATTTGTTATTGTCTGGATGGTTTAATGTCACAACAGCAGAGTTGAGAACTTATGACAGACACTGTATGGCCTGCAAGCCTGATATATTTACTGTTTAGACCTTTATAAAAAATTTGTTAAGATTTGTTCTAACTGATGTTCTAAGTTCCTTATCTCCTATCAAAACCAATTTACAGTGATGGCTTTGTGTGTAGGAGAGCTGCTTCATCTTCAAATGGAAAATTTCAGTACCTGCAAAACTTGAGAAGGTTTATATTATAATTTCTTTGTTTCTTTTTTATGGAGATAGGATATCTTAAAGAAAAGATTTACTCTAATCATTTTTTTCACATTATTTTTACAAAATTTAAGGCAAGAACTATGGTGAGCAATTAAAGTCTTTAAAATAATACATTTTCATTTAACTTCAATAAATTCATCACATATTTATTTATTTATTCCACATTTCCTCTTAATCCAAAATGACTTATCAATATATTTCATTTGAATTCAAGCAGGAGCCTGATAGATCCTTTTTAAAAGGCATTTGCTTAAAATAATTTATAAAGTATCAATGAGCTGTCCATAAAGTTAATATGGTGAAACACACCAAAAAACAAAAACAAAAACAAAACAAAACAAAAAAAACTCTTCTTCAATGAAATTAAATGATAAAAAAAAAAATTCCCTTAAGCCCTTTCTCTCAAATTCTGAGGGTTAACTATTAGAAAATAATTACTAGCTGTATTTAGAACATTAACCCATGAAATAAATAGTCTAGAAAATCACACATTTTGGTTTTGTAGCTATTGCATTTGTGACATTTTTACTTTTTCTCAAAATGCTGTTCCTCAAATTGAGAAAAAGTCTCCACCAGGTTAATTTACTAAATATGCTAATTTGTTCCATGGGAGCAAATCATTTCGAAGTAACTTCTAGGGGTGCCTGGGTGGCTCAGTGGGTTAAGCCTCTGCCTTCAGCTCAGGGTCCTGGGATCGAGCCCTGCATCGGACTCTCTGCTCAGCAGGGAGTCTGCTTCTCCCCCTCTCTCTCTGCCTGCCTCTCTGCCTACTTGTGATCTCTCTCTCTCTCTGTCAAATAAATAAATAAAATCTTAAAAAAAAAAAAAAGAATATCTAAGTAACTTCTACATATGATCACGTTGTAAAACTACTGTAGTTTGTATATTTAAGAAAATGTTTTTCCACATAGGCTAAATTATTTATGTAATAAGCAACCATGGTGGCAAAGTAAATCCTTCAGTTCCAAATCAATGAGAGGGTGAGTTGTTATCTGGCTGATTGATGGTGATTAGGCTCTTGGAACAAATCTGGCCTACGTGCTGGTGAATGCCAAATGGCTGAAGGCCACCGCTCAGTATACTCCTTTGCTGGCAGTTATCTTCCAATGAGTTGGAAGAAGCCACAGTTCCAGCAGCATGATTTTTGTTCAGTGGCTCAAACTGGCCATTTTTTTCTGCTTAGATCATTGTCCCTACCAGGAACTACCTATTGGTGGTCATAATATATAATGTTATATATCAATGATTCTTCAAAAAAAAAAAAAAAGAAATAGAGGCACATCATGACTTCCTCTTTCTTACTTTTTTTTATCTGGGTAAAAGGAAATACTCTAAGACTCTCTTAAAAATAAAAAAAACTATTAAAAATAGAGTGGCGACTCTACCCTAGATATTTGTAAAACATATGCAATAAAATCCCAGCTGTGATCCTCAATAATCTTGTATAAGACTAGGAAGATATTTAAATTTAAAAGGAAGTTCTATATGCTTGCCTTTGAGACATCAATAATATTGACTTGGCAGATGCTTCATTTTTTTACCATTTTTCATAAGTATTAAATCAAATCAACCTCCAAAGCGTTGTGGGCTTTGTTGTTGTTGTTTTTGTTTGCCTGTTTGTTTATCTTTCAAAGACCATACATGTCATGTCAGGAAGTATCAGTATTTAGCTCCTATCAATCACTTAGGATAGGAGTCTTAGGAATAAAATATTTTAAAAATTTGTAAGCCCAGAATTCTGGAATAATTGATACTGGAGTTTCTATATGTACAGTCAAGGAATAATTTCCTCCCACATTAGAGATGTAGAGTAAAAATATTCTCACTGACTGCACATGTGGATTAATAATACGGTGATTTAGTAATAACTAAGTAGAGTAACATGCCTAAGTGACAGATGCATATCATGTCTTTAGCTTCTAAAGTTGTTTGTGGATAAGAGCATGGTTTTAATACTTCAGAATTCTTTATTTTTTTATTTTTTTTTAATATATTTTTATCCCCAGGGGTACAGGTCTGTGAATCACCAGGTTTACACACTTCACAGCACTCACCAAAGCACATACAAGATGGGATTGGGAGGGAGACAAACCATAAGTGACTCTTAATTTCAGAATTCTTTTTAATCAGGTGCTACAAATTATAATAATTCTCATATTAGTTTCCTTAATTTATAAGAGTCAGTCATGACAATCTTGTACAGACACTTTGGTTATATCATCACACCCTGCTCTGCTGCCTCTTTAATGCATCAAGAATATCTTGGGACACCTGTGTGGCTCACTTGTTAAGCATCTGCTTTCAGCTCAGGTCTTGATCCCAGGACCCTGGGATGGAGCCGCACATCTGGCTTCCTGCTCTGCAGGAAGCCTACTTCTCCCTCTCCCTCTCCTACTCCTCTCCTTGTATTCCCTCTCTCACTGTCTCTCTTTATCTGTCAAATAAATAAACAAAACCTTTTTAAAAATATCTTAAGAATCCTCTTCCATCTCTATTCTTGATGTTATGGGAGTGGGGGATACTAATCATATCTGCACAGGTGTATTTTTATAGAGGTTCCAGAAAATCCTTCTGCTCATTCAAGAACATCATCTGTCTGTAATTAATGTTCTGTCTGTCTTCTTGAAATAAAGAAATAAGAACCTACCTATCCCAAATTTCACCCAGCAGTTGAATTCACAAGCATCAATTTAAGCTCTGAAAGATACTTCTTTATAATAACAATACTAGGGTTTTGTTTGTTTGTTTGTTTGTTTTTGCTGAACATAATTGGTAGGGTTTTTTTGTTTGTTTGTTTGTTTTTTGGTTTTTTGAAGGTCTTATTGTCTTGCTCTCTCTCTCTTTCCCTCCCTCTTTCTTTCTTTCTCCTTTATATTGGCCAATTGTTTCAAATTTCATATTAACTTCTTGTATGTGTTATGATTTTTCAACATTACCTTCTTTGACCAAACAGTCCTTGCTGGGTCCCTCCTTGTCAATTACATTTCTTCACATTGAATATTGGACCAGCACCTATTTCTGTGTATTTAAGAAAAAAAAAAAAACTTATATACTTCATTTTGCCTGAGTGTCTTTGGATTTTCCATGTCTGTGTAGATTCCCACATGTATGCTATTAAATTCCCACATGTATGCTATTAAATTCCCACATGCTATCCTATTAAAAAAATTAAAAAGATAAACATTGCTTTCTTTATTATTTTAGATAATGAAGTATAATAAAAATTAACAAAATAAACCTGTATTCACATCAAGGAACTTATGTGTATGCAAAATCAAATTAATGCATTATAAATTCTTTTTTTTTTAAAGATTTTATTTATTTATTTGACAGAGAGAAATCACAAGTAGATGGAGAGGCAGGCAGAGAGAGAGGGAAGCAGGCTCTCTGCTGAGCAGAGAGCCCGATGCGGGACTCGATCCCAGGACTCTGAGATCATGACCTGAGCCGAAGGCAGCGGCTTAACCCACTGAGCCACCCAGGCGCCCTGCATTATAAATTCTTAATGAAATTACTGTGCTGTTTATACACACAGTGCAAATAAGAATTTGGAAACCCAAGTTGGAAATATGCTATGAGATTAGGAACTATACATTATGTCACTGTGAGTTTGCTATGGATTCTTATATCTAAGACTGACAAAACATAATATGAAAGAGGGAATGAACCTGGATGCAGGTCTCTGAATCCAGGACAGAAACATTCCCTTCAGAATGTAGCTGCTGCTTTCACTGGACTCTACCTTATCTGTACAGACACTAACAGTGTCCATTTTTGCAGTCAGATTTTTCCTTTGTTTTGCTCTTTTCATTTATTTGGGACAAACAAAAAAATGTGGGGATCATCTTCCTGAGCAATGTTCTGTTTACTTGCTTATTCTAATAAGATATTAAATTTTCTGGCTCATGTCATTCCATCCCAACATGAAAAAGTAGTTGTGGGAGTGGTATTGGCAGCACAAAAATAGTGGTGACTGAAGTAAACCCAGCTATTTACACAACTCTGTGTCACTAGGGATACATTTTCAAGGCTCTTTTCAGAAATAAGTATATCTTAGGACGTCATTCTCTTTCCCATAAATTCGGGTGCCAAAATGGAAGAGCTACAGGGTTGCAGGCATATTTGGGAGCAGATGGTAATATCTACTGCTGTGTCCAAATAGGCTGGTGGGCATATTTATCTGATATGTTTTTGAGCTATGTTAAGAAGCCAACCATCTCTCTTTATTCACCACCGAGGAATACACTTTTCAAGTAAAGATAACCCTTTCTGTAGAGTCTGCTTGCCAGTTAAAAATAAATAATACACCTGCTGAATTTTTGTGTTTCTTCAGTGACAGTCATCACAAAAAGAATACTTTTTATGGCTTGTTTAATGTTTTTTTTTAAAGTATTTCTTTTACGTACTTGTGTATAAATAAGATCATTGCTTATTAACATTGTACGCTAATTAGAACACATTTTCGCTTTAGTTCCTTAAAGTATAGACTTTTTTTTTTTTTTTAATTTGCAGTGCGTCCTAACCCTTCAATATAGCTCTCTCTAACTCTAATTAATTCGCATTGCAAAAGAAATGAGTTTGATCTCAGCTGTAGAAGTCACAGTGACTTATCCTTTCAATGAGGTGATAATTGCTGTCTGGTTAATTCTATTCATAGAAACCATGGGCCATAAAAAAATAATCCTCACTTCTGTTACACAGCATGAAGCTTCCAGTAGCACCTATGCTGTTTCCTGGTATGAAATATTTTTATTCTTAAACCATAATTCTCAATTGTGGAAATGCATCTTTTAAGCAAATACCTATTGCCCGGTTAAGAGTTACTCAAGAAGACATTGTCATGTTGCTTTGCATGTGGTCACATGGGCTTTAACACAGAAGATTATGTTATTTGCCTCCCAAAACACAAGGCCCAACAGGGCAGAAGTTAAGGTGTCTTCTTACAAAAACAAAAACAAGTACTATCCACAGATATTTGTTCAGCATAAAGATGATTGGTGATATGCAAGGTATTTTTACGTGGGTGTGTAACATTTTGAGACATATGACAGACTATAAATGTTCCTGCTGGATATATTTGTAAACTGTGAAGCAAATAAGAAAATTATTTGAACTATGAACTAGCACCAAAGTGAAGAGCTAAAATATCACCAATATGATTGCATTTATTTGGATGTTGCTCTTACCTCTCCCATCACCTGTCCCCAATAGATATGTGTGTGACCTGCTTTGTGTTTATCATCGTTTTGGCTTTTATGAAGTCTCATCACATATTTATGCACATAAACACATACACAACATTTTTCATTAAAATATCATCCTACCCAGTATTATCTCTTACTTGCTTTTTCCTCTCAGTATTATGATTGTAAGAATTATCCACACCTTTTTATGAAACCACAGATTGTTCTTTTTCACTATTACATAAATCCTCTATACTATAAAGATTTGTACCCATTATTTTGTCTATGCAAATCTCCACTGTTTCCAACTTTTTAATAACATGGACAATACCACCATAAATATATTTGTATATTTCTGCTGGTGAACATGTTTAAAAGTCTCAGTAGGAGTGGAATAGGTTAAGATGTTCAAATGATCAACTCTACAAAATGTCTGAATTTGTCTAAATTTATTACCAAAAATTTGTCAACTTGTATTTTCTCTCATAATATGTAAGATCCACATACTTGCAAAGAGGTTTTAAATTATTGGGTTATCCTAGACATAGTTGTTATGATAATGGTTTTTATCATTAGTAACTTTTCTGATGTTATTGCAAATAGCAAATATACAGAATTATAATAATAAATGTAAATAATAATAACTAAAATAAATTATGACATAGATAATAATAAATATATTTATGGAACAAAATAATACTAATCAGGAACAGTATGAAAGAGAGTACATCACTATTTAGAAGAAGAGAAAGAAATGCAATGTGCAGACAAAATATCACCCCAATGAGTGTTCTTGGGGGATAAATGGGTAATGAATATTTGTTATTTTTTTAATAATTGCATAACATCTACATAAACATGTTTACTTTAATTTATGTAAATATAATGATTTCTGTTAAAAATTTAATCATTTCTGATAAATTAAGCCCCTTGACCAGTGGAGAGTCACTTCCCAATTGCAGTTCTCTCTCTAGTTATAATATTAAGAGTTTAGTAGGCAACTTCTCTGATATTATACTTGTATGTATACATACACACAATTAAATTGTATGTATATTGCATATACACAAAGAGGGAATATTGTGAATATTTTTATAAACATGGTTTTATACCAGAAGTTTGCATTTCTTGTGTTTGCTTTCCTTTCTCAAATAAATGTCCAGAAAATCTTTCCACCTAAGTATATATAGCTTGATCTTATTTCATATAGACAATGGATGTATTATAATTTAGCTATTATAGTTATATGATTAAATTGTAGGACAGTATTTGAAATGACATATAACTGATAGATGTCCTATAATTCAGCCAAAATAGTTATCCTGTGTATGTATTTAGGTTTAAACAGTGTTACAATAAATATCCTAGCGTGCCTTTATGCCTTTGAGAGAATATGGTTCTAAATTAGATAGACTAGAAATAAAATGTCTTGACCCAATTGCATACACATTTTGAATGTTAATAGTTACAGCCAAATGTTTCTTTAAAAAGCTAGAACTGTGAAGGGTCTGACATTTTACTCTACATTCAAGCTATTAATTGAGCCTGCCACGATTTCATAGATGCTGGCAGAAGATAAAACATTCTTGGGTCAGAGACAAGACTTTATTACTCACAGTAGTAGCAGTAGCCATTTTCTTATGCAGATTTCCCAAGTCCACATTCCTACAAGGACATGTGAAGAGTGTCAGGTGATATCTGCACATGTAGTGTGTTATGTGAGAGAAACCTTGACCTTAGGGGACCTGGCACTTTATGATGGTCAGTAAGCATGCCTGCCCTGTGATCCAGAGGAAAAGCTTGCCTTTATTGGGTTGAATGCTATACAAACATCATCTTCACTCATTAAGGAGGTGCCATATCTATCTTTCAAAGACAGATCTAAAGCTTTTCAGTGTATAAACTCCCTTGAAAAGACAGTTTATAACACAGGGCTGCTACTCATAAGTTACACAGAAATAGGAGACCCACAAAGAATTACTGTCCAACAATTCCCATCAGAGAGGATTTCCACTTGCTTCCTTTAGGAACCATGGTGGTTACTAACTTGTGGGTACTTTAAATCCTTTCCAGGTTAATTCAGAAATATCAAGTTCAGTCCCCCTTAACTTTCGATGCAGGATCCAATCTGAATCTCTTAATTACAGTGCTGATAATGCGTTTTGTTTTAGAACAAATCATTTTCCCCCCAAGCGCTTAACCACCAGGGAGGAATCAAGAAAATATAACACCTGTTTTCCGCAAATATCAAAGAACATATATTTTATGTATAAGGATCAACTACTGCTCATATCCAGCTAATTTTTGCTCTGTATATAGAGAAAACAAGTGTTGCCTAACATTCTGATATTTTAAGAGAAGAGATGAATCTGTATTTTGATGTAAAAACACCCAATTTTCAAGTGTTGGTGAAGTAGTTCAAATTGATTAATAGTATTTTAAGCCATGTGTGATGGAACAGAGAAACTGTAGGAGATAACTATATATTTGATATTTAGGAGCTCATTCATGACATGCCTTTCTACCCCCAATTACGGCCCCAGTCACAAAGCTTTCATGGTATTTTATATACCTCCTCTATTAGATAGCATATCACATTGATTCATGATTTTTTTTTCCAATTTAGATAAAATTTATTTACTGTCTTGGAGAAAATTGAACTGAAACCTTTCGGAGTAATCTTTCGTATATAACAAACTGAGCCTAGTGGCTCAGTTTGTTAAACATCTGCCTTTGGTTCAGGTCATGGTCCTAGGGTCCTGGGATTCAGCCCCACATCAGGCCCCTTTTGAAGAGCAGGGGTTTGCTCCCTCTCCCTCTGCCCCACCTCTCTCCTTGTGTTCTCTCTCTCAACCTCTTTCTCTTTCTCGCAAATAAATAAATACAATATTAAAAAAAATTAAAATGTAGAGATTATATCCTTATCTGACAAGTATAATTTATATGTTATGTAGTTTTTAACTTCCTCAAAAATATCAGGGTAAGTGAAAAAAGGCAAATAGCAAGGACTCTACAGTGAATAGTTACATTTTATCCAGTATCCAGAATAGATAATGGAAGTAACATGGGGCTTGCCTAGGGCAGAAGGCAGGTTTGATGGTACTGGGGAGCGAATACAAATGGGCATAAGGTATCTTTATGGGGTGATGGAAGTGATTTAAAGTAAAATTGTGATGGTGGTGGCACAATTCTTTATATTAATAATCATATTAATATAAATAAACTAATACCCACATTAAAAAAAAAAAAAGTTGACACCCAATGTGACAAACTTGCAGAAGACTCATGGTACACAAGAATTTCTCATCAGTGCAGAAACTAGTGTTTGGGAATAATTGTCAAAACTATTATTTTAGGGCACCTGGGTGGCTCAGTCTGTTGTATCTGCCTTTGGCTAGGGTCATGATCCCAGAGTTCTGGGATCAAGTCCCTTGTTGGGGTCCCTGCTCAGCTAGAGCCTACTTCTCCCTCTATCTCTGCCTTCTGCTCCCTCTGCTTATGCACTCTTTCTCTGCCAAATGAATGGGAAAAACAAAACAAACAACGACAAAAAAAACCCTATTATTTTAATAATGATGTCACATTCCATAGTTCAGAAAGGTCCATAGTTGTCTCTTGGGAATCCTAATGAGTTTCCTCTGCAGGAGGTCACATGGAAGAGGATTTCAGAATCTGGTTGTCTGTGCTAGCAGTGTTCTTAGCACAAAGAAACTCAGGAGACCTCCTTGGGCCTTGCCTATGACCAGTTATATATTTTTATTATACTACAAAATGTCTTGATTTTATAGATAAATTTGGTGAGAATCAACATCTTAAAAATAGAAATACCTCTCAGTTTTGCATGCCAACCCTGTATTTTACAGCCACAAACTCTTTCAACTCTTATTTAACTAGCTTTATTAGAAAAATATAGATTTCTTCAGATTTTATATGTAGACAGTTATGTTGTCTATGAGTAAAGGGCAGTTTATTTCTTCCTTTCTATCTGGGGGTCTCTTTTTCAAATTTTATTTTATTACACAAAATAAGACTTAAATAAAAGTAATAAGAACAGACATCCTTGCCTTGTTTCTAATTAGAGGAAGAGGGCCTTCAGTCTTTGAACATTAAGTGTAAAGTTAGCTATAGGCTTTTTGTAAATTCCATTTATTAGTAAAGATATTGCTTTCTATTACTAGTTTATTGCAGGCTTTTTTTTTTTTTTTGAAGATTTTATTTCTTTATTTGACACAGAGAGAGAGATCACAAGAAGGCAGAGAGGTTGGCAGAGAGAGAGGAGGATGCAGGCTCACTGCTGAGCAGAGAGCCTGATGCAGGGCTAGATCCCAAGACCCTGAGACCATGACCTACGCCAAAGGCAGAGACTTAACCTTCTGAGCCACCCAAGCGCCCCCAACCTTGCTTTTTTTTTTTTTTTTTTTTTTTTTTACACTATGAGTGAATGTTGATATCAATTTCTAGCTGATTTTCAAATCTTGAACCATTCTTGCTTTCTTCAGAAAATCCCCATTTCATTATGATATGTTATCTCATCAATACATTGTTTGATTTGATTTGCTATTATTTTGTTGAGGATTTTTGCATCTATGATCATGAGAGATATTATGATTTTGGTATTAGCACAAGGCTAACTTCATAAAGTGATCTGGCAAGTATTTCTTTTTCTTCTGTATTTTGAAAGCATTTGTGTGGAATTATTTTCTTGTTGTTAAGTGATTGAAGGTACTAAGGAAGACATCTAGACTTGCAATTTTCTTTGTTTGAAGGCTTTAAATTCTCACTTAACTTCTTTAATTGACAAAGGATTATTCAGGCCCTTTGTTTCTCCTGAGTGAACCTTGATACTTTGTGTCTTAAAAAGAATTAGTCCATTTTATCTAAGTTGTTGAATTTATGGTCATTAATTTGAATTTAATATTCCCCTTATTATCTTTCTAATTTACATAGGATCTGAGATCATGTCCCCCTTTTAATTCTTGATTGTTGTGCCTTCTTTCCACCCACTCCTTTGACCAGTCTAGATAAAGGTTTATCAACATTTTTGATCTGTTTTGTAAGTGTCTTTTGGTTTCATTAAATTCTCTATTTTATTGTACTCTCCAAATTATTTATTTTTGCTCTTATCTTTATTTCCTTCCTTTTGCTTGTTCTTCTCTTTCTAGTTTCTTAAGATGTAAGCTAAGTTTAGATAATTTATTTGAGACTTTCTTCTTTTTTTAAAACAATCATTAGACACTATAAATTTCCCCCTATATACTTTTTTAACTACATCCCACAAATTTTGATATGTTGGGTTTTCAATTTTATCCAATTCAAAGTGTTGCTAATTTTCCTTTTCACTTCTTATTTTACCGATGCATTATTTTTTTTTTTATTTTTATTTTTCATAAACATATATTTTTATCCCCAGGGGTACAGGTCTGTGAATCACCAGGTTTACACACTTCACAGCACACACCAAATCACATACACTCCCCAATGTCCATAATCCCACCCCCTTCTCCCAAACCCCCTCCCCCCGGCAACCCTCAGTTTGTTTTGTGAGATTAAGAGTCACTTATGGTTTGTCTCCCTCCCAATCCCATCTTGTTTCACGATGCATTATTTATAAATGTATTATTTAATTATAAATACTGGAGAATGTTTAGATTTTTTTTTTTTAATTTTTGATTTCTAATAGGGGCGCCTGGGTGGCTCAGTGGGTTAAGCCTCTGCTTTCAGCTCAGGTCATGGTCTCAGGGTCCTAGGATCGAGCCCCACATCAGCCTCTCTGCTCAGCAGGGAGCCTGCTTTCTCCTCTCTCTCTCTGCCTAGTTGTGATCTCTGTTTGTCAAATAAATAAATAAAATCTTAAAAATAAATAAATAAATAAATAAATAAATAAATTTTTGATTTCTACTTTAATAAGTTATGGAAAGAAAACATTATTTATGTATTTTTTATTTTACATTTGCAGGCTTATTTTATGACTGAGCATATAGTCTATTATGGTGACTATTCCTTAAAGCAATTGAAAATAATAGGTATTCTGCTCTTGTTGGGTGGAGTGTGTTATTTATGCCAATTAGTTAATATTGTTACTCAGAACTCCTTACTTACTTACTGATTTTCTACCTGATTTTCCTATCAATTGTGAACATCGAAGTTTGCAATTAGGATTGCAGATTTACTTATTCGATCTCCTTTCAGTTCTATTAGGTTTTGGTGCATGTATTTTCAAGTTCTAGTGTTAGGTGCTTACACGTCTAAGATTGTTATGCCTTCCTGGTGATTTGACCCACATTTCACTGTGGAATGTCTTTCTTCATCCCTCTTCTAAAGCCTACTTTGTCTGATTCTAAAATATCCACTTCAGCTTTCTTTTGGTTGGTACTTACAGTTTATACATTTTCTTGCACTTTTACCTTTAACCAAGCTATGTCTTTTTATTTAAAGTAAGGTTTTTTTCAGTAGCATTTTAAACCAAGCTTAAAGTTTTTATATTTTAATTGGTGTGTTTAGAACATTTATATTTTTTGAAATAATTGCTATGGTTGGAGATCATAATTTTTAATTTATCTCTAAATTCTTAAGTATTAACCATCTTTATATTTAAAGTACATTATACATAATATAAACTCAGTAATGTTGATTAAGTTTATATTTCTTTCAGATCCATTGTCTTTTTCCCTGTTCTATGGATTTGTTCTAAATATAGTATCTCTAATATTTTGAAATCATAACTTTTATCATGTAAGTTATAAGTGAAAAAGTACTTATTATACTTAGTTTCTAAATCACATTTTCTCATGAGTACATTTCATATACCCATGCAGGATGAGAGTAATATAGAAAATGTTAAATATCAATCAGTGAATATTAGATTACTTATCATTCATCTACTTATTACATGTTGTACTTTTGATAACTATGAATCCATTGAAACGGAGGAAGAAAAAAGTAATAAATTTATACATGCCTTGCTGCAGAAAGCAGTAGCAACATATGGTCATGAATAAAGTATCACCATTTCAATATCTGTGTCTGCTTTAGTTCCCAGTAGTATTATCTGTAGAGAAGACCTTTGCTCTACAACAGAGAATACTGCCAGCATTTGAAAAAGCATTTATTTCTGAGAAGTAGAAGAACATGATAGTGGTTTAACATTAGCATGTTTATAACAATAGTGAGCCTAGTGTTTTGTTTTCATTCAAAACACTATTAACCTTTTCCCCTGGAAAATAAAAGTTTAATTTAGGAGTGATTGTTCTAAAGAGGAGAATCCTCACTGGAGGAGAATCCCAAAGGTGAGCAGAGAGAAAACAAGGTTGCAGAGATACTCAGTAACCAGTCTGTAATCCTGGCAGATAGAATGTGATATTAGAGAGATAAGTGGGGGGAGATATTTTAATTTAGGGTTCTTGGTGTGTCTTAGTCCCACACTCCACACAACAACCAGTTGATTGTTAAGCATGATGATAAATAATATATAGACTAATCCTGAAAGCAAGCAATATGTGATTTGCCCCAAACCTTAGGAAACTCAGTGTTCCAGGGTATCATACACTTCACCATCGGCTTGTCCTATTAAGACTTGTTTAGTGAGAATTTGTGCAAATTTAGTGCTGTTACTGTTCGCTTTATATGTAAGGCATTCTCCACAACTACTCATTTACTTATTCATTCCACAATTGGAATTGTGGAATGTCTTAGGTGCTGAATAGGACTATTGCTGTGCAAACGAAGTTTTTAAAAGTTGATTCTGGAGATGAGAACCATCTTTAATTATACTGGGACATATACTCTTATTAAAGTTACCAAGAATGCTTCCAAGCCTATTGAAGTCTAGGAAATAATTTGCAATACTAAAAAATGTCTATTTTATTAATAAAACTTTAATCAGAACCAGAATCATATTAGAGGTCTACCAGAAATGCAGCAAAACACCTGAAAAATATGCCAATATTAGTAAGAAAAAAAATCTTTAACTTCTCAGTATAGTCAGTGGAATAAGATAGCATCAAAAACTCATAAAGAGTTATTTCAAATATGCAGTAACTCAACTGTAAGGATGCAACTTGAAAAAAATGTTGTTTTGAGAAAGAGGATAACCTTTGTTCAAGAGCCATCATTAGTATTACCCAACTTTGGAATACTGAAATGTTCTTCAAGTTTGTATAAATGTGCCAGGCTGCCCAATATTATTGTTTTCTCTGAAACTGTTGTCTGTCAACCAAAAATCAGGCTTAAAAAAAATCACAGTTACATCCACTCCAGACCTATGTAATATTGGCCTCTTCACTAATCAACCTGGGGATGTACTAGCATGATTAGAAATGTGTGATATTTAACAAGTCATTTTCCAGAAGAAGAAGATAGAAGAAGAAGAAGAAGAAGAACAACAACAACAACAACAACAACAAGAGGAGGAGGAGGAGGAGGAGGAGGAGGAGGAAGAAGAAGTAGTAGTAGTAGTACTAGTACTAGTAGAAGTAGTAGAAGAAGCAGCAGCCATTATTCATGTGGTCCATTCCCAGAAAGATTTTGTGATGATGGTAGGGGCAGTGGCTTTGGTGCAGGAGGAGGAGAAAAGAGAAGTCTGATGCTCTGCAGGGTATCCTCTCTGTCTTCTTGGAAGAAGATTCTCTTCTTACCCTCTTCAAGGAAATTGTGGAACAATGGTCGTTGGAAAGTTGGAATGTTCTCACCAAGGTGAACAAAGAAGATAAGATACAGGCCCTTGCCACCTAAATTTAGAAGCAGGCAGACTGTGGTGAAGCCCAGGATGGTGTCAGAAGGGGAGAAGCAGATAAAGCTGCACTTGTAGCCCAGTCAGTATACTGCTGTGACAGATGCAGAAGACGAGAAGGATGAGAAGGATGATTCAGACACCGCCACGATGAATCTTGGTTTTGATATGTCTTTATTCTGAAACGCCAATGTGGAAGATGTCCTCAATGCTGGAAAACTGGAGTGATTCTCACTTTGGGATGAGTCCTGAAGGAAGAAAGAATAGGACAAGCTGCAGATGGAGAGGGACAAACTGGGTTAAGCAGGAACGCAAGGAAAGGAAAGAGAAAAGGGCACAATGAGGGGAGTGGAAGCAGTAGCTTTGGTCCCTTCTTTTTTCTCTTCATGGAGAACTGATTGTGCACATGTGTATTTAAGAGAAATGAGAGAATGAATAAAGTTGTTTTCCAAGGCATTTCCCTCTATTTACATGGTCCAAAGGAAAATCACAAACACTTCTAATTACAAAATGTGCCATGTCTCTGTGGTGTGAGTAGATTATTGTAGCTGATGTCTATACCAAAAATCTGGAATGGGGGCAACTTGTGTATTTTAATACACAAGTATTTTGGCCACTTTGAAAGATTTTTCTCACTTACGATAAATAGCAGAAATATTCAGAAAACTGGCAGTTACAGTTTTCATTCTGAAGAAGCAAAATCATGACCTCTCATGAAATGTGGGAATGTAAGTTACTTTGAAAGTAGTATTCACCCCTTAATGTATTGTTTTATGGGTGAAATTGAAAGTTTATGAAACACCCTATCTGGATCCAGATATTCTGTTAACATGACAAGGAACTATGAAAATGGAAGAAACTATGTGGTAGATGTTCTAGATTTGAGAATTTTTGTTGTTGTTAAGCTTCAGCCTATAGAAGGAAGAAGAAGTAACTTTTTTTTTAAAGATTTTTATTTATTTATTTGACAGAGAGATATCACAACTAGGCAGAGAGGCAGGCAGAGAGAGAGAGGAGGAAGCAGGCTCCCCACTGAGCAGAGAGCCCGATGCGGGACTCGATCCTAGGACCCTGAGATCATGACTTGAAGGCAGCTGCTTAACCCACTGAGCCACCCGGGTGCCCAAGAAGTAATTCATCTAGGTTATGATTTTGAAGAAGGATGTACATCAGGTGAAAGGACATCATTGTTAGCTAGATTCATTTTTTATAATCATGAGTTCTTTTGAGTGCTAGTAGAGATTTTATTCCTGATCTGCCCAAAAGCATGAGTATAAAGAACTGATAAGTACAGCTTGAGAGAAACTGCAGGAACCATGTGTTTAAGAAAAAAACACTGGAAAACAAAGATATTTAGGAATGCATATTGTGGGTGCTCAACAAACTTATTTAATGAGTGAATAGAAAATGAGCAAGAAAAATGAACAGGAACTCTCCAGTTCTACTTTTGTTCCAGGCCACATTCAATTGTAAATAAGGTCTTTCTCTACTTCAGGCAGCAGACTGTCAAAGGGCCAGAAGGGAGCAGTCTCCCAGACAGGTCAGAAAATAGGTATTTTATCCCTGAGGTTGGGAAACGACTGCAGGCAAGCATATTTAGCCCAGTCTCTTTTTGTGTGGTGCAAGTCAACAATGGATTTTGCATTTTTAAAGGATTGTAAGAGAACAGAAATGTGACGGAGATCTTTTGTGACCTGTAAAGCCTAAAATATTTACCATCTGGCCCTTTGGAGAGAAAGTTTGCCAACCTCTGTCTCACATTATTAACTATGAGGTTAACGAACATTTTTACCTTTGTACAGAAGGTAAAAAACATGGTTAAGGAAAAGATGTGTCACCTCTATACACTCCTATAACCGCTGCATTACATTTTTGGAACATAAACTATTTAAATCACAAAAACAAACAAAAAACAAAATAAATCAAAATAACCTTTTCTCTTTGCAATTTTCAGACACAGTGAAAAGAATAAATATGTTACATCATCACCGTTCCCCTTCTGCTCTGCTATTCTATTCTATTCTGTTATAGATATTTCCTCATTTCTTACTTTGGAAACTTTCACAAAATTATTCTATCCAGCCCTAACAAACATGCCAATCTTATCCTCCTAACTCCACCTTTTTCTACCTACTCCACATTATAACAATCTCATAATCCTCAGTCAAGCAAGGTTGGGGTGGAGAACATCAGTAAGCAAAGCAGGATTTCCTTTAGAAGGAAAGGAAGGGGAAATTTAGCAATCTTAATAAAAGAGTAATTTTGGTTTTCTTACATGGGATTTCCAGGCCTTTGGATACTAAAAGTTAGTAGAGACTTTCTGAAAAGATGTCCATGAAACATTTATTCCAGCTCACAAATGAGTATCTTTGATCATGTAGTTTAAGTGATCTGCCCCTGGTGATATAGGTATATTCAAGGTATATTTGGGAAGCAGTTGTCCCAACTGTGTACTTATGTGAACACTGTGCAGCCTGTCATTATCTCTAGCAGAAGTCGGGAAACTCTAACTACTCTTGGGGCCAGATTTGGCCCACTGCCTTTTTATGTTTATTTCAATAAGTTTATTTTATGTTTATGTCAATAAAGTTTACTGGAACATAGTCACATTATTTTGTTTACCTATTTTCTGTGACTATTTTTTTATGGTATAATAACAGAGTTAAAAAGTTGTGACAGAGATGAAGGCTCACAAAGTATAACATATTTATTATTTGATCATTTATGGAAGGCTCCTTTTCAAAAGTCGGATATCTATTACCTTGTGTCAGGTCCTTCAAGACAAAGATAACACTCCTCCCCCACCCCAACCCCCACCAACAGACATATGAATACAGTCACATTAGAGGGGTCTGTTAAATCCTCTGGTAAGTCATATCTGATCTGGGAAAGGCCTGCCCTTCACTAAGGGGTAAAAATAGGAGTAATATTGAATGTTAACCATTGGAATTCTTTTGAAATAGCTCAAATGTATTGATTGCTGATCATTTTCCTGGCACTGTTTTAAATATTTCACAGTATCAACTTATGTAATATTCACATAAAACATATACCATTATCTGCTATTAACTCATTATAGTTGAGGAAACTGAGAATAGAAAGGTTGAATAACATGCTTAAAGCAACACAACTATGAAGTGGCAGTCAAGTTTTAAATACAGAATACTGTCTCTAGAGCCCACAGGCTTAAATTTTAATTGGCTTAGCATCTCCAGAAATAGTAAGAAAATCTACTTTTTTTGCAACTGCAGTAACCCAAGCAAATCTGCATGTGGATAGCTAATGTTGATTTAGCATAATCTGTGATAATGTTTGCAAAGTATAAAAGTCTGTTAAAGCCTTTGTTCAACATACACATCTTGACCACCTACTGCATTCCCAGAACCCATGTTATTAGGTGAAGATAATTCCTTCTTTGAAAGCACTTAAAATTTGGCAGGGATTTTCTTTCTAGAAAGTTCTGGATAAAAGTAAAGGAAACAAGAATCAAGAGTCAAGGGTTCTGTTGAGCATGAGGTTTTTATGCTCTTTCTGACAGTAGACAATTATTGTAAATAAAGAGCAGGCATTCTGGTTAAATGAAAGAAATGAGAAGATTATAGCCAGAAAGGAATGAATTTCACCAGGTAACTTGACTTTGGAGAAGTTACTGCAAACTCCCTGAGTCCCACGTTCTTTCTTTCTTTCTTTTTTTTTTTTTAATTAATTTTTGTAGTTTAGAATATTTAATGCCCAGAGTTTTTCACAAGGATTAAGTGAGATCATATATGTGATGAATTCTAGAGTAATGCCAACAACTTAGTTGGCATTCAACCTTTTTTAAGTTTCTCATATCTTTCTTAAAAACATTTATCTAGGGGTGCCTGGGTGGCTCAGCGGGTTAAGCCACTGCCTTCTGCTCAGGTCATGATCTCAGAGTCCTGGGATCTAGTCCCGCATCGGGCTCTCTGCTCAGCGGGGAGCCTGCTTCCTCCTCTTCCTCTGCCTGCCTCTCTGCCTGCTTGTGATCTCTCTCTGTCAAATGAATAAATAAAATATTAAAAAAAACAACAAAAAAAACATTTATCTATAATTTCTCATATTTCAGTCCTCATTCTGAATTATTCCTCTTTGAAATGCCATGCACATTTCTTCTTGAGAAGACATTCTCCCTGAACACACAGTTCCAGCAGCTGCATTCAGGAGTACGTCACAACAATCCTCATTCTTGGATATATCTAAAAATCATTGAGAAATTATTGATCATGGATCGTATGTGTGTATATATATATATAAGCTCATTATTTGTGATTTATCTTCTCCTTTTGCACATTCTATTTCTGACAATATACTGCAAACCCTTTAGGACCAAACATCTAAATTCTGTTTTGGTAACTTATTAGGGCATTTTGTAGATATTTTTCACATTTGTGATAATGAAATATTTTAGACTATTTCAGAAACAGAAACTCACTAAGTTCATGTTAAATAACAGATATTAGAAGACTATAATGGAGAAGTAACAAAGAGAAATCCAAGGGGTAAATGCATGGCCAATTCAGAGATCATGAAAGTCAGGGTTTTTGCTTTTCCAGGTATTTGCAACTCTGATATAATTAGAAAAAGTAAGCCTGCCATTCTCTCTGTATATCTCTTCAGCCACAATGACTGTTATTTCATTATTTCTCTTCTCTTCTCTGTGTCAAGGTGTTTATTCATAGCTTTGCCACTTAGTTCCTACAGACTATTTTTCCTCTGTATCTTTTCTTGCTTCAGCTTGCTACAGTAAACTTTATGTTTGTTTGTTTCACTGGGTCAAATTACCAAGAGAAAGCAATCATCTTTGTCCATAGTTGGATAAAGCCTTTTCCCAAAGCCATACAGGGTGCCATTGTTTAACTCATACATTGTTAATTATGGAATAGTTTGCCCATCCTTAGTCATTTCATTGTCATTTCATCTGTGGCCAAGGGAATGGGTTTCTATTGATATACAGAATTTGGCTGTGTGTGTGTGTGTGTGTGTGTATGTGTGTGTGTGTGTGTATTTTAAACCATGTAAGACCACATTCCATAATTGGGGTAGGAAGTGAGGAGAGAGGGACTGTGGGCTTAAACATAACATACCCTTGCAAAGGCAGTTAAGAACTTAGTACGCTTTCTGGTGCTTATAATGATTTATGAAGGTCATAATAATTTAATGGAAGAAACAAAAGCAAATCAAATACAGAGAGCCATGTGGCACAGAAATCAGTCTTTGGGCTCCTAGAACTTCTTGAGAAAAACAACATTTTTCTTTGTTTCTCTAGTAACCTGCCTAATATGTGGAACATAAAATATTGATTTAAAATTGCTGAATGGGTAATGAATGGCATGGGTTCTTGATTGAGCTGAGCATTTCAATGTTAAAACCACCATCACATGAAGTTTTCATTCTCTTTTGTTCTCAGTGGATGGTAGGAGCCAGCGATAAGTTCAATATTCTTTGCCAATAGATTTAGAATATCTTTGTATTTAAGACTTCTTAAGTGGACAGTGAGTGGAGACACATTTCAGTTCACTTGGTGCCACTCTGGAAGTGATCCTGATTTAAAAAGAATATTGAAGTCCCAATTATATCAGTTAATCTTTAACAACATCACCTTAACAATGTAATCCTTTTCTAATATAACAATACACTACTATGTGTAAGCTGCATTCATATTTGCTTTCACAAAACTAGCCCAAATTGTTTCTGCTGGTCTAGAAAAGCAAACCCCAAGTATCTGCTAAAAAGTAAACAGCCTGTAGTTGGAATCAAGTAACTGACAATCCTTTCTGTGGGCAATTTTGGTCTAAACAGATGACCTTCCTATATTTAAAAGATTGAAACTAATATAGAATTTGGGTAAGTCTGGTAGCCCACTATATATGAAATATTTAAAACTTTTGGACACTCTATCTCGTGGCAATGCAAGAAAGAGATGTGTTTGACCTTAAATCCCTGTATATAGCAGTGAAGTAACAAACAGACAATTAAGAAGAAAAATCTGAAGGCCAAATGTCAAAAATGAGAGTGTTAACCCTGAGTTGTGACATTTTAAAAATGTCCTTGGCTCACATTGAAGCACAGTTGCTAATGTGGTCATTTATTTGTCTATTTATAAGGAGAAAAAAAGCCCTGAGATTTCTAAAATGTTTAGAAATGGATCTTATTCTCTCTGAAAATAACAACAGGCTGTTATTTCCAACCTAAGGGTCAAAGCTAGGAAGAGGTGTCCATTAGTACCCATCAAAGTTTACACTTGCATAATGCATATCTTAAAACAAGAATTAGGTCATTATCTTTTTTTAACCTTAACTTATACTAAAATATTCTCTGAGACATAAGAAATAATTAGTATAAAACGTTTATTCTTAACAGCAAGAGTAGAGCATTTATTCTTGTAATCCTACCTATGTTGCTATAAAATAATTTAAAAGATAATATATTTATGTTTCATCTTTCTTCTCAGTTTTGACCATCAGCACAGTGCCATTGTAATAGGAGAAAGTCCCTTTATCGAAGTGTTGATCAAAAACTCACAAGCACTTCTCAGAGTTGTAAATGGCCACACTAATTTTGTTTTCTAATTAAATAACTTTAACATTACTACTGAGTCATACACTTCAATCAATACCTTCTTTTTAATGTTTAATTATGCATTAGAAAGCAGAGGAACTTTAAAAAACAACATTTTTGGAGAAAAAAATCATCTTGACCCATATGTGCTTGAGATGGCTCATTAAATGTATCTTCTATCCTTTATTCTTAAAACACACACACATGTAAGAAAGTGTCTAAGAAAAAAATATGCTTTAGAGAAAGTATAATGTTGATATTTTGATGTAGAGATCTTTCTGGATGGCTCTTTTGATGAGAGATCAAAACAACAGTCCTTGAGCGATGTTGCTGATTACCCTTCCTCTTTTGTAGAGTGGCCTGCTGCAACATCTTTCCCATATTTTGCTATACATGTGTCATGTGGAGTATACTTTTATTACTAGCATTGTGAGGGACAAAAGCCAAAGCACTACCTCTGCTTAAAAATAACACTCTGAGTCTGATCATTTTTAGTCCTTGAAAATTTCTAGATATTATACACATTGACTTTGGCTCCCAGAAATATGTGTCAATAGAAACACTTTTCTTTTGTAAAGAAAGAAATGTGGTATAGCAGCACTCAAATCAGAAGACATCAACACTTAACCCAAAGAGGCACAGAGTTTTGAGATACCGCTGCTAGGATCCTGTATCTGGAGTCACACCACAAAAGTCTAATGCCAAGTCTGCTACTTAAAGCTATATAACCCTGGGAAGTCTCCTAGCCCTGTACATACCTTATTTTACTAATCTCTAAAAAGGGGATAATAAAATGATAGTATAGCCCTTTTAGAGCTATGAAGAGTCTATTCAAGGGAAGTAATTCAAACAGCATGTGGTACATAGTAGCAAGCTATATTTACAGTGAAATTAGTATTCACGTATAACTTTTCTTCACTTTACTAGGCATAATTTTACATTATCTTTGCATATATTTTAAAAGATTTTTAACAACTTATTCTGGACTAGAGTAGCAACGTGGTAAATTGGAGAGGAAAATCTGGACTTCAAAGTCAGAGAGATTTGGAATGAATGTCTTACACTTTGTGCGAATTCAGACAAGTTTATCAACTCTCTAGACACCAATTTTCTATTCTTTAAAGCAGGATTCATATATTTAAAAATAAATAATATAATCCATTCCGGGGTCTAACCTAGTAATAGGTATCAAAAATTAATAACTGTGGATTATGACTTGACCAAGTTAAATAAATCCAGAATTGTGCATGTTTATTTTACACAAAATACACCTAGTTCAGAATTTAGAGTGTTCAGGAAGTCTTTGATCATTTAATATTGAATTGCTAGATTGATCTAGCATACTGATTATACTTTAATATTAAACTTCAGTCAAGACTAAGGACACAATTACTCCAGGAATACATTATTACCATTGTTTTAATCTGATAAACTATTGAAGTGGATGAAATCCCACCTTTCCCCAGTGTACCTTTGTCTATAACTGCAGTGTACGGACTGAATTTTGGTGTGAGGTAATCTGATATTCCCTAGAGGGTATACATATTGTAATGTTCCATCTCCAGATTTTGTCACTAATGTATTTCCCTCAGCTGGCTAGAGCTGCTTGCCAAAGGTTATGTCTCCTCCCAAGGAAGATTTGACCAATAACTAGCTGATTGGAGGGATTTGAGAGCCTTGCTCCCAACCCAATTTGGGGCAGCTCTGAAGAGCCATCTTCGCTCCAGAGCTCACTATAGGATCAGCTGATCCCTGTCTTAAAACCACAGAGCAGACAGCTTCTCCCTCTGCCCAGTTTGCCTTCCACCCTTCCTCCTAGGTGTATCTCCTGAGAATACTGCACAATAATCCTTTTGCACAGGACTCTGCCCAGAGACTGCTCCTAGAGAACACAGTCTAAGATCCTCACTAGTTTTAAAGGTTCTAAAGCAGGGAAGCATGAACAAAATATGTGTTTCTTTTGTATCATGGAACAACAATGGATGAATTAAAAGTGGAGTTGCCTCAAGAACTTGGTCAGCCCTTTTGGAAGGCACAGCATGCATAATCAAAAACATATGAAAGCACACCCACATTTAACACTAATTATTTACTAGAAAAGTTGGGGAAAGAAATGTCATGAATTTGCCTTTGAAATTATTTGGCTATGTGTTATTGATATAATTTATGATTGGGAATATTTCTTGACATTTTGTGGACTTAGAAATTCTTGAAAAGTGGAGAAATTTATCCACTAAACTGTTTTCAAATATAATAAATCTTTTATTAATACTAAATTTAATAATTAATGAAGTGACATGATGTTATGCGGACATTTAATTAAACATTTATTCATTTTGGCATTGTGGTTTCTTTTTTTGTGTTCTAGAGCCAATGAGTTTCATTTTAAAGACTCAGATTTTACATGGAGATCTTGAAAATCTCATAGGTCACTGAAAACTTCAAATCCATGAATATATCTGAGAAGAAATCCAGTATATTTTTCATAGAAAAAAAAAACATAAATTTTTCTCTGTTCTTAGTAAATTCTCTCTAGATTAAAGCCAGATGGACACATCCTCCACAGTTTGCCCCAGAGTTCACTCAAGCTTGAGAGAGAGGAGTAAAGGAGACAGAGCTGAGGGGACGAGGGTGGTGGGTATACAATGAGAACACAAAATTAACTCAGGTTAAGCATGGGCCATTTCCTCTCTCTTTTCCAAGGATTTTTACATTTTCTTCAGCTTTATTGTATATGTGTAGTCACATCTATATCTGTAACTGTGACCATGCACATGTGGTTAGTCCAATAAAGTGATGTTTCACATAGCTCTTCAACCACTGCTTCTGAAAAGTTGAGCATCGATATGCACATATATTCACAAATCTTTGTGTGACACTGTCCTCTACTAGTCCCAGAAAACTGGCTCTTTAAACCAGTTTTTAAACCCCTATATTACACATAAAGGATAATAGACTTGTGTACATGCACATGTATATGCTTTCATCAAGAGCATCCAACCACTTTTTATACTCAGTTTGCTCAATCATGTAATCACTAAAATCAGAAATGGCAAAGAATTACTGTATCAGCAAATTAAGACCATCAAGTTTATTCGAGATAATAACATGTCAGTCATTTGGATTCAGTCCTACTCTATTTTTGGAAATCATGGAGAACTATGCACCCATAGTATTTTTTCCTTAACAAGACAAACTTTATTCTATATCATCAATATCTCTGAGAGGGTATGTAATTGGACAATATAATATTTTAACCCAAAATTGCCTTAAACTAAATTTCACTATTAATTCCTCAAAATTCACTCTAAATTTGACCTGAAAGTGATTATTTTAGCTATGATATTTAATTTAATATAAATATTAAATAAGATGTTAGCCATATTTAATAATTATAATCATTCATGTCTCCATGTCATCAACTCATATCCATCTATATTTCAGTCAACACTAATTCTACCAGATGTCCATAAAACATAGGGACAAATGGAAGGAACCAAATAAACCTCAATTTATGATCACTTTGTGGACTTCTACAAGAACTCCTTTATCAATCCAAGGAATTATTACATGTTGAAAGTGAGCATTCCACCAAAATTTCCTTTTATGTGAATCAATCCTCAAGTGTTTTCAGTGTTAATGACCATGTTTACAAACTATTCTTTACTCTTCTTATATTTTGTCCTAATCTTCCTCTCTTTTCAGTTATTCTTTATGTAAATTTAGTATTTCAGCCATCAGCATGTTCATAATACTGAAAGAACAACAAAACCTAGGAAAAAGAAGCTGTGTTAGGAAATGTAGTCATCATTTCACAATCAAAGGAATTATGTTAATATGCTAAGAGTTACCTAACCTCTCTCAGCTTCAGTTTCCTTATCTGTAAATAGTGTGTATTTCCAGGATGATTTTAAAAGCATAAAATAGCTCATATGTAGGGAGGTCTTAGATGTATCAGGCACTGTGTTAGACATCATAGGTTATCTTAATTAATTCTCACAACTTCTCTGGAGGGCAGTACCATAATCAGTCCTCATTTTACAAGTGGGGAATTGATGATACTAAGATTACACAGCCAGGGTACCTACTATTATATTCAGTAAAGTATATGTTAAATATGGGCTATCATGCCCAAAATGACCAATGAGCTTTTCTTAATGGATTTTGTAGAAGTAGAACATGAGAGGGAAAGCTTTATTTTAAGGAATTGACACACATTTGTGTGAGCTGGCACATCCAAAACTCATAGGACAAGTCAGCAGCCTGGAGATTCAGGTAAAAGTTGCTGTTGTGAATCCTGAGCCTGAAAATTGTAAAGTCAGGCAGAATTTCTATGTTACAATCTGGAAGCAGAATTCCCTCTTTGGGAGATTCCTGTTTTTGCTTTTAAGGGCTTCAACTAATTGGATGAGGCCCATCCACATTATGGAGGACAAACTGCTTTACTTAATTAAACTAGTGGTAAATGTTAATCTCCTTTAAAAAATACTTTTCCAGGGACACCTGGGTGGCTCAGTCATTAAGCGTCTGCCTTCAGCTCAGGTCATGATCCCAGGGTCCTGGGATCAAGCCTGGCCTCTGGCTTCCTGCTGAGCAGGAAGCCTGCTTCTCCCTCTCCCACTCCCCCTGCTTATGTTCCTTCTCTTGCTGTATCTCTCTATATTAAATAAATAAAATCTTTAAAAAGAAATATTTTTCCAATAACATCAAGACTGGTGTTTGACCAAACAACTAGACATTGTAGTCAAGCCAAGATGGCACATAAAATTAAAAATCACAGTGTATTTCATTTTAAAAAATCATATTGTCATATACATACAGTCTCAAAGATATTATTCAAAACATCTGACTGAAGGATCTGTGTTTGTGACTGTTGTCTTGCACAGTCTTTGGCACTAAATGAGAAGTAAATAAATCTTTCTTGAATCTGAATGAAATATATATATGTGTGTGTGTGTGTGTTTTCATATAAATAGAGCCACACTGACATATCATAATCATATTTGTGTGTGTGTGTGTGTGTGTATTCGTATAGATAGATTCACACTGACACATCATAATGACCCAAAGTCTCTAAGTCCATAGTTTACCTTTGAGTTTACTTTCGGTGTTATACACTCTACAGGTTTGGACAAATGTATAATGACATATCCATCATGACAGTATCATATAGAGTATTTCACTGCCCTAAAATCCTCCAATCTCCTGTTCATTTCCTGTGTGTCCACTCTGGCAATCACTGATTTTTGTGTTATCTCTATGCTTTTGTCTTTTCCAGGAGTCATACAGTTGGAATCATGAACTAAACAACTATCTCAGATTGACTTTTTTGGCCTAGTAACATGTATCTGAAGTTTGTCTGAGTCTTGTCACAGCTTCATGATCATTTATTTTCAGTGTTAAATAATATCTTATTATCTAGATGTACCAGAGTTTATGTATTCACCCATCTACTGAAAGATATCTTGATTGCTTCTAAGTTGTTGCAATTACAAAAAAAGATGCTACAAACATCCACACAATATTTGTGTGGACATATATTTTAAACTCCTTTGGAGAAATACCAAGGAACACAATTGCTGGATCATATGGTAAGAGTGTGTGTAGTTTTGTAGGAAACTAACAAACCTTTCAAAAGTAGCTGTATCATTTTGCATCCCCACCAACAATGAAGGAAAGTTCCTATTGTTCCACATGCTTACCAGCATTTGGTATTGTCAGTGCTCCAGATATGGACCATTCTAATAGGTGTATAATGCTATATCATTGTTGTTTCAATTCACATTTTCTTGTTGACATGTCATGTAGAACATTTCTTTTTTTTTTTTTTAATTTTTTTTTTTTTAACATATATTTTTATCCCCAGGGGTACAGGTCTGTGAATCACCAGGTTTACACACTTCACAGCACTCACCAAATCACATACCCTCCCCAATGTCCATAATCCCAACCCCTTCTCCCAAACCCCCTCCCCCCGGCAACCCTCAGTTTGTTTTTTGAGATTAAGAGTCACTTATGGTTTGTCTCCCTCCCAATCCCATCTTGTTTCATTTATTCTTCTTCTACCCACTTAAGCCTCCATGTTGCATCACCACTTCCTCATATCAGGGAGATCATATGATAGTTGTCTTTCTCTGCTTGACTTATTTCGCTAAGCATGATACGCTCTAGTTCCATCCATGTTGTTGCAAATGGCAAGATTTCATTTCTTTTGATGGCTGCATAGTATTCCATTGTGTATATATACCACATCTTCTTGATCCATTCATCTGTTGATGGACATCTAGGTTCTTTCCAGAGTTTGGCTATTGTGGACATTGCTGCTATAAACATTCGGGTGCATGTGCCCCTTTGGATCACTACATTTGTATCTTTAGGGTAAATACCCAATAGTGCAATTGCTGGGTCATAGGGCAGTTCTATTTTCAACATTTTGAGGAACCTCCATGCTGTTTTCCAGAGTGGCTGCACCAGCTTGCATTCCCACCAACAGTGTAGGAGGGTTCCCCTTTCTCCGCATCCTCGCCAGCATCTGTCATTTCCTGACTTGTTGATTTTAGCCATTCTGACTGGTGTGAGGTGATATCTCATTGTGGTTTTGATTTGTATTTCCCTGATGCCGAGTGATATGGAGCACTTTTTCATGTGTCTGTTCGCCATCTGGATGTCTTCTTTGCAGAAATGTCTGTTCATGTCTTCTGTCCATTTCTTGATTGGATTATTTGTTCTTTGGGTGTTGAGTTTGCTAAGTTCTTTATAGATTCTGGACACTAGTCCTTTATCTGATATGTCGTTTGCAAATATCTTCTCCCATTCTGTCAGTTGTCTTTTGATTTTGTTAACTGTTTCCTTTGCTGTGCAAAAGCTTTTGATCTTGATGAAATCCCAGTAGTTCATTTTTGCCCTTGCTTCCCTTGCCTTTTGCGTTGTTCCTAGGAAGATGTTGCTGCGGCAGAGGTCGAAGAGGTTGCTGCCCGTGTTTTCCTCAAGGATTTTGATGGATTCCTTTCGTACATTGAGGTCCTTCATCCATTTTGAGTCTATTTTTGTGTGTGGTGTAAGGAAATGGTCCAATTTCATTTTTCTGCATGTGGCTGTCCAATTTTCCCAGCACCATTTATTGAAAAGGCTGTCTTTTTTCCATTGGATATTCTTTCCTGCTTTGTCGAAGATTAGTTAACCATAGATTTGAGGGTCTATTTCTGGGGTCTCTATTCTGTTCCATTGATCTATGTGTCTGTTTTTGTGCCAGTACCATGCTGTCTTGATGATGACAGCTTTGTAATAGAGCTTGAAGTCCGGAATTGTGATGCCACCAACGTTGGCTTTCTTTTTCAATATCCCTTTGGCGATTCGAGGTCTTTTCTGGTTCCATATAAATTTTAGCATTATTTGTTCCATTTCTTTGAAAAAGATGGATGGTACTTTGATAGGAATTGCATTAAATGTGTAGATTGCTTTAGGTAGCATAGACATTTTCACAATATTTATTCTTCCAATCCAGGAGCATGGAACATTTTTCCATTTCTTTGTGTCTTCCTCAATTTCTTTCATGAGTACTTTATAGTTTTCTGAGTATAGATTCTGTGTCTCTTTGGTTAGGTTTATTCCTAGGTATCTTATGGTTTTGGATGCAATTGTAAATGGGATTGACTCCTTAATATCTCTTTCTTCTGTCTTGCTGTTGGTGTAGAGAAATGCAACTGATTTCTGTGCATTGATTTTATATCCTGACACTTTACTGAATTCCTGTATAAGTTCTAGCAGTTTTGGAGTGGAGTCTTTTGGGTTTTCCACATATAGTATCATATCATCTGTGAAGAGTGAAAATTTGACTTCTTCTTTGCCGATTTGGATGCCTTTAATTTCCTTTTGTTGTGTGATTGCTGAGGCTAGGACCTCTAGTACGATGTTGAATAGCAGTGGTGATAATGGACATCCCTGGCGTGTTCCTGACCTTAGCGGAAAAGCTTTCAGTTTTTCTCCATTGAGAATGATATTTGCGGTGGGTTTTTCATAGATGGCTTTGATGATATTGAGGTATGTGCCCTCTCTCCCTACACTTTGAAGAGTTTTGATCAGGAAGGGATGTTGTACTTTGTCAAATGCTTTTTCAGCATCTATTGAGAGTATCATATGGTTCTTGTTGTTTCTTTTATTGATGTGTTGTATCACATTGACTGATTTGCGGATGTTGAACCAATCTTGCAGCCCTGGAATAAATCCCACTTGGTCGTGGTGAATAATCTTTTTAATGTACTGTTGAATCCTATTGGCTAGTATTTTGTTGAGTATTTTCGCATCTGTGTTCATCAAGGATATCGGTCTATAGCTCTCTTTTTTGGTGGGATCCTTGTCTGGTTTTGTGATCAAGGTGATGCTGGCTTCATAAAATGAGTTTGGAAGTTTTCCTTCCATTTCTATTTTTTGGAACAGTTTCAGGAGAATAGGAATTAGTTCTTCTTTAAATGTTTGGTAGAATTCCCCCGGGAAGCCGTCTGGCCCTGGGCTTTTGTTTGTTTGGTGATTTTTAATGACTGTTTCAATCTCCTTACTGGTTATGGGTCTGTTCAGGCTTTCTATTTCTTCCTGGTTCAGTTGTGGTAGTTTATATGTTTCTAGGAATGCATCCATTTCTTCCAGATTGTCAAATTTATTGCCGTAGAGTTGCTCATAGTATGTTCTTATAATAGTTTGTATTTCTTTGGTGTTAGTTGTGATCTCTCCTCTTTCATTCATGATTTTATTTATTTGGGTCCTTTCTCTTTTCTTTTTGATAAGTCGGGCCAGGGGTTTATCAATTTTATTAATTCTTTCAAAGAACCAGCTCCTAGTTTCGTTGATTTGTTCTATTGTTTTTTTGGTTTCTATTTCATTGATTTCTGCTCTGATCTTTATGATTTCTCTTCTCCTGCTGGGCTTAGGGTTTCTTTCTTGTTCTTTCTCCAGCTCCTTTAGGTGTAGGGTTAGGTTGTGTACCTGAGACCTTTCTTGTTTCTTGAGAAACGCTTGTACCGCTATATATTTTCCTCTCAGGACTGCCTTTGTTGTGTCCCACAGATTTTGAACCGTTGTATTTTCATTATCATTTGTTTCCATGATTTTTTTCAATTCTTCTTTAATTTCCCGGTTGACCCATTCATTCTTTAGAAGGATACTGTTTAGTCTCCATGTATTTGGGTTCTTTCCAAACTTCCTTTTGTGGTTGAGTTCTAGCTTTAGAGCATTGTGGTCTGAAAATATGCAGGGAATGATCCAAATCTTTTGATACCGGTTGAGTCCTGATTTAGGACCGAGGATGTGATCTATTCTGGAGAATGTTCCATGTGCACTAGAGAAGAATGTGTATTCTGTTGCTTTGGGATGAAATGTTCTGAATATATCTGTGATGTCCATCTGGTCCAGTGTGTCGTTTAAGGCCTTTATTTCCTTGCTGATCTTTTGCTTGGATGACCTGTCTATTTCAGTGAGGGGAGTGTTAAAGTCCCCTACTATTATTGTATTATTGTTGATGTGTTTCTTTGATTTTGTTATTAATTGGTTTATATAGTTCTCCGCCAATTTGACTCCTCCCTCTAGAACATTTCTTCATGTGCTTATTTGTCATCTGTGTATCTTCTTTGATAAGGTATTTGTTAAGGGTTCTGACCCATTTTTTTTTTTTAAGATTTTACTTATTTGACAGAGAGGGATCACAACTAGGCAGAGAGGCAAGCAGATAGAAAGAGAAAGAGAGGAAGAAGCAGGCTCCCTCCCGAGCAGAGAGCCCGATGTGGGACTTAATCCCAGAACTCTGAGATCATGACCCGAGCTGAAGGCAGAGGCTTAACCCACTGAGCCACCCAGGTGCCCCCTTGACCCATTTTTAAATAAGGTTTTTTTATTATTAATTTTAAGATTTGGGGCGCCTGGGTGGCTCAGTGGGTTTAGCCGCTGCCTTCGGCTCGGGTCATGATCTCAAGGTCCTGGGATCGAGTCCGGCATCGGGCTCTCTGCGAAGCAGGGAGCCTGCTTCCTCCTCTCTCTCTCTGTCTGCCTCTCTGCCTACTTGTAATCTCTTTCTGTCAAATAAATAAATAAAATCTTTAAAAAATAAATAAATAAATAAAAATTTAAAAAGATTTATTTTTATATTTTGGGATAAATTCCTTTGTTACATGTGTGTCTTTTGCAAATATTTTCTCCCAGTTTGTGGTTTACCTTCTAATTCTCTTGATCTTATCTTTAGCAGGGGATAAGCTTATAAGTTTGATGAAGTCCAGTTCATTGATTATGTTTTTTCTTGGTTCATACCTTTGGTGTTATATTGAAAAGGGTCATCTAGATTTTCCCCTATGTTATCTTCTAAGAGTTTTATAGTTTTGCATTCTACATTCAGATCTATGATCCATTTTGAGTTAATAACATAGTGTTTAAAAGTGTGGGCTCAGTAACTTAAGATCACTTTGGAAAGTTATGCAAGCCCTCATTGCCTAAGATTGTTCATTTGTAAAATGGAGATAATCATATTAACACAAATCATAGTACCATAATGAAGGTTCAGTGATATAATACATACTGAGTATGTAGAACTGTGTCTAGTGAATTGGTGTTACCTTGTAAATGAAGGATTTGGGGCTTTTTTTTTAAGATTTTGATTAATAGGGAATAAAAAGACAACATATATTTCTAGTTCACTCCTTGAAAAAAACCATGTTAATCCAGAAAGGTAATAAGGAGCTTGAAAGAGACAGCAAAGAATGCTAATGTTCTATACAATGGTTTTTAAAACTTCTCCCTACAAGAGTTGCTTTCAAAGGACAGTGTATAGCTTGGTATGAGTCTGGCACAATGTTTTGTCTGTTCTAGTTGGGAAAATTAAGAGCTCTGTTTGTGTGTGTGTGTGTGTATGTATGTGTGCGTGTATGTGCGTGTGCACATGGAAGTTTCAAACTCCTCTTTCTTGGGAAAGAGTCTTCTTTATTCTGAGATCATGCCCACACTATACCTTTTGGTGTTAAATTTTGTTTTTTTAATGTTAAAATCATTAGACACTAGTTGATGGTTTTGAAATGTCATTATGTTATAAAATCAAAGGTCGATACCACTATGTCTGTCCCCAAAACATTTTTATTAACATATAATGTATTATTTGTTTCAGGGGCACATGTCTGTGATTCATCAGTCTTACACAATTCACAGCACTCACCATATATGTTTTTAAATTATTTTGGTTTGTGAAATCAGATGTCCGGAAACCAATGCCTGAGGACATAATCATGAATTTAGCCTGGACATCTCTGAGATGAAGGTGCAGCAGTGTTGAGAAATAAATGTGATACAGGGAACAAGACTACAAAGAAGTGGACCATTTCTATGTGTTATACACAAACAAGTTAAAAACATTCTTCTTTCAATATAAACGAGACTCCAAGCACAATAGTGTTTTGTTTGTCTGTCTGTCTGTCTGTCTGTAAGTGGCAGAATAACACATTGCCACACATTTAGGAGCTTCAAACAACACACAGTATTATCTCACAGTTTCCATGAGTCACAAGTTGAGGTTTGTCTTAGTTGGGTTTTCTCTTCAAGATATTACAAGGTTGTAATTAAAGCATTGTTTGGGCTCTGTGTTCAACTGTAGGTGGCCTCAGGGAGAATTTACTTCCAATTTCATTGTGGCTGTTGTCAGCTTTCTTTGCATGTGTATGTGACTGAAGGCCTCTGCTATTTGTTGCTGGTTGTAGGCTGGAGACCAAGCACAGGTGCTAGAGACCATCCATGGTTTCCTGGGGCACCTACAGTGTCTTGCCAATTGCACGTCCTTACGTTGGCTGCTTACTTCATCAAGCCAGCCAAGAAAATCTCCCCTGTTTGGAGTTCTAGTTCCTCTTTTGAGGGTTTTTGTCAGATTAAGTCAGGCCTTTCAGGAGGACTTTTGATTAACTCAAAACCAATAGATTTAGAACTGACATTACATATCTACAATACCCTTCACCTTTGCTGTATTGTATTGTTCAAAAACAAGTCACACGTCTTCACTCAAAGGGTAGAGGACTGATCATACAAAGCATGAACATAAAGGATGCAGAGAGAAGGGAAATGGCCATCAGGGTCACCCTAGGTTCTGTCTACTACAGGAAGGATGAAATGTGTTTTCCCAAACCCTTTTCAGGCAGCACTACTGGTGCAGGGTAGTAAGAGCTAAGCACTAAGTACTACAAGTACTAAGGGTGTCTGATTTTTAGCCTTATCTCTGCCACTTATTAGCTGCTTAAACTGGACTGGTTGCTTAGCACATTAAGTATCTTACTTATGAAATAATGATAAATACAAACCTTGAACTAAAGAATTTTCGGAGTTCCCATACAACATCAAAATGCAGTGATTGTAAGATCATCACCTGAATGAGGTAGTGAGAGTAGACAATGTGTGTCTATGGCTGAAATTCCCAAGGATTAGGTAAAAATTACATTTTCTTTTAAGAATAAAACTAATCGAGGAAAAAATTAAGCAGAGCAAGATAGGTTTCATTTTCTTTCTTAAGTACGCAAAATAAAAGGAAATTTACCCTCTACTTTCAACTACTTGTATATTAGTGCCTCTGGAACTTTGATAAAGTTGACAGTATTAACTGGAAATTTTTGAATCATTTGAATCAATGTAGATACCTATAGTCAAAGAGAAATAACAATAGGAATGTGTAATAATTTGTCACAATATTTCTATACCTCTACAAGGAATAAGAGGAAACAGCATAATATTTCTTGTAAAAGTACAAGACCCCTTATGTAAAATGGCTTTATGAAAATCACCTTGATTTACTTTTTGACAAGTTGGCATCTTTGAATTGCATAAATTGCTTCTCCAACCTCCGTGTAAATCTAGATAATCAAGTGAAGCTGAGGCAGAATGTAGCTAATTTAAGTCAAGATTTCCTTGTGAATAAATAAAATGCTAAGAGTTATGTAGCTCAGCTGGTCCCCTAAGTTTTGCTTACACTTGAAATACATGACTGATTCCTCAAGGACTTTGTCCAATGAAGGAACAAGTGGGGAAATATTTTACAATAAAGTGTTGATTTACTTTAAACTGTAATCTCTGACAGACAATTGGGCAAAAAGCTTTTTTATATATATATTCTTTTGCTCCTATGTGAAATAATAAGCAATAGATGATCCTCAAACTGACGTTACACAATAGCTGGGAGATTGAATCTGGCACTTGCTGGAGTGAACGCATTCTTATATTGCTCCTTTTTCAATGTTTCCATGATTAGTTGTGGAGAATACCTGCACTTTCTGTATTAAATTAAGAGGTATACACATTTCTTTCAGCTTCACATTCCAGCCCTATTCTTGTAAACTCAATTCAGGATAGTCAAGTTTAGGAGGAGCGGAGTCAGGCACGACATTGATCACTTCAAGAAACTGAATAATTGGCATTTAATAAAAGAGTTAATAACTTTGCTGGTTTGAAGTTCTGAAAAAAGAGGTTATAACCAGGAATCTGGGGTTATAATTTAATTGCTAGGGTAGCACCATGATAACTTTTCATGCTTTGGATTTGAGACCTTTATATTCTATCAATAAAAATTTTGAAAAGAAACATATTTCTTCCCCTTAAATACCATATTCTAAAATTAACCACTTTTCTCTTATTCTAAAATAACTCATTCCAGTCACAAAAATTTTTAAGAGGTGAATATATCAAAATGAATTTTCTATAAATGGTATTATGGATAATTTTCTTTTCTTTTTTTATACCTTTCTGTATCTTTTGCTCTTTTAGTAAGCATTTATTTATAAATAAAAGTAATGCTGCTTCCATTTTTTTAAAAAAATGTTAAGTTTGAGGTCATTTTTATTTAGCAATAGTGTTTAAATATCTTTTTATTTTACTCAAATTAGTCATCATCTTAGAAATTTAGAACTCCACCTTGGGAAAGATTTACTTAAGTACAGTAACATATTTTTTTTTCCTTTAGGTTTTCAAATGCACTAGAGTCTTATTTATTATAGAATAAAGACGTATTCTTAATTATTTTTTCTTAAGTAAATGGTTATTATTTTCCTTTGTGTATTTGAAATCTAATTACAAAACTAGACATGGTAAATCTATTTTCTTATCACTTAAAACTATTTAAAAATACCTAAACAGTTTCTTATAAAAAAATTTGATGAAAATACAAATTTGAAGATAAAAATGAAAAAGAGCTTCATTAGGTATCCTGGTAATAAAATGTAAAAAGTAACACCAAATTAGTTATTAAAATACTGGATGATAGTGAATGTTAGAAGTATTAAAACAAAGTCAAACTCATCACTCATATATTGCTGGTAGGAATGAAAAATGGCACAGACTCTCAAGAAAACAACAATTTCTTTTAAAAAAAATTCAATTATTTGGAACCCTGCATCAAAAACTAATGATGTACTGAATGGTGACTAACATAATGTAATAATAAGAAGAAGAAGGAAAAAACCCCAGAATTACAGCATAGTCCAACAATTGCATTCCTGGGCATTTATCCCAGGGAAATGAAAACTTATGACTCAAGTAGAAACCTGTAAATGAATGTTCATTGCATATTTATTCATAGTATTTCCAAACTAGAGGCAATCTAGATATCTATCCTTCAACAAGTGAATGGTAAATAAACAGTGGTATGGCCATACCATGGGCTTTATTCAGCAATAAAAAAGAACACATTGTTGATAGCCTCAAAACCTTGGATGACTCTCACATGAATTATGCTAAGTGAAGAACAACAATCCCAGAGGACCATATACTGTTTGAATCATTTATATAAGATACTTGGAATGATAAAATTATAAATGAAGAGCAGAGTAGTGGTTGCCAGAGACAGGTGGTTTGAAAGAAAGGAGGTGAGTATGGTTTTAACAGGGCAATAAAGGATCCTTGAGGTGGTAGACCTGTTCTGTATCTTGACTTTAGTAATGGATACAGAAACCAACACATGATAGAATTGCATAAAATTATGTACACACACACATACACAAAGAATTGAAAGTAAAACTGAAAAAATCTAAATAAGAACAGTAGATCATATTCTGGTTGTGCTATGGTACTACAAGTCTGCAAGATGTTACCATTGAGGGAAATTGGGGAAAGGTTACAAAGAATCTCTCTGTATTATTTTTTTGCAATTGTATGCTACTCTACATTTTTATAAAATAAAATCAATTAGTTTAAAAATATTTTTTTCAATAACGAAGGGATTAATTGAAAATATTCTTGAAAAACTTGAGAGTACAAAAATATGGAAAATAAGTACCTACTAAGGAGGAAAGAGGCAAGAAGTATTGAGGAAAGAGGTACACTTGAATAAAACTGACAGACTATTTATACCATTGTTTACTATTTAATGCATACAACATGAATAATAAAATGAACAAAAGCAAGACAATGAGTTAGAGGGGCAGAAACAGAAAAGCACAAGTGTCAAATATAAATAGTAATATTTTATAAACTCAATTATTAAGTTATACAAATACATGCAAAAATGTAGTCAGAGATCTTGCAGTTTTAAGGTAGGTTTTAATAATAATTGCCATAGAAACACTTATTTTTCAGTGAAACTTAAACTTGTAGAAAGGAAGTAAACAGAACAAATGATTCTGTTTTCTTTACAAGATTGTTGTAACATCAAAACTTTGTGAATTATCAGGAATGTTGAAGAAAACTTGAATAAACAAAAATGGGACAAGAAAGAAGAGAGAATGGAATGTAGAATAGTTGAGACCAATAGGAAAAACTATAAAATAGTAAAGTTAAATTTAAATAAACGAGTAAAATGCAAGTGGACCAAATATTTTAATTAAAAGACAAAAGATGTGACATCAACAAAATGGTAGAATAGGAAGCTCCAGAAACTTTCCCCTCAGGGACTCATAGAGTCAGTAATACATGAGGCCACCTGTCTTTTTGAGAAATACAGGAACCAGCTGAGAGGTTCATGCACACCAGCGAGCACAAAGTCGACTATATTGAAACTGGTTGAGAAATTTGTGGTACTCTACCACCATTATTGATCCTCTAACTACAGAACTATCCTCTATGAGGAAATCTCCCTGGGATGGGAAGAAGAGACTGGACCAAATACCCGATGTTCTGTCTTCCACAGTTGACTACAATATGAGATATGGGCTTTTCATATGTGAACTTTATTACATTAAGGTGTTTTTTTTTCTCTTCATTGTTTGTTCAATATTTTTATCATGAAAGGTTATTATTTTATAGAATTCTTTCTATTGAGATACTCATATGATTTTTATTCTTCATTCTGTTACTGTATATCACAATGATTGACTTTTGTATATTGAATTATCCTTGTATCTCAGAACTAAATCCCACGTAGTCCTAGTGTATGATCCTTTTAATGTATGGTTGGAATCGGCTCACTAGTATTTTGTTGCACATGCAACCAAAACAAAAATAAACAATGGGACTTGCATTACATTAAACTAAAAAGCCTCTGCACAGCAAAAATACAAAACAAAACAAAACCAAAAACCAATAACAAGAACAAGAACAATCAATAGAGTGAGAAGATAACCTACAGAACGGGAAAAAAATATTTGCAAACCACATGTCTGATAATGGGTTAATATCTCAAATATGTAATTTCTACAATTAATAACAAAAAGAAAATGCAACCTGATTTAAAAATGGGCAAAGCAGTTAAATAAATATTTCTCCAAAGAAAACATACAAATGACTGAAACATACAAACTATATGAAAAGATTCACAGGATCATTAATCATCACAGAAATACAAATGAAAACCACAATAAGATATTAATTTAAATCCATTAAGATGGCCCTTATGAAAACAAATAACAAGTGTTTTTGAGAATGTGGAGAAATTGGAACCTTAACCCTGCTGGTGAGAAAGTGAAATGATACAGATGCTATGGAAAACAATGGACATTCGTTAAAAAATTAAAAATAAAACTACCATATGGTTCAGAAGTCCTACTTCTGGGTATGTTTCTAAAGAAATTAAAATCAGGATCCCAAAGAGATATTTTCACTTCCACATTCATTACAGCATTATTCAATATATCAAAGATGTGGACTCAACCTAAGCCCATAGAAAATTAATGGATAAAGAAAACGTGGTATATACATGCAAATGGCTATCATTCAGCCTTTTAAAAAGAAGGTAATCTTGTCATGTACAATACTGATGAACCTTAAAGATATTAAGTTAGTGAAATAAGCTAGTCACAGAAGGACAAATACTGTGTGAGTTCATGTATATGAGGTAACTGTAGTAATCAAATTCATAGAAAAAGAAAGTAAATGATGGTTGCCATGGTTTGGAGGAAGGGATAAATGAGGAGTTTCTCTTCAATGGGTATAAAATTCCAGTTATACAAAGTGGAAAAAGTGCTAAAGAGCTGCTGTACAATATTGTGCATATAGTTAATACTGTACTGTACATTTAAAAATGGAAGAGAGTAGATCTTATGTATTTTTTAAATTACATACACAAAATAAGACTTAATCAAAGGCTTAATGTACAATTCTGGGCTGTATACAAGAGATTCTAGCTAAGTAAAAGGAAATATAGATGCAGGTTGAATGAAAACAGAGGGATAAAAAGATATATTATACAAGAATTATCCAAAAGCCACCAGGAATAGCTATAGTAATAAAAGACAAAACAGACTTTAAGACAAGAATAATTGTTAGAATTAAAAAGAAACATTTCTTAATATGAAAATGTCAGTTTTTCAAGAAAACTGATTTTTTTTTTACATTCTCTGGTTCTAATAATACAGAAAGAAATACATAAATCATTGACAGAAATATAAGAAATAATAGAAAAACCCACAATCATCATGGGAGACTTTAATATGTCTCATAGGGACTGATAAAACAAGTAGAAAAAAAAAGATACAGAAAACTTGAATAGCAGTTATGAAATGTGTCCTAGTTGAAATACATAAAATGTCATACCAAACATGAGACATTCTTATCAATTATGCATGGCGTGTTTATAAAAATGAATCATATCTTGGATGACCATGATGTATATCTCAATGCATTTCACAGGATTCAAATCATAACAAAGTATGTTTTAGAATTATTGTAGGGACCTCTGGGTGGCTCAGTTGGCCAAAGGTCCAACCCTTGATTTTAGCTCAGGTCATGATCTGGGGGTTCTGGTATCGAACCCTGCATCTGGCTCTGCACTCAGTGGGGAGTCTGTTTGAAATTCTTTCTCTCCTTCTCCCTTTACCTCCTGCTTGTATTCTCTATCCAAAATAAATAAATCTTAAAAAAAGAATCACTGTAGAATTAATCTAGAAACCAATATGTAAAAAGAGGAAAAAAAAAGATAAAGATGAAGAGAACAGCCTTGAGTGCCAAGAAATTAAACATAGTATATATAAAAATTTGCAGGTCAAAGAAATTGATATCAGAAAATATATTTTATTGACTAATAATGAAAATATGACATAAAACTTGTAGGCTACATCTAAAGTTTAAATGGAATTTTTCAGCTTTGAGTGCAATAGAGGGAAAAATAAATAAATGCAATAGAGACACTGAACAATGAACAACCTAATGTTCATCCCAACTAGTGAGGAAAGAATGGTACATTAAACACAAAGAAAGTAGAAGAAAGGAAATAATGAAGATAAAAGCATGAATTAATAAAATGGAAAACAAATTCAAAATAGAGTAAAAGAACAAGTCAAACACTAGTTGTTTGAAGAGTTAATAAAAGTGATAAACCCTGTGGATGGAAAGGAGAAGGACTAGTTGTCCAGTATAGCAGTTTCTTGTTATAAGGAATTAAAAAAACAGTGACAGATTTTTAATGTTTGTGGTGGGGATAGGAAGAGAGAGAGACACACAAAGAGAGGAAACACAAATTATCAATATTAGAAATATAAAAAGCAGGTATTACTATAGATGGTAAAAAAAATTTTGACAAAAATGAGATGTTGAGTTAATTTATTGAAGCTACTGTAACAAATTACCACAAACCTGGTTGGTAGTTTAAAGCAACAGAAATTTATTCTTTCACAATTCTGGAAGTTCTAGCCAAAAGTCCAACATTAGTATCACTGAAATTAGTATCACTATAAAAGTCAACAAGACCACACTTTCACCAGCAGGTCTGGAGATTCTGGAGAATCCTCTCCTTATCTCTTCCATTTTCTGGTGACTGCCAACACTCCGAGACTTGTGTCTGCCTCAGTCGAATATCTGCCCCCTTGTTCTCCTCTTCTGTCTCTGAACTTTTTCTATGTCTCTCTCTGGTAAGGACGCATGTGATTGTGTTTAGGACCCGACCTGCTCATCCAGGATAATCTCCCCATCTCAAGACTCTTACTTAATCACATCTGTATAGACTCATATTTTTTCATATAAAGTCACATTTAGAGATTACAGGGATTCATGCATGTTTATCTTTTGGGGTACCATATGCAGTCAACTACAATAACTATAAACAATTATATTTTAATTAATTTGAAAATCTAACAAGAAATGAATGAATTCATTGAAAATTACAATCTACCAAAGCTAATACAAGAGATAGAAAATAGGACTCTTCTTGTATTTATTAAAGATTAAATCTATTTTTGGAAACTTCCCACAAAGAAAATTTCTGACCAAAATGGCTTTACCAGTGATTTCTTCCAAATACAAGATATAAAACCAGACTTACACAAACTTTTTCAGGAAATAAATAAAGAAGACAGACTTCTCAATTGATTTTATGAAGACAGAATAATATTGACACAAAATCTAGATACAAATATATGGAAATAATAATAACCTCAATATCTCTCATGAATGCAGATGTGTAATAATGTTAAGCAAAGCATTTGCAAACTGAATCTCTCCAATCATATATATGGATTACCTCAAGGTTGCATATTTGATTAAAGTTATCCACAAAAAAATATACATCAAACATTGTAACTTAATAGTAAAATAGTTTAAGCTTTTAGATTGAGATGAGAAATGAAATAAGGATTACCATTACCTCACTTCCATTCAACACTGCACTGGCGCCTCTGGCCATTGCAATAAGGCAAGAAAAAGAAAAGAAAAAAAAAGGAAGAAAAAGAGAAGAAAGGAAAAGAAAAAAAAGAAAAGAAAATCTGTAACTAATGTGAATGTTGAAATAAAACTGGCATTTTTGCAGAAGATATGACTTTATATATAGAAAGTCCAAGGAATCCTCAGATAAATAATTAAAATGCATGAATAAACTTATCAAAGTTTATTGAGGTCACCATTCACATGCAAAAATCAATCATATTTCTATTTTATTAACAATGAACAAACGTGCAATCATTTTAATGACACAATTTACAGGAATTAGATGTGAATCTAATGTGTGATTGAAGTGCAGGACCGTTATATTGAAAGTAATAAACATTACTGAAAATAATTAAGGAAGAACTAATAAATGAAGGCAAATATTATTTTTTTACTGAAATAGATTTTGTATCATTAATCATATTAACAATAACAGCTAACATGTATTGGAAACTTACGTTGTACTCTATGATGACTGTGCTGTGGTTTATATGCATATTCTGATATAATTCTTCTCATCATTACCTTATGGGTTAAGTGCTATTTTAAACCCCACTAAACAAATAACAAATAAATGAGATAATGGATCATATTTATAAATTACATGAATTATTGTCATAAATAGATTCTACTAGTGGAAAAACTGCAAAAATTCCAAAAGCCTTCCAGAGATCTTAAGCTATCAGATCAATTAGATTTTAAGCCAAAGACTATAATAAGAGATGAGGAAGGACACTATATCATACTCAAAGGGTCTGTCCAACAAGAAGATTTAACAATTTTAAATATCTATGCCCCCAATGTGGGAGCAGCCAACTATATAAACCAATTAATAACAAAATCAAAGAAACACATCAACAATAATACAATAATAGTAGGGGACTTTAACACTCCCCTCACTGAAATGGACAGGTCATCCAAGCAAAAGATCAGCAAGGAAATAAAGGCCTTAAACGACACACTGGACCAGATGGACATCACAGATATATTCAGAATATTTCATCCCAAAGCAACAGAATACACATTCTTCTCTAGTGCACATGGAACATTCTCCAGAATAGATCACATCCTCGGTCCTAAATCAGGACTCAACCAGTATCAAAAGATTGGGATCATTCCCTGCATATTTTCAGACCACAATGCTCTAAAGCTAGAACTCAACCACAAAAGGAAGTTTGGAAAGAACCCAAATACATGGAGACTAAACAGTATCCTTCTAAAGAATGAATGGGTCAACCGGGAAATTAAAGAAGAATTGAAAAAAATCATGGAAACAAATGATAATGAAAATACAACGGTTCAAAATCTGTGGGACACAACAAAGGCAGTCCTGAGAGGAAAATATATAGCGGTACAAGCGTTTCTCAAGAAACAAGAAAGGTCTCAGGTACACAACCTAACCCTACACCTAAAGGAGCTGGAGAAAGAACAAGAAAGAAACCCTAAGCCCAGCAGGAGAAGAGAAATCATAAAGATCAGAGCAGAAATCAATGAAATAGAAACCAAAAAAACAATAGAACAAATCAACGAAACTAGGAGCTGGTTCTTTGAAAGAATTAATAAAATTGATAAACCCCTGGCCCGACTTATCAAAAAGAAAAGAGAAAGGACCCAAATAAATAAAATCATGAATGAAAGAGGAGAGATCACAACTAACACCAAAGAAATACAAACTATTATAAGAACATACTATGAGCAACTCTACGGCAATAAATTTAAGCTATGATTTCAAAGACAGAATGTACATCTGTGGTTGGAGCAGTTTGTGATTTAAAATTGATCCATGCCACCATCATCTCATTTCTTACATTCTAACCCAAAACCTCATAACTTGTTTTCACTTTGGTGAGAAAAGTAAGTCTGTTACACTGTAATTCAGATATTAGCACCCTTCTGTTCCAGATCCCCCATTATTAATTTCTCACTGGAGTAAAAACAATGTCTTTATCATGATTTACAATTTCCTACAGAATTGACTTTCTATCTAACTCCTACTTCTTCTTCCATGGCACTCCAGCTATGCTGACCTCCTTATTGTTCCTCTAACATGTCAGGTAAAGTTCAGCCTCTTCTGTGTACTGGCTACACAGTCTGCTTGAAACAGGTTTTCCCCGGATATAGATCTCCCTCTCACTTTTTAATTTCTTCCACTGTCATTTTTCTAAAAGGTCTACACTGATCTATATAAAATCGTATCCTCCAAGACTGGGTTATTTCCCAACCACCCTCTCCTGCTTTGTTTCCATAGCACTATCACTTTCTGACACAGTGTTTGAATAATTCATTTAATATCTTTATCATCTATCTCTACCCAATGGAATTTCAGCTCTAATAGAAAATAGAGTTTTGTCTAATTTATATACTGCTATATCCCCCACTCCTAGAAGAGTTCTTATTTCATAATAAATTCATAGTCAGTGAATATTAGGGGGATGAATGTATCAGCCAGAAGTTCTGATATAAAGAAATAAATCTGAGTTTGGAACTGCTTGTTCATAGGACAGGAAATTCAAAAGTGCCTGAACATTTATGTAATTGATTGTAAAACATGTGGAATTGCATGACATTGTATTATATCACTATGCTTGTTGTCTGGATCCATAAGCTATTTGCTCATTTGGTGTTAGACAAGTTCTTCCAAATCCTATATTCAGGCCACTTTTCTGAATGCAAAACTACAGTTCCTTAATGAAGTATTATTATCATCATGATTTTCAATAATTTGACTGAGGGTCCATACTAATTGTGCAAATATATATCAAACACTGCAGTCAAGTGAAATCATTGAGCTAACATTATTCAATTTAGATAATCTCAGTTATCTTTAAGCAAAGCAATAGAAATGTATTTGGCGTAGGACTTTTTTTTTTTTTTTTTAAGATTTTATTTATTTATTTGTCAGAGAGAGAGTGAATGAGAGCGAGCACAGGCAGACAGAGTGGAAGGAAGAGTCAGAGGGAGAAGCAGGCTCCCTGCGGAGCAAGGAGCCCGATGTGGGACTCGATCCCAGGACGCTGGGATCATGACCTGAGCCGAAGGCAGCCGCTTAACCAACTGAGCCACCCAGGCGTCCCTTTTTTTTTTTTTAAAGATTTTATTTATTTATTTGTCAGAGAGAGAGTGAATGAGAGCGAGCACAGGCAGAGTGGAAGGAAGAGAGGACTTTTTTTTTTTAAATATAATGGGCTCTTTTTGTCCCTTGATGTTACATGCCATGTCCATCAATGTCAGACAGAAATAACCTGACCTTGAAATGTTTGGTCCAGGTGCCATGGATGAACTGCATCAGATCAATCAAATAGCTGATTGGATCATTGTGTGACAATCAGTTTTCAAGATGACCCAAGAAAAGGCATCACGGAACAGTGAATTCTCTGACTACATAAAATATAACTCCAGATTCTCTTTTTAAAAAATCTTGATGACCTATATACAAATTACTGTTCTATGATAAAGTGGTCTGGAGCAATGCAGATGATATCCATATTTTTAATTCTGCTAAACTTGGGATCCTTAAAAATAGATGCACAAATAAATAGCAATAACAAATAGGATTCGTATGTTGTTGAAACTACAGATGCGAAGGAAACTTGCAAAAGCCATTTCTTAGGCTTTACATTTTCTTTTAAGCCCAGTTTTAGAAATTACTTTTCTAAAACATAGTATATAACAATGTGTACATTATGATATATTATTAGCACAAAATGAAACGGATTCAAGCACTCAGATGAATATTTTGTGAAAATTTACATCTCACTTGTGTATTTTTTAAAACTATGCCACAGTCAATAAAATAATTACTCCAGGAATAATAAAACCTATCAAAACCATGTTATATAAAATAGAAGACTATTTTCCTTGTATTATTGCAAAACCTCATCATACTTAAGCCATATCTCTAGAGACCTGACAAAAGAGATTTAGACTGGGGAACCTTCCAGATATTTTCTATTGATTTAATTCCTGCACATCATCTCTCCTTTTGGCATATCTACAGAAAACAAAATCTTCCTATATTAGCGTTCATTAGACATCTTTTCCTTAAACAGATCTAGCCTTATGCTACATTTGGTTAAATGGTTATACTGTGCATTCAGTTTCTCATGCAACATATGTCTTTGAGTTCTAATATTGGCTAGGTTTTGCTCTGGGCACTAAAGATTCAATGGTAAACAAGATAGCCTACATTCTTTCTGAGAAGACAAATCTTTAAAAAAAGAAAGCATATACTTACAGATTATACTGAGTTAAACAAAGTACATATTATATGCAAAATTATTGGGAACCAACGTGGATAGGATAAGGAAAGTTTTTTCTCATATCCTGAATCACTCCTGAAAGCTAAATTCAAATTACCTGATGGAAGTAGGCATTTCAGTGAAGATAGAAAGTTAACGCCTAATCCACCATTCTGCTGTCTACTTTCAAAAACAATTACGTGCATATCTCATTGTATATATACATCAAAAGAAATGAAATCTTGCCATTTACAATGACACAGATGGAACTAGAGGGTGTTATGCTGAGCAAAATAAGTCAATCAGAGGAAGACAAATATCATATGATCTCTCTGATATGAGGAATTTGAGATGAGGGTGGGGAGTTGTGGGTGGGTAGGGAAGGAAAAAATGAAACAAGATGAGATCAGGAGGGAGACAAACCATAAGATACTCTTTCACAAAACAAACAGAGGGTTGCTGGGGGGAAGGGAGTAGGGAGAGGGTGGCTGACTTATGGACATTGGGGAGGGTATGTGCTATGGTGAGTTCTGTGAAGTGTGTAAGCCTGATGATTCACAGACCTGTATCCCTGGGGCAAATAATATATTATGTGTTAAATATATGTTAAACACACACACACACACACACACACACAGTTACTTGCTTTCTTAAGTATGAATAGTCACACTGAAGCATAAAATTCCAGAATGCTAAGGCTGGAAGTCACCTTCAAGTCCATGTAATGTCTAGTTCTATCTCATTCTAAAGATGGAATACCTGATGGAGTAACAGAGAGGTAAAGAGTTTTATGAAAAATTACAGTATGCTATTTGGAAATAGAGCCGTAACAAACATCGGGATCTCCTGACTCTCAGTTGAATGTGTATTCTAGCATAGCCCTCTCAAAGGATCTAGGTGTCCAGGGTGGCATTCCATTGAAAGGAAAGCCTGAGACAGCTTGTTCAGATAAATGGTGGGCTCAGGATCACCATATGATACTCATAACCATTGTAATACCACATTTCTTTTACACAGTACCTTTTCTCCAGTGAACTCAAATACTTCCTGAAAAGTTATCACATTTATACTTAAAGCATTCTTGTTACACATGCAAAGGTCTCTTATTCCTGAACTTTAAGAGCTGCAAGTGAAGGCACTGGAGGAGGAGATGAAGCATGACAGACTGTGGACTCTGAGAAACAAACTGAGGGCTTTAGAAGGGGAGGGGATGGGGAGGATGGGTTGGGCCAGTGATGGGTATTAAGGGGGGAACTTATTGCATGGAGCACTGGGTGTTATAGCTAAACAATGAATCTTGGAACACTACATCAGAAACGAATGACGTACTATATGGTAACTAACATAACATAATTAAAAAAAACAAACAACAACAACAAAAAACCCCACAAAACCTGCCTGGGATTGGGAAACAAGTCCCATGGTACCTATTAAAATCAAGTCAATATATTCATTGTGGATAAAGGCAGAAATCAAATGATGAACATAAGCAGTTATGGTGATATCTACATGACATCTTAATTCACTTGTGCTGAGCTCACTATTGGAAATATTTGTTCACTGAAACATATATCCAGTCCTACCTGCTAAGTCAGCTAAATGTTGGACCTTATTTTCTTAAACATCATTAAATGGACAGACAGATAGATGACAGTTTTCCTGTAGGAGTAGTCCATGGGGATAAAAGGGAAGATTGTAATGACTAACAGAGGATTAAAAAACATTTACAAATCTTGAAAAAAAAAAAAAGCTCCTATCAGTCACAAAGGATGCAGATGAATTAGTAGCTGTATTGGTTGTTTATGGATAATAGGTTGCTTACTAATTTGACAGTGTCTATGTAGTATTTACGCATTATCTGCTGTTTACCATTTTTATAGCTTCCCTTATTTAGAGAATGAGAGTCAAGTTTTGTTTTGACATGCAGTCCCACCTACTTTTTATGAATTAATTATACAGTGTTCAAAATATATATATGTTTATTCTTATAATTATATGTATATATATTTGTATGGTTAGAAAATAGTATAAGCAAATTTTTATGCTACTAAGTAATATTGAACTTCAATTATTGGAATATGAAATGGGGTAGAAAAGAAGAAAGAGCATTAAGGATTAGAGATGATTTTTTGGGAAAGGTCATTGGATGGGGAGAGATATTTGTGATAATTTTGGTTTGTTAAAGGTTTATATGAGAAGGCATCTTTGTTTCTGCTCCTGCAGCCGATTCTTGATGTCTATTATCCGCCAAAAACACTGGAATCTGGCATGTTTTCTTTGAACTTGCCAGGGATTCTGTTTGAAGGGGATTATTTGAGTTTGACAACTGGGAGCAGCCCTGCCTCTCTACAGGAGGGTAGAGGGGCTGTTTATTTGACCAGCTGAGAGGAACGTGCGCAGAGGCAGACCTGCTGGTGTCACTGGATCCCAAGGCCCTCAGTAGGATACAGAATAACAGCTGTTTGCTACAGTGAACATATCAGAGGATTTTCATTTAATAAACTGGTGCTCTACTTTTATTAATATTTTAATGGAGCTGGCCTTCATCGTGTTCTTGCTATGGTTCTTACCTACATTTTAGGGGTAGTCAAACTGATATTTTGAGTCATTGATGAAGAGCTTTCAAACTGATATTTTGAGTCATTGATGAAGAGCTTTCGGGGCATCTTACAACTATTAGCGGACCCAAGTTATCCATGGGCAAAAGGGTAAAGGAGGAAGGCACCTAGAGTAACTGCTCTGCAATCAGAGAATTGTAACACATGCTATAGTTTTCTAAACACTCCTTGTCATTATTACTGTTAAATAGGATTATAGAATCTAAAGGCTACATGTCCAAAAATGTTATGAATTGAAATAGGAAATTGCATTAGAATTTATTGTTTTGTATTTAGAAGAAATATACTGTCAAAAATTCCATTCAAGTGTTGTTGTTTTTTAAACTTTTGTTGTTGTTGAAGTACGACAAGCATCTAGAAAAGTGCAAAACACAGTTCACAGCTAAAGGAATTTTTACAAAGTGAATACCTCATGTAATCACCATCCTGATTAAGATATAGAACATAGCCCTGCCCTGAAAACCTTTCTTTTGTCTTCTTTCAATTATAACTCTTGTCTTCCTCCCTGAAAGTATAGTTTCCTAACTTCTAACAGGAAACTTTAGTTATGCTACATTTTGAACTTTATATATAAACTTTAATAAGTGTCTGCATTCTTTTGTAGTTGGCTTCTTTTTCAACATTATGTTTGTGAGATTCCACATGGTGTAAGCAGCTGACTTTGTTCCTTTGTATTGCTAAATAGGATTCCCTTCTAGGACTAAACTGTGTTTTTTTTCCATTGTATTGCTGATGAACTTTTAAATTGTTCCATAGCAAAACATGCAACATATGATATGTCAATGGTACTAACTTGTGCCAGTATAATGAGTGAGTCAGGTTTCTCTTTGTGATTTCTCTGATTAGTAATGAAATTTAGTGCCTCTTCATGTGTTTATTGGTCACTTGGCTATCCTCTTTTATTTCTTGTTCAAGTATCTTGGATTTTTTCTATTAGATTAGCTTTTTCTTAATGATTCCTAAGGAGATCTGTATGTCCTTTTTTATGTGCTAAAAATATCTTCTCTGAGCCTATAGTTTCAACTTCCTTCTTTCAGTGAACAGCAATTCATATTATCTAATTTATTTTATTTTTTTTTATTTTTTTTTAAAGATTTTATTTATTTATTTGATAGAGAGAAATCACAAGTAGATGGAGAGGCAGACAGAGAGAGAGAGGGGAAGCAGGCTCCCTGCTGAGCAGAGAGCCCGATGCGGGACTCGACCCCAGGACCCTGGGATCATGACCTGAGCCGAAGGCAGCGGCTTAACCCACTGAGCCACCCAGGTGCCCCTAATTTATTTTAAAATATGATATATTTGAGTGTTTCTATGTATCTTTTATGTACTTATGTAATTTTATATGAAATTTTGTCTCTATGAAATTTCTCTTCAACTCCAAAGTAATGAAATTACTTCATATGTTATTTTCTAGATTCACTTTTGTCTTTAACATGACTTAAAATTCTTCTGGAAATGATTGTTTTATGTAAGACTTTTCTTTTTCCATTGATCTGCTGCATACCTTTGTCATAGATCAAATATCCATATATGCATGGGTCCCTAATTGACCTCTATTCTGTTCCATTGGTCAATTTTCTATCCATGGACCAGTGTCAGTTTAAGTTAACACAGTATTAAAAAAACATAAACAAAAACAAAAAAAACCTTTGCTCTGTGATAAAGCCCCCCTGCCGACTTCATTATTCTTCTTTAAAAATATTTTAACTATTTTAAACCATCGCATTTCCATAGTCAACTTGTAAAGTTCCAACAATACAAACAAGCAAATACTGATATCTTGTCAAGATTGTATTTTGTAAATTAAATACAATCGGAGTGGCTCAGCATGTTGAACATCCAACTCTTTTTTTTTTTTTTAAGATTTTATTTATTTATTTGACAGAGATCACAAGTAGGCAGAGAGAGAGAGAGAGAGGGAAGCAGGCCCCCTGCTGAGCAGAAAGCCCGATGTGGGACTCCATCCCAGGACTCCGGGATCATGACCTGAGCCAAAGGCAGAGGCTTAACCCACTGAGCCACCCAGGTGCCCCAACATCTAACTCTTGATTTCAGCTCAGGTCATGATCTCAGTGTGATGGGATCCAGCCCCAGGTTGGGCTCTGCACTCAGAGTGGAGTCTTTTTAAATTTCTCTTCCTGTGCCCCTTCCCCGCTTGCTTTCTCTCTGAAACAAATAAATAATCTTTAAAAATAAAAAAACAAACAAACAAACAAATTTACAAAGCAACTTAGGGAAAATTGACATCTTTACAACATTGAATCTCCCAATTCATAAGCACGGTGTAACTATTCCATTTATTTAAGTATATAGTTTCACTTAAAAATATCTTATATAGTATATATAAAGTATACTTTATATATAAATCTCCTTTACATTTTATGGGATTTATTATTAGCATTTAAAATTGCTTCCTATAGTTTGTTTACAATTTAATTTTTATTTATTAGAGATGGTACTGATTTTTGTATGCTTACCTTAAATCCAATAATCTTGCTAAATTTATTCATTAGTTGGTATTTATTTGTATGTACAAAATTATATCATATTCTTTTGTAAAACTTTTGTAAAACTGATTTTTTCCTACCTCTTTAGCATTATTAATTTCCAAACATTCATTCTTTTTTAACAAATTTATTTAAGGATATAAGTTTTTTCTATGGATGGATCTAGTTGTATCTAACAATTTTCATTATTATAATTTTTTTGGTTATTTAATTTTTGCTTTTTATTATTGAAGTATATGGGGTGCTTGGGTGGCTCAGTCACTAGGTGTCTGCTTAGGCTCAGGTCATAATCCCAGAGTCCTGGGATCCAGTCCCACATCGGGCTCCCTGCTTCTCCCTCTCCTACTGTTGTCTCTCTAGCTGTGTCTCTCTCTGTCAAATAGATAAATAAAACCCTTAAAAATGTAGGATAATTAACATGCAGTGTTTTATTAGTTCCAGATGTACAATATAATAATTCAACATTTCTGTGCATTACTCACTGCCCATCCCAATAAGTCAATTCTTAGTCTCCTCTACCTATTTCACCACTCCCATCTTTCCCCTGGCAACTGGTGTATTCTCTGTATTTTAGAGTCTGTTTTTTTGGTTTGTCTCTTTTTTCTTATTCGTTTTTTGTTTGTTTGTTTAACTTCCTCATATGAGTGAAATCATATGGTATTTGTCTTTCTGTGTATAACTAATTTCATTTAGCATTATACTCTCTAGGCCCAAGCATGTCATTGCAAAGGGTAAGATCTCATTCATTTTTATGGCTGTGTAACATTCCATTGTCTACATATAACAAATCTTCTCTATTTATTCATCAACTGATGGACACTTGGGTTGCTTCCATATCTTGGTTATTATAAGTTATAAACAAATAGGTGCATATAACTTTTCAAATTAGTGTTTTAGTTTTCTTTGGGTAAATATTCAATAGTGGAATTAGTGGGTCATATGGTAATTCTATTTTTAATTTTTTGAGGAACTTCCAAACTGTTTTCCATAGTGGTTTTCTCCAACTTGCATTCCCACCAACAGAGTACAAGGGTTCCGTTTTCTCCACATCTTCACCTACAATTGTTATTTCTTGTATTTTTGATAGGTGTGCGATGATATATCATTGTGGTTTTTGACATCGCTATTAGTGATGTTGAGGACCTTTCAATGTATCTACCAGACACTTGTTTGTTTTCCTTGGAAAAATATCTATTCAGGGCGCCTGGGTGACTCAATGGTTAAGCGACTGCCTTTGGCTCAGGTCGTGATCCTGGAGTCCCAGGAGTCCCAGGATCACAGAGTCCTGCCTTAGGCTCCCTGCTCTGCAGGGAGTCTGCTTCTCCCTCTCACCCTCCCACCCCCCACCATCTCATGCTCTCTTTCCCTCTCTCCCCCTCTTTCTCTCTCAAATAAATAAAGAAAATATTTATTAAAAAAAAGAAAAATATCTATTCAGGTGCTCTGCCCATTTTTAATTGGATTCTTTGTTTGGGGTTCTTTTAGATATTGAGTTATATAAGTTCTTTATGCATTATAGATATTACCCTTTATTGGGTATATCATTTGTAAATATATTCTCTCACTCATTAGGTGTCTTTTTTGTTGTGTTGATGGTTTCCTTCAATATCCAAAAGCTTTTTATTTTGGTGTAGTCCCAATAGTTTAACTTTGTTTTGGTTTTCCTTGCCTGGGGAGACATATCTAGAAAAATGTTTCTATGGCCAATGTCAAAGAAATTACTGCCTATTCTTCTGGAATTTTTATGGTTTCAGCTCTCACATGTAGCTCTTCAATCCATTTTGAGTTTATTTTAGTGTCTAGTGAAAGAAATTGGTCCACATTTGTTTTTTTGCATGTAGCTGTCTGGTATTCCTGTCTGGCATTCTATTGAAGACGCTGTATTTTCACCATTGTATATTCCTGCTTTTTTTCCTTGTAGATTAAATAACTGTATGAGTGTGGGTTGATGTCTGGACTTTTGCATTCTGCTCTATTGATCTATGTGTCTGCATTTGTGCCAGTACCATACTCTTTTATTTACTAAAATTTTATCTTATGTTTTGTAATCAAGAACACCAGATTACTGTGATACCTCCAGTTTTGTTCTCCTTTCTCAATAGTGTTTTGGTTATTCAGAGTCTTTGCAGTTCCATACAAATTTGGGGGTTATTTTTTCTAGTTTTGTGAACAATTATGTTGGTGTTCTATAGGGATTACACTGAATCCATAGATTGCTTTGAGCAGTATAAACATCCTAACAGTATTTGTTCTTCTAATCCATGAATGTGAAAAGGGGAAAAGAATGTAGAGAGAGCACCCTGTTGATCATGGTAACTTCAGTCCCAGCAGAGCAACTGGGGCATGCAACTGGTTTCACTGCTGGCCCCACCTACTAACAAAAGCCTCTCAGGGGGCAGCACAAGGAAAGCACCCTGCAGTCTGTGTGACTACAGTCCCAACACATGGACTGTGGACATACATCTGTTCTGACTGTTAACATCACCCAACAAGAAGCCCACGGTGTCCCCCAGAGAGATCTTCAATAGAATAGGGACTAAGCCCTGCCCAATGTGGAAACAGCAGACAAAATTGGCTATTACAGGCAACTGTACTAAAGGCAAATGTGGCTCAGCTGCAAAAGTAGAGTGTATGCAGCACAAATAAGAGATACCTTTGAAGTGCCTGGTTCTAGTGAACAGGGACATTATGCTACAGGGTGCCACAGGACATCCACTTTCAATATCAGGAAGTGTTGCTGGCTATCCTAATACACAGGGACAACAACAGCAACAACATAGACAGTTACACAAAATGAGGAGACAAACTAATATTTCCCCAGTGAAAGAACAGGATAAAACCATAACGAAGAGCTAAATGAAACAGAGACAAAAATTATGCCTAATAAATAAGTCAAAGTAATGGTCATAAGGATACTCCCTGGACTTGAGAAAAGAGTAGAAGATCTCAATGACACCTTCAACAAAAAGATATAAAATATATATTTAAAAAACTCATCAGGTATCTCAACAATATACACACACAAACACACACATACACACCCAGGGGAATCAATAGCAGATTAAAGGACACAGAATAATGGATTAGGAACCTGGAAGACAAGGTAATAGGAAGGAACCAAGCAGAACAGCAAAAAGAAAGAAAAAGAGTAATAAAAATGAGAATAGGTTAAAGGAACTCAGTGACACCATCAAGTATAATAACATCTGCATTATAGGGATCCCAGGAGAAGAGAGAAGGGAACAAGAAGTTATTTGAAAAAGTAATAGCTGAAAACTTCCTTAATCTCAGGAAGGAAACAGACATCCAGACCAGGAGGCACAATAATCAAACCAGTGTGGTACTGCTATATTGTATTTTCATTATCTCATTTTAGCATGTTAATGGATCATTTCAATGTTGCCCACATTAGGAAATTGTAGCTGGCTGTCTGCTGACCCTGAGCTACCTGCTCTGCATCTTTACTTTCCTCTTTGACTACTGCAAACATACTGTCTCACTGATTTCTAACCTCAACTGGGTCCTCATTCCTCCCCAGCACCCTTTCTATTCACCTTATATTTTCTCCATGTTTAGTGCTTCACAGCCATGGTTTCAAACTGTTTCAACATCCCTAGGACTGACAAGTTTTTCTCCATTTCTTTTTCCTAAGCACAAGACCCACTTTTTACTGAGAAGATTGAATTTCTCTGGCCTAAGTTCTGTCAAATCCCTTCTGCTCCAAATGAAAATGTTTTGGGTATGCATCATGATTCCCACTATAAATGTATCATGTGTTCTTCCTCATTCGTCCCTCTTTTGCTTCATCTTGAGAGGAAGCAGTCTTCTTTTTCCAAAGCCAACATGTCATTTATCCCTTCATGACTTGTTCTTTCAGACTCCTCTAACATTGATTTCCTCTCCCCTTGCATAAAGGAACACTATTTACAATATTTCTCTGACCTATAATATCATATAGAGATCATTTTTTAAGCTATCTCTTAAGGAGATTTGGCCAGTTCAATGCAAGTAAGTTCACACCAATCAGAACCAAAACATGCTCACTGTTTTTTTATGGTTCATGAACCATAACATTGCAAAGGATACTGCTTTATTCTATTCAGTTATTGTAGTTAATGAGTGAAGAGAATCTACCATAGAGCATATTGCTAAAAATAACAATAACAACAACAACAAAACACTCATTATAAATACAATATTTATTTTCTGTTTTTTAGATTTAAGTATATATTTATTTGCAATATTTCTTTTTCCAAACATGATAAGGTAAATGATATATGTCTAAGAAGTGTTATGGGGGAAAAATGCTATAGTTTTTTTTTCTTATAACTCAATCTTAGGATAGTCTGTAAAAATTATGGAATTGCAATCTTTGTAAATGTTAGGAAATCCTACAATAAAGGAGGACATAAATAATAGAAGCTGTAAACTTCTGCCTTGAGAATACAGCCTATGCTGAATTTTTACAAAATACATACACCCCAAACATGTCTTATTGTGGCTAATATTATAATTATTTTCAATTCCTTGCATACACCTGATATAATTATGGGGAGTAGCATTCTTGGTGTCAGTGAGAAAAGGTTGGAATTAAGCATTTACATTATAAACAATTAGCTCATACATAGCAAAGAATTAAGATTTTGGATAATGCCCTCCACACTCTCTGCAGTTTCATTTACTCTCACACTGCTCAGATGTTTTTGACAATGACTATATATCCTTTCTACATTTCAGACATTATTAAAATAGCATGTCAAAAATACCAACAACTTTCTATTTTAATCCTTTTCATTCTTCACTTACCAAAAAAATCCCTTAGAAAGTCAGATCCTTATTCTTGAATCTAAAATTTCAGGCTTCATTTGTGTCCTCATAGAAATGAAATCCATTTTAACACAGAGTTTCCAAACTGAAATCCATTTAAACCATGTAGAAAGTTTTATTTTATGTTCACATTAAATTTTACATTATGGTCGGGTGGGGGAGGGAGAATTAAGGATATTGAATTGGATGTTCTCCAAGGTCCGTTTCAGTTCAAGTATACTCTGATTCGGGGGGGGGGGGGGGAGGGGGAATAAAAGCATTGCCAACACTGATAGTCCCTAAAAGAATAGACTACTTTTAACTCATTGGAAGAATAACACTTTGGATGCATTTAACTTGTTCATTGACATACTGAGAAAAAAATCTTTATACATTAGAATATATGATACTGTTTCCTATAATCAGATAATTATCCATAATGTTAACTGTTTCTGTAGAATCCTTTAAGGTTTATCAGGAGATTTTCATGAACGTCTAATTATTGCAAACATTATATAACAGATATCCTATGAAGAAAAAGAAAATATTAAGATGAGGATATAAAAGTGTAAGTGATCTACTCAAGATCACTAAGTTAGTAAATGGTGGAGTCAATGTACAGAGAACCTCTGCAAAAGATCAGTATTTCAGTCAGTGGAAACATCATGTATGTATGTATATGTATATACACATGCATATGTGTATGTGTATATACATATACACATACATATGTGCATGTGTATATACATATACACATATATACATATATATATATATATATTTTTTTTTTAAAGTAGGCTCCACACCCAGCATGGAACCCAATGTAGGACTTGAACTCATGACCCTGATATCAAGAACTGAGCTAAGATTAAGAGTTGGAAACTTAACTGCCTGAGCCACCTATACAACCCCATGTATTTTCTTATTACTTCCAGCATACATACTAGAATTTTTTTCATAAAAACAGATAATATGGTAAACATGATTTAATAAATACATTTGCATTGCCAAATAAGTAATGAAAAACAAAACTCAATGGTGCACAGCTCCATCTCAAGCATGGAAAAGTTGGCAATAGTGGTAAAAAAGATTGGGAAGTCATTGAATGTTTCACAAGCATAATCTTTCTTCAGCCTAGAATCCTAAGAGTATTACTACCCAGTAAGAAAGTAAAATGGTCCTTGGAAGCTTTAAACCTTTTTCTTCTTAAGAGGTAAATATGTTCTTTGGCATAAATTTTTCACAAAGGACATTTTTTCGAAGACTTACTTTATTTATTCATTCATTCATTCATTCATTCATTTAAGAGAGGGTGTTGGGGTCAGGGGAGGAGCAGAGGAAGAGGGATGAAAGAAGGTTGTGTACTGAGTGTGAGTCTGACCAAGGGCTTGATCCCATGACCCTGAGATCATGACCTGAGCTGAAATCAAGACTCAGACACCCAAATGACTGTGCCCCCTGGTGCCCCTCCTATAAAGGACATTTAATTCACACTGATAAGAAACTGGGTAATGAACACTGAAAAAGACCATGCTAATAATCTCTTAAAGATAATGTCTGTGCTGTGCAGGATGCTGTTGAATTCGAAACTCTAAGTCAATCATAACTGTTTCAAAATGTGTTTATGGCTCCTTTGCTTAATTTAAGGATGGAGTTTGAGATCATCTTTGTACTTTTTATGGTTAGGCATATTATATTTCTTACCATCCATAAATTTATTAGCATATTTTCTTCTTCTCCCACATATATGTTATTCCTTAAATAGTTAACTCTTATAGTCAAAAGAGTGGTGGACTTCACAGAGGATTTTATCCTCTTGGCAGATTGTTCTGATTATTGAGATCTACAGATATAGAGAATGATTAATGTCTAGTTGGCTCTCTTAAGAAAGCCAGAGAAAGACATTTAGTCTTTCCTTATGATAGACCAGTAATACCCTAGTACATTTTATCAGACATTTTGAATCAAACTGTTCACCAGAACACAAAACAAATAGCACAGGAAGAAACCCAACATAGGGAAAATCTGCAGAATATGTGCTGAATAACACTCATGAACACTCACTGAGAATGTACAGAGTGTCACACTAACTTTCATGACATGTCTATGTATTTATATATGTACATATACATACACATTTGTTATATATTTTAAATCACTATGGAATTAATTCAAACTAACAAATATGTACTCAACCTTTACCATGTTTTGAGGCTCTGAATTAGGAGCATGGATTATTGCAATTATTCTTTTTAACTACTTTCCTGATTCCACTCTTGTGGTAGTTAACTTTATTTTTCATTTTGGCTGGGCCACAGCACCCAGATATTTGATCAAATATTATTTGGACATTTCCATGAGGATGTTTTGCACGGGATTAACATTTAAAACAGTGGACTTTGAGTAAAGCAGATTGCCGCCTATAATGTGGATGAGCCTTATCTAATCAGTTGAGAACTTGCATAGAACAACAACAACAACAACAAACCCACCTGATCCCCCCTGAAAAGAAAGAATGGTCTTTATTTTTTAAAGATTTTATATATTTATTTGACAGAGAGAGAGAGAGAGAGAGCACAAGTAGGGGGAGCAGCAGAGAGAGAGAGAGGGAAAAGTAGGCTCATGCCGAGCAGGGAGCCCAAAGGACCCTGGGCTTGATCCCAGGACCCTGGGATCATGACCTGAGCTGAAGGCAGCCGCTTAACCAACTGAGCCACCCAGGTATCCTTAGGAAGAATGGTCTTTAGATGTGAAAGGCAGCATTGGCTCTTCTCTGACTCTCCATGCTGAAGGTCTTGGCAACAACAGTGGCATTCTTTGCTGGGTTTTCAGCCTTGGCAAACTTTTCAGATTTGGAACTTTAGCCACCATAATCATGTGAGAAAATCTCTTAAAAATAACCCTTCCTCTCTCCCCTAAACATACACATACACAAACATATCCTATTAATTATGTTTCTCTGGAGGACTCTAGAATAACTCACACCCTCAAAATCATTCCTGAAACAACAATCTGCATAATCTACCATTAACACTGACGCAATCATCATTTGTCTTCTTGGAACCTCCAAAGGATTTTAAGCACCTTCAGATAAAATCCAAGTACCTTAACTTGGCCTATAAGGCCCTCCATAGTCTGTCAATTTTCTGTCATATTTTTTCTCCTGCCACTTCCTACCTCCCTCATACTCGATACTATTGTAGTGAATCTTGCTTTCCCTAAACACCATAGCCTATTTCTCACCACTATGTGTTTGCACAGATCTTTCCCACTGTCTGGATACCTTCCCTCCCAACTTCATTTCTTTTTAATAGCTTATCCATATTGTTCTTGGCTCACTCTATTTTTCTGTTCATTTTATTTCATTTTGAGATATATTTGTAAACCCAACAAATTTTAGTATTTTTCATATTCTTAGTCTCTCTGTCTTTTAATAGAGGATCTAAACATCACAAGTAATGTTGGAGTTTCCTTTAAACTCTGGTTTTCATCCTACTACCCTTCCTTCTCACGAAAGGCAGCTATTGCTATAAAATTGTCCATTCTTACAATTTTATTCATATACACAGAGATATACATGCATACACATACATATATTCCTATTACTATATAACATTGCTGTGTTTTATTGTCATATAAACATCATTATATCATATTTATCATTCTTCAAATGTCTTATTCAACATTATGTTTTTGATATTTGTCAATATTAAGATACATAATTTTTTAAAATTTTTTATTTTTTATAAACATATAGTATATTTTTATCCCCCGGGGTACAGTTATGTGAATCGCCAGGTTTACACACTTCACAGCACTCACCATAGCACATACCCTCCCCAGTGTCCATTATCCCACCCCCTTCTCCCAAACCCCCTCCCCCCAGCAACCCTCAGTTTGTTTTGTGAGATTAAGAGTCACTTATGGTTTGTCTCCCTCCCAATCCCATCTTCTTTCATTTATTCTTCTCGTACCCACTTAAGCCCCCATGTTGCATCACCACTTCCTCATATCAGGGAGATCATATGATAGTTGTCTTTCTCTGCTTGACTTATTTCGTTAAGCATGATACGCTCTAGTTCCATCCACGTTGTCGCAAATGGCCAGATTTCATTTCTTTTGATGGCTGCATAGTATTCCATTGTGTATATATACCACATCTTCTTGATCCATTCATCTGTTGATGGACATCTAAGTTCTTTCCATAGTTTGGCTATTGTGGACATTGCTGCTATAAACATTTGGATGTACGTGCCCCTTTGGATCACTACATTTGAAGATACATAATTTGTTCTACTTCATCACTTTGAATTTGAGTATTGTGTTTCACAGTATGAATATATCATATTTTTATCTATATACCTATTGATGAGCATGGATATTTCTCTAATTTAAGGCTCCTATAAAAAAGGCTATGCTGAGTATTTTTACACATTTTTTCTTGTATATATATATATTTTTTTTTCACTTAAGTGAAAGTTTGTCTAGCTACCAACAATATTTTGACAGGTCCTGACCCTTGAAAACACTTGATATTGTAAAATTCTCAATTTTCCTGGGTTTTTGGTGAATACTTGGGGTTGGGTTGCATTCCATGTTTAATTGCAGCTACCTTATCATATATCAAGACTCAGCTTAAGGATCATCTCTTTCAGGACACATGCTAGACTCCTTTGTGTTGCCTTGCACAATTATAGCAGAGTATATAAAACAGTACCTTAAAATCATCTCCTTTCTTTCTTTTTTTTTTTAATTTCTTTTCAGCATAACAGAATTCATTGTTTATGCACGACACCCAGTGCTCCATGCAATATGTGCCCTCCATAATACCCACCACCTGACTCCCCCAACCTCCCACCCTCTGCCCCTTTAAAACCCTCAGATTATTTTTCAGAGTCCATAGTCTCTCATGGTTCATCTCCCCTTCAATTTCCCTCAACTCCCTTTTCTTCTTCATCTCCCTATGTCCTCCATGTTATTTGTTATGCTCCACAAAAAAGTGAAACCATATGATAATTGACTCTCTCTGCTTGACTTATTTCACTCAGCATAATGTCTTCCAGTCCCATCCATGTTGATACAAAAGTTGGGTATTCATCCTTTCTTATGGAGGCATAATACTCCATAGTGTATATGGACCTTATCCATTCCTTATCCATTCGTTTGTGGAAGGGCATCTTAGTTCTTTCAGCAGTTTGGCGACCGTGGCCATTGCTGTTGTAAACATTGGGGTACAGATGGTCCTTCTTTTCACTACATCTGTATCTTTGGGGTAAATACCCAGTAGTGCAATTGCAGGGTCATAGGCTAGCTCTATTTTTTAATTTCTTAAGGAATCTCCACACTGTTCTCCTAAGTGGCTGTACCAACTTGCATTCCCACCAACAGTGCAAGTGCAATTTCTCCACATCCTCTCCAACACACATTGTTTCCTGTCTTGCTAATTTTGGCCATTCTAACTGGTGTAAGGTGGTATCTCAATGTGGTTTTAATTTGAATCTCCCTGCTGGCTAATGGTGATGAACATTTTCTCATGTGTCTGATAGCCATTTGTATGTCTTCATTGGAGAAGTGTCTGTTCATGTCTTCCACCCATTTTTTTAAATGATTATCTGTTTCATGTATGTTGAGTTTGAGAAGTTCTTTATAGATTCTGGATATGAGCCTTTTGTCTATACTGTCATCTGCAAATATCTTCTCCATTCTGTGGGTTGCCTCTTTGTTTTGTTGACTGCTTCCTTTGCTGTGCAGAAGCTTTTGATCTTGACGAAGGCCCAAAAGTTCATTTTCGCTTTTGTTTCCTTTGCCTTTGGAGACATATTTTGTAAGAAGTTGCTGTGGCTGATATCAAAGAGGTTACTGCCTATGTTCTCCTCTAGGATTCTGATAGATTCCTATCTCACTTTGAAGTCTTATCCATTTTCAGTTTATCTTTGTGTACAATGTGTTAGAATGGTCGAGTCTCATTCTTCTACATATAACTGTCCAATTTTCCCAGCACCATTTATTGAATAGACTGTCTTTTTTCCACTGCATATTTTTTCCTGCTTTGTCAAAGATTATTTGCCTATAGAGTTGAGGGTCCATATCTGGGCTCTCTACTCTGTTCCACTAGTCTACGTGTCTGTTTTTATGCCAGTACTATGCTGTCTTAGTGATCCAGCTTTGTAGTAAAGCTTGAAATCAGGTAATGTGATGCTCCCAGTTTTTTCTTTTCCAACATTTCCTTAGCAATTCAGTGTCTCTTCTGATTCCATACAAATTTTAAGATTATTTGCTCCAGCTCTTTGAAAAATACCAGTGGAATTTTGATTGAAATGTCACTAAAAGTATAGATTGCTCTAGGCAGTATAGACATTTTTATGAAGCCGTCATTACCCTGATCCCCAAACCAGGCAAAGACCCCACCAAAAAGGAGAATTTCAGGCCAATATCTGATGAATATGGATGCTAAGATTCTCAACATGATCCTAGCAAATAAGATCCAACAGCTCATTAAAAAGATTATCCACCATGACCAGGTGGGATTCATCCCTGGGTTACAAGGATGGATCAACATTCACAAACCAATCAATGTGATAGAACAAATCAATAAGAGAAGAACCACATGGTCCTCTCAATTGATGCAGAAAAAGCATTTGACAAAATCTAGCATCCATTCCTGATTAAAACATTGCAAAGTATATGGATAGAGGGAATATTTCTGAACTTCATAAAATCTATCTATGAAAAACCCACAGCAAATATCATCCTGAATGGGAAAAAGCTCACAGCCTTCCCGTTGAGTTCAGGAACACGACAAGGATGCCCACTCTCACCACTCTTGTTCAACATAGTATTAGAAGTCCTAGCAACAGCAATCAGACAACAAAGAGAAATAAAAGGTATCCAAATTGGCAATGAAGTCAAACTTTCTCTCTTCGCCAATGACATGATATTTTATATGGAAAACCCAAAAGACTCCACCCCCAAACTACTAGAACTCATACAGCAATTCAGTAATGTGGCAGGATACAATGTCAATGTGCAGAAATCAGTTGCTTTCTTATACACTAACAATGAAAATACAGAAAGGGAAATTAGAGAATTGATTCAATTTACTATAGCACGAAGAACCATAAGATACCTGGGAATAAACCTAACCAAAGAGGTAAAGGATCTGTACTCGAAGAACTACAGAACACTAATGAAAGAAATTGAAGAAGATACAAAAAGATGGAAGACCATTCCGTGCTCTTGGATTGGAAGAATAAACATTGTTAAAATTATCTAATTTCATCACCTGTCCTACAGGACTATGATCTCTTCAGGGGCTGGGATACATATTTATTTATTTTTGAGTTATTAGATCATACAACAATGAAAAATACATGAGTTACCTAAATGATAATATATGTTTAAGTGAAATAAAATATTATAGTGAATATTACCAAACTCAAAATAGATTTGGAGCATAGTTCATGAAGATTGCTGAATAATGAGCTAAAGAGCATCAAGAGAAGCCATCATATTCTTGGACTTGTGTGTTAAAGCCATAGCAAAGATTCTTTCCATGGACTTGTAATGAGGCATGACCTAGTAAGTTGTGAAGGCCAGATGCAGAGGAGTCACAAAAGATTACTGGTAAATTCATAATAATTTTACATCTCCTAGTTCAAATTGTATTTATTTAAAAGGCAAACTTACTGATTATAATTAAAAAATAGTAAATTCCCTTGGTTTCTGTGACCCACCATTGTTTCAGTATATTGAATTTCTTATTTATTAGTTTTAAGACAATTGGAATGTGATTCAACTCTTATGAGCCTCAATTTTCTATTTTGTGTAATTAAGATAATGACAGAACTCCTCTCAAGAATTTGAGCATAGAATTAAAGGAGATGATGATTTTAAACACTTCACACAATGTCTGAGATATTTAGCACATGTACTGGGGGCTCAATGCAATCTAGTAGCTTTATTATTGTCATTGTTATTTGACTTTGAATTTAAAAGGAAAAAGTAAAAGAAAAAATCTGCTTTCTTGCTTATAATATAATCAAATTGATTATTAATTGTATGAAGAATATCGATTTTTTAAAATAAGGAAGTTAGCCAAGGGTCCTTTCTAACCTCAAGTCCTTTTAAAAAATTGTCTCTCTGGTCAGTTATACCTTGGTTTCAATCCATTAAAAAAAAATGATTGCACCATGAATACATTAGAATTACTTTCTGAGCCTAATCTACCTAGATTGCTAATCAACAATTTCAATAGCCTTCAATTTTCATTCACAAAAAAAAAAAAAATTGTTTTCTATATGTGTCTCCTTTTCTCATGATAGCCACAGTATTCTAAACACATCAACTCTCCAAACCCATTGACTCAACTGGGATAGATTAGTTGTAAAGAACAGTCATTATCACCACCACCAACAACATCATTATCATCGACATCATCATCATTGTCATTGTCACAGACTGAATATTTTTGACCTCCCTAAGTTCATATGTTAAAATCCCCCAGTATGCTGGTATTAGAAGGTGGGACTTTGGGGAAATAATAAGGCCTGAGAGTAGAAGCTTCATGAAAGAGACTCCAGAGGGCTCTCTAACTCTCTGCCATGTGAGAACATAGCAAGGATATAGCCATCTATGAACCAGAAATGGCTACTCATAAGACACCGAACCTCCTGAATCATTGGTCTTGGGCTGTCCAGCCTCCAGGACTGTGAGAAATAAATATTTGTTGTATAAGCACATTGTCCATGGGTCTATGGTATTCTGCTATAGCAGCATAACTGACTAAGTTCACCATCATCATCATCATCATCACCAAACAACTAGCATTTTTTTCTGAACTTACAATATGACCAACACATGGCTTAAAATTTTCTAAGGACTGCTTCTTAATTGCCCTAGTCATCTACCAGTTCTAAGTGAAAGAATCAGAATTTGACTTTGAGCCTTCTGTGACCAGATTTCATAATCTGACCCACTGTGTTTTAGTTATGTTAAATATTATAAAATTTTTGAAATTCAAACATTTTGCAAAATGTTCAACCTACTACATGATGTTATTCTTTGGGAAACAAAAATCAGTATGTTTGGTTTTTACACATGTATATACAATATAAAGCTTGTTCTATAAGAAATTTTTTTTTAAATTTTCTAGCTTTATTAAGAAATAATTGGGACGCCTGGGTGGCTCAGTTGGTTAAGCAGCTGCCTTCGGCTCAGGTCATGATCCCAGCGTCCTGGGATTGAGTCCCACATCGGGCTCCTTGCTCCGCAGGGAGCCTGCTTCTCCCTCTGACTCTGCCTTCCACTCTGTCTGCCTGTGCTCATGCTCGCTCGCTCTCTGACAAATAAATAAAATCTTAAAAAAAAGAAATAATTGACTAGCAAACTTATATATACTTAGAATATACTAGTTGATTATATGCATACATTCTAAAATGATTACAATTAACTAACATATTGATACCTTACAGAGTTACTGTGTGTGTGTATATATGTGCACACGTATGCGCGTGCGCGCATGTGTATGTGTATGTGTGTGGTAAGAACATTTAAGGTCTACTCTCTTAGCAAATAAGAAATATTTTTTTATACTTTATTTTTTTCCTATTGTAAAATGTCATTCACTATCTAAAATTACTTCAAAGGACACTTAGCTCATTACATGAGTAAGTTAACCAGAAATTTTCAGTTAATAAAATCATTTGTTACAGACAGTGGGGAGATGGCAGGCATATCCAGCCAGCTGGCTAAAATGTCCCTATTCTTTTTCAATATTACTTCATTCAGCCTAATAAAATTATTTTTTATTGCCATGAAAGTAACATATGCCTCCAGTGGCATAAAATTGCTAATGCAGTTTCCAAAAGAAGTATAAAGTTACCCAGTGGGAGCCTGTGACTCCTTTATAGTTTTATGCTATTTTCAGTATACCCCCATGAATAGTGGGTTAGGACACCAAAGACATGGGTTCCAATCTTGGATTCAGTCTGCCAGTGGGGTCATAAACAAATTATTTAGCCTTACCAGATTCAGTATTCTTGTTGAGAAGCTGAGATAGTGGCATTAATTTTCATGCCCGATTACAAATATGACATTCATTTTACATTCACTCTGATGTCTTGCAACAATATAACAATGGGAATATATACTTTTGATTAGGTAGGATTTAAAGACGAAAGAGATTTGTTACCTTTGAGTGAATACAACTTGCCCCAAAACAAATAGGTTTAAATGAATGGTAGAAAACAAACTGGTTAGTCCTACAAATAGATAAAATGGAACCTGAAATCACTTGCCCTTCTCTTACATTTAAACACTCTATAATCATCATATCTTCTAGAAGCTATCAAATCCCTGTTTTTAATGACTATGTCACAAACTACACATTAATTTATATTCTACACCTGCAAAAAAAGCTTTCTAAATGATTTAGACATATGAATTTCAAATGTTCTACCTCTATTTTTATGTTTTTCCTAGAATTGCCATTGATTTCTGAATTTCTCTGTAAAGAAATGGAAAAAAAAAAAGAGAATACCTCTAAATTTTGATAGCAGAATGTAACACCAAATGACACCAAGGTTGAATTTTACATTTAACTGCATTTGCATTTAGATCAATGTGTTTGGAGATATGCAATATTCTGTATACTTTCACCTGAATAAACATGCTGTACTGCATAATGAAACATTTCAGGCAATGCGTGTTGGTCAAACTGAAAGCATCCTTTTTAATAAAATGGGTCTTATTTTAAATAAATCCCCTTTATGCTTAAAGACAAAATTACAAAACTATTATGCCTCATAAATTCATAATATTGTTATAGTAAATTTTATTTATTGCTTATGTGTATTTGTTAAATATTTAATATATATAAAGAATGACCTTGACAGCTAAGAGACTGTATAAGGGCATAGCAAAATTCCTCATCTAGGAATCAGTAGGGCATATCTTCTTTGTTAGGAAAAATTAAAGTACTGCCCCTACATGAATGATGTGTAATTGATGTAATTTTTCTTTTAGTATTTTTAAATGGTTAACATTTTATCCTTGGTATGTAGGGACAGTGAACACATTGTCTTTGAGTGTTGGGAACCAGTGTTGTAAAATTAGAAAAGGGAAAAAAGTCTGCAGTTCAAGCTCAGGTCTTGTCATTTTCTGTTAACTGTATGACTCAGCATTTCTGGACGTCACTGCTTTCATTTCTAAATTGAAACTATTATACTAACAAACTTTCAATGTTATGACCCTATAGTTTCATTAATCCATTGAACACTGCTTTACCTCAGGAGAAACTTGAAGGGAGGAAGTTTTCAAATGCGGTATGAGGCTTATGCTTCCCTCCTGTGTCAGGAAAGAATTTTTTTGTAGCTTTTGGATATGAGGAAAGCAAGGCTTAGTGAGGCAATGAATTGCACCAGTGCTCATGGTTGCTAAATGAAGGAGATAGGGGGCAGCCATGTCTCCTGCTTCCTACTCAGTGTGACTGTCTTCTCACTGCAAAATCTCAAGGCATATCTTGCTAGCTCTCAGATCAAAATGGGGAGTGATATGGGAAGCATTCCTTTCAAGGTAGCTTCACAGAGTTATTTTTAATGTCCAAGATGCTGGAGACTAGGCTGTCTCCAATCTCAAAGTCTTAGGATCTTTGAGTTTCATTTGAGTGGAGGCAATGTTAATGATTTTAATGAAACAGATCCCAGCTCATGTTTTCCAGACTGCCTGTGCCTGGTTTCCCACTACAACTATAATGTTATCTGCATAGATGCAGAAGAGATGTCAGCATCCTGCAAAGTCCATGTCAGCATCCTGTAGTCCATGAAAGAAAAAGTTTTATGATCCCTATTATAGAGTATTATCATCTATTTGATTAGTTTTCAACCCCCCCTAAAAATTATCCATAAAATTAGTAAGACATAAGTAATAGAATGTGCATAAATGCTCTATTCAAACTTCTTGGAGTGCGATTTGAGTTGTTTTTCCAGATATATCCTCAATTAAGTCTCCAAATGGAAAGTGTTTATTCAGTCCTCAATAACAGCCACCAATATTTCTTAAAAGAAATTTCACATAATCATCACATCTCCCTCTCTGACATAATGTTTAAATTACATATTATTGGATATTTTTCCTTGTAGGACAGCAAAATACTGGCATTTTAGTTAAGTAATTAGCTACAACGTAATATAAACTACATCTTCTTATAACTTCTAAATATAGCAACCAGCCTTCCCATATATTTGAGGCATGGCGTGTGCATTCAAGTAATTAGAGAGACATTATCAAGTGACTTCTGCTTTCCTTTTGAAACTGAACAATATAGATAATAAAGTTTGTGGTGTTTTTACATAAAAATAAGGCACGAGTTTTATGTTAAGATGCTTATATATTTGTTCATATTTTTAAGCCCAGACTTTATCCTTTCTTTAGCATACAACAAACAAAGCTGGATTAGCTAACAGACTATGCAGAACTGAGGCAGCTAAGGAGTATCTGGATAAACTGATCTCAGCAGTGTTTGGCAGGGTATGATTGATGGAAGCCTAATCATTTCCTTTATGCAGGTCAAATAATCACCACCTTAAAACATCTGCATAACTCAAGCATTTTGCAGTTTTTACAGCTTCCTGATCCTCTACTTTTTTTTTCTTCTTCTTTAACATAAAATGTTTCCAGGACCCAACAGCTGGTACTTGCTGGCTGAAGGAATGAACAGGAAGACAATGTGTTCATAGGATTATGGAACAGGCTGAGAGGGAGAATTTATGCAGAGTTTTATAAGCTTAGTCAGGCAGAAAATAGATTGGGGTGCACAGAGGAAATAATGTGTCATTCAAAGCTCAGCTTACACATAGCTTCCATAGCATAAGAGCAACTATGGGCTATCCTTGCTCCTGCCACTTCAACTGTGACCATAAAGTTGGTGAAACCACAGAAGCAGGCTGCGCTGTGGTCTTTCTCTCTAGTGGCTTTTATTGTTTGCTGATCAAAAGCAATCAAATCACCACCCTCCAGCCACCCCCATCCCAACACACTTACAACTTAAAAATTGGCAGTAGTAGTCAATACTCCAACAATAAGATCACTGGGAAGTGCTAAGCAAAATGGATTATTTTTAAGGAAGATGAAGAGCATCCTCCAATCAAGAGAACTGACCCCTGAGGCTTTTTTTTTTTTTAGCTCTGATTTCTAGCAAGCCCTTTGGGTGCTCATAACTTCACCTTCCTTTAATGAGCTCCCATATGTCATTTGTGATTCATCTAAGTGCTCCAAAATCCCCTGGGTAGTAGAGTGTATTTCATGTTCCTAATTTGGAGTGTAACAGAACATGTCTAGTTCTTTAGCCGAAAATGACAATCATGTTTCTTTGGCATTGTTTTTCTGAATGATTTGACTGACTTCGTATCATCAATAGTCTTCAACTTGATTCATTTGTCTCTTGTTTCTGTTGATTATCTTGATTCTCTTTTATAAGCAAAATCATTGTCCCAGGTACTTCTCAGAAAATGATCTAACTAGTGTTATCTTGGGTAATGTTATTAATAAGCTAATATGACAGTATACTCAAAGTAAATATTTCGTTGGCATTCTCTAGGCTAGAGGGGACCTGTCATTCCTTCTAAAAGGTGATTAGCTCCCACTAAAACTAACAGTAAAGAACAGAAGAGAAGAAGCTAGGAGAAATTTTTTTTTTTTTATAAACATATAATATATTTTTATTCCCAGGGATACAGGTCTGTGAATTGCCAGGGTTACACACTTCACAGCACTCACCGTAGCATATACTCTCCCCAATGTCCATAACCCCACCCCCTTCTCCCAACCCCCCTCCCCCCAGCAACCCTCAGTTTGTTTTGTGAGATTAAGAGTCACTTATGGTTTGTCTCCCTCCCAATCCCATCTTGTTTCATTCATTCTTCTCCTACCCACTTAAGCCCCCATGTTGCATCACCACTTCCTCATATCAGGAGATCATATGATAGTTGTCTTTCTCCAATTGAGAAATGAAATCTTGCCATTTGTGATGACATGGATGGAACTAGAGAAATTTTTTTTAATATTTTATTTGTTTATTTGACACAAGTAGGCAGAGAGGCAGGCAGAGAGAGTGGGGTGGGCGGGGGAGGGGGGAAGCAGGCCCCCTGCTAAGCAGAGAGCCCAATGCGGGACTCGATCTCAGGACCCTGGGATAATGACCTGTGCTGAAGGCAGTGGCTTAACCCACTGAGCCACCCAGGTGCCCCTAGGAGAAAATGTTTTAACAGATAATTACTCTTTGTTCTCCTTCTGTGGAAAATGCCTTAAGTACCTAGTATGGTCAGCATATAATGACTTGATAGTTCCTGATAAATTCCAAGTTAAGACCTACTTCTCTGAAGTGTACCATTTATTTAACACTGTTATGATTATTAAGTTAGATCGTCATTCTTTTTACACATGGCCCTGCCTTGGAAGAGACAGCAGTGCCTAAACTAGTGAGTGCTTATAAAATGAGAGAACAAACACATCAATAGTCCTTGTACTGCTGGGAGGCAGTGAAAAATCAGATAGTACCCTATTTGCTCTTAAAGTGTCCTCAACAGGACTGAGCCAAGCAGTGCGTTTAAATATTTGTGGCAGATGAACATGGGCCACTTGTAGGGGTCATTGACATCTATCCTTAGCAACCTTGTGTCTGTGTTCACTTTCCAAACAAACAAAGCCTAGAGAGAAGATAAATTAATAAATTTTTTGGTGACAGGTTGTATATTTTCAGATGGTACTTAGCCTTAGCAACAGTTTCCTGTCATTCCTTAGTAACTTCACTCAAAATTTTCTTCTCCACCTAGAACTGAAAAACCAGACTGGAAACTCAAGTTGTCATATTAAAAACAACTTTTTAATCTTCATCGTTTTTTGCAGGAATTTAAGGTACGCAGTTATACCACAAATATTTCAGACTGCGAAGGAAAAGTATTTATCACTGAAGTTTTAGTTGTTCTGCTTGCTTATTTTCCTTTTGGCTTCTGAGTCACTGGGAATCAGACCATTTTTCTTTAAACAGAAGGATGGTGTGTTCCACCTGAAAGTTTAGTTGAAAGTGTACCACTTCCTGTCATTTTTATCTTAGTAGAACTGAAGGAGAAAAACAGAGAAGGTTATGGAGACCTTGAGGTCATCTTGATAATGAAATCCAAGAGAAATGTTGAACTTTAATAATGACATCTACCGACAGGTGGATAGCAAAGACTATCAAATATGCTTTTGGAATTATTTAATATTGATTGATGTAAGTAAAATCAAGTATTAAAAATAAGCTACACTTAATATGGGGCAAGTTGCTAATCAAAACTTTTTAGAGGAGAGAGAAAGTAATTAAGTTTCTCAACAACACTGGGAGCTGCTAGAATCTTCTGATCCTAGGATACTAAAATACATGAGTTTTCTGGAGCTTAGTTACTTGCTACAGAAACTATCTCTACATTGATTAAGCAGAGAATTTTCAGAAACTTATAATTTCTTGTAAAAGTTACTGGTAACTCATAGAATCACCAAGAGGGCTAGAGAACCAGCTCAGAAATATGCAGGAGCAAATGAAGTTGCATAACCTTCAAGATCACCTTCAAATTCCAACTACAGTTCTGCTTCTTGTTGGACACTGCTATTGCTTCCTCTCCGTATTGATGCTCAGCTTGCTCCCACCACTGCTGCTGCCCCAGACTAGATATTGCCAGAGAACTGAATATTGCTGTCATTAATTCCCAACTCAAAGTCTCGTACATTGGCTGTGTCCAGCTCACTTTCCACTGCCTTAGTTACATAGGAGGCTGGAAATACAGGTATTTGACATTTTCAACTTCTCTGGAAAATGAGCTGTAGAAAACGGCTTATGCCTTCCACCATAAAGCTGATAAGATTCATGATTCCCTAAAAGAGGGAAGGAGGTCCAGATGCTGAGTAGGCTAAAAGAATCGTTAAACGCCTAGTGTGTCCTCTAGAGGAAAAGCAAGTCTTCAGTGTGGCTAACTTCTCATCTGGTACCTGCTGTTTTGACCGCCGAGCCCAGCATATATTCCCTCCTTGCTCTGGTTACCTCATCTCCAATTACTTAAGGAACCCGTACCTCTCAAACTCCAAGTGTCTCACTAGCCTACTGCTCTCTGGTACATGATTCCAGTTACAGTTGTCCTAGTACCAACCTCTCAGCCAGAGTGGACAGTCCATAGATATTAATTGGATCTTACTAGAACCCTCCCCCCCCCGCCCAGGATTTCCCTCATTAAAACTAGCAGGGAGGAATTCTCTTCCCTCTTTAGTTATGAGGCAGTAAGGACGAAGCCTTGAGGTACCTGAAGTTCTGATTTCAGCTGCACAGAAACAGCGACCTGAGAGACTAAAACCAGCTGCATAGGAAAGAACCAGGTAGGAGATGTGGAAAGATCCTAATGGCGTTTGAGACTCTGGGTCTCTTCACCCATCGCTTGTACACGCAGTTTGGTTACACGAGCCTGTAAACTCCTCTTGTGATGTTCCACCCAGGAGAAGTTGGATTTCTGCCATGCCAATAGGCTTCTGAGAAATACATTGTCTCTTCTCTGCCAAGACTGAGGAGACCTAAAATAACTTCATACATTTTAGAGACTTCTCGTACAAACAATTCTAAAGGAAATACGAACTTTTATTTTGTATTGGGAGCCAGTACAGTTGAGATTAACTCTTACAGTAGGAGTTTAATTTGGATTTGGGAGTTCCAGTTGTTCCTCCCCACTCTGCTAACAATAAGTCTTGCGGCCTTGGCTCATCATTAATGCTTCTAGGATGCATGTACTGTATGTGTAATGGGAGAATTGGGTGGTCTCCAGAGGTGCCTTCCAGTGCTAACTTTCTGTGACTATAATTTTCTGAATACCTTCTAATTGTCAATGTATTTACTCATCTGAGTTCATGGCTCCTTCAGGTTTAGTTCTGTTTCTCTATGTTAAAAAATGAGGAGAAGAACTTGGAAAATGAATTGATTATGAGTAAGAGGGTTTTTTAATATCTCCATATATATTCATACCTATGATATACTTGTTAAATGTCTCCTAACAGTAAGATGCATTGGAAAATACGTTTTTTTTTTTTTTTAAGATTTTATTTATTTATTTGAGAGACAGAGATTACAAGCAGGCGGAGAGGCAGGCAGAGAGAGGAGAAAGCAGGCTCCCCGTGGAGCAGAGAGCTGGATGTGGGGCTTGATCCAAGGGCCCTAGGATCATGACCTGAGCTGAAGGCAGAAGCTTTAAACCACTGAGCCACCCAGGAGCCCCAGCATTGGCAAATACTTCTATGAAAGATATACCATATGCCTAGCTGTACATGAAGTGTTATTGAGATGCACTTGTCACCTAAGATGCACTTGTCACTTGTCTCAACATAGATAAGAAGGCAATAAGCACACTGAGGTAGAACTTTTACGAATCCACATCAGGGCAGTGCACAGCCATTGTGAGAGGGTGGGACCTGGTCTACTTCTAAAGTAGAAGTAGAAGTAGTAGAAGTGGTTTCCCTTAGCACTAAAAAAAATTAATAATAATAACTGAGAGTTTTTCAGAGGTTCTGAATTCCTAGAGAATGGGTCTCAGCAAGCAGCATTAAGTGCAAGTTTGCAGTTTATTTTATGTCAGTTTCTTTGAATTTGGCTTGAAGGGAACATTTAATTCTTTTTCGTGTTTTATTTTAAACAGATATTATGACTGTGATTATGCTTATGTTATAGATAACCTTCCATTCTGTTCAGATTTTAGAAATTCTAAAATATGTTCTTGCTGCAATGAATTCAAAATACAACATTTAAATCGCTTCAAGTACAAAACCAGTTTTGAAAAAAAATTTTTTTCAGGAACTGTTATTTATGAACATCAGGCTGTGGTGGCACCAATCTCTTTATGCAAGAACATGGTTGAATATGTAAAGTAGCTGGCTAAGATTCTATACTCCAGTATAAATGTTCAGGATTTGTTTTAAAATTTTACACCTTTAAAATCTCTAGGATTTTCTAACTTAATCCATGCTTGTTAAAGAACAACAATACACCTCAGTGGGAGGAAGAAACGAAGGCATATGGTGTTGCTTTCTTAAGCCTGGCATCAGGAGACTCTGCCAGGCAGTATAGGTCGTGTGCAAACACCATAGAGTAAAGTATTCAAGTCTGAGCACCTGGTTTCAGGTCCTGGCTTTGCCAACAAATTAATGTGGCCTCATCCTTTCTAAGCCTCCAAGTCCACATCTGTGAAAATATACACTTGAGTTTTATATCTCTTAGGTGGCCTTGTGAAGATTGAACGGCATTACATAGGAAAACAGCTGTGAATCTAACACAGAGTAGAAACTTAATAAATGTTTGTCTTCTTTCTTCCAATCTTTGAATTCTAGCTTCCTCATATATAAAAGTAGGAATTGGAAAAATGCTGTCAGCGGAAAAAAAAAAAAAAAAAGATACACTGTTAAGTCCCAAAGTTGGCTAGAGAAGAAGGGTTGATTTCCATACAAACCCAAGTGACAGCACTTTGAAGGTAGGCACCAGGGCAATCTAGTGGCTTTGATCAGAGATATGAAAACAGTAGTCTATCTAGAGAGTCAACCCTAACAGATAAAAAGAACTTTCAGCAGGGGGACTTATTCCTTTTCTGCAAGTTCTCACTCTCCCAGTACAAAAGATGCACAAGAGTAAACAAACAAACATCCAATTGAAAGGTTGTTTGGTTGACATGAAGTCAAGGCAAGCAGAACTGAATTATCAGGGGTCAGCAGACATTTTCAGGGAAGGGCCAGATAGTAAATATTTTCAGCTTTGTGGATCACGCAGTTTCATTCATTACTGTGATCACTCAGTTTTGCTATTGTCGCAGAAAACAGCCACAGATGATGCAAAAGCTGATGGCCATGGCTGGGTTCCAAAAAACTTTATTTACAAAACAGGCTGGTAACTGGATTCCCACAGGCTTTAGTTTGCTGACTCCTAGATTACATGGTAAGAGTTATCCAGATGAGCACTCTGGGAGCACTGCCCTCCCTGAAGGATTAGGGCTGCAGAATGGATTTGATATCTGGATCCAGAAATCTTGAAGCCAACTCCTTAAGTGGGGCAGGAGTTCATTTACTACCAATGTTCGTTTCCCAGCATCCTGTGTTTTGGTTGCTAACTAACACTCCTTCCTATAGACACATTTTCTCCAGATAGGTAAAAAACTTGGGTTAGGTTCCAAGCTAGATTTTAGCTGCGAGAACTTTCGCAGCTTTGTGAAGTTTAAAGTTTAGCTTTGTGGCCTATACATTTATATAGCTCAGTGTATAGACTTTGCATAGCTATACTTAGATTCTTAATGTTTATTTTATAATAAAGTTTAACTCTCAGAAAACAATCTTACCTTAATTTCTTATTTTCTACTTTAATATTTTGGGAAAGGGAGAAGCTTCTTACCATTATCTCCCTGTACTATTTGCAAGTAATAGTCATGAAAATATTATAACAAAACTCCTGAAAGTATACAGCACTCAGTAGAGACTCAAAAACATTTCTTGGCAGGGAAAATTTTTTTAAATAAAAATCATAGCTTTCATATACATGGAACAAACACTGAATTAGTCCAACTTAAAGAATTACAATAATTTTATACATGTTCAGTTCTGTTGGGATCCTATTGTTTCTATTTAGGAGTGTTTAAAAGTAGAGTGGAAAGGAATTTGCTGAGGAAAATAAAAGGAATGCAGCTGGGAGTATGGAAAAATGATAGACCGGGCAGCCTAGTGCAAACTGATCTCTGGGGAGTCCCCAGCTGGCCATCTCCTCTCTTGCCTCATTGCCTGCTTTCACATGTATAGAACCTTGTCACCTTCCTCCTGTCTTCCCAGCCATGCATTTTTTTTTTTATTATTTTATTCACCCTATATCCTGAGGCTATTTGGAAATATTATGTGCCCTCAAAGATTTTATATCCAGACATGACATAGGAAGTGGGGATAGAAGGAGGAAAAAAAAAAAGAAAAGAAAGAAAGAAAGAAAAATGCATTTAGCATTTGCTAGGGTTTTCCATCTTGTAATGCATTTTACTAGCTTGAATCCTCTACCGTACCGGTTAAGTTATTCACATTTTAAAGATGATAAAACTGAGGCTTAGAAAAATTAATTGATTTTTCCAAGGTTACATAGCTTAACCCAGCTGTACTGCCACAGGTGCCTGCCCCTGAAGTTCTTGGTTTGAGTTGTCAGCCAGTTATCAGTGCTGGCTCTCACCATGTCCCTAAGGTGCCCTGAAATCAGACCTCTAAGAAATTCACCTTGGTGAAAGGGAAACTTGTTCCACTCCTCCTAAGTTTTAAATGCTTAATCTTCTAATCATCTTTGGATTTCTCTCTGGTTGGTTTTGTTAGTAAGCTTCAGTCTACCACCTGACAACTCTTTTCAAGAAGGGAGAGACAAAAGGAATCATTCCAAGGATATTTTATTGTAAGCCCTTAATTATGGAATAAATTGAATTTGCCTGATGAAGAAGTCTCAGACTTCAGTTGGGAGCAGGAAACCCTCTCTGAGCCTGAAGTTATAACATGTAAGCACATTACATCCTTGAGTAAACTAGCCTTCCCATCTAGCATATTTATAAAGCTTAGTATTTCTGAAAAGTTCTCCCTGAAGAAGTTAATCATAATGGTTGAGTCATTAAGGTCAAATTTACTACCACAGGCCATATATATATGTAACCATATATATATATATATATATATATATATATATATGTAACTTTATATACACACACATACATAGTTACATATATTTAACTATTATAATACATTATATATAATTTTTATATATATAGTTATGTATATTATATATATAATATAGTTTTATATATATGTAGTTGTTGTTGTTTCATCCTATTGTAGTTCTTCCTTGTACTCTTTTTGGGGAAAGTAGAAGAGTAAACATACAAGCTGGAAGAGTTTTGACAGACCAGGTATCCTTCATGGGCATCAGCTTACTCATCATAAAATCAGAGAATTTGACTAAATAGTCTCCAAGATCCTTTCCAACTCCAACAGTTTGGGCTATTTTATCCTGAGATACACATTCTTATGATCTCTAGTTTGGACATGGTGGAGATTGAATGCCAAGTACAAAGCACAGGATGAATTACTTCCTGATATTAATGTTTATGAAAAGCATTTACTGTTGTGTAGATGAAATTTTATTTTTAACCCAGTACATAGTCTTGCAGATTGCCTTGTGGGAGCAGAAGTCTTTGTGCATTCATGTTCAAACCAATTTAACTTTCACTTTTAAGGACAGCTGGAAGCATCCCAGTTCTTTGAAGTATGAGAAAATACTGAATGGCTTAACATGTTGGCTTAGGCTTTATGCATTGTTCTCAAACCTTGACCAAACTCAACCAAGAGGCATGGGACTCTCTAAACAGAATGGGATGTGTATGGGAGGGAAGGACGGGAAAGCGGTGGGATGGGGACTAGCAGAGAAGAGTAAGGGAAAATATTAAACAGAATTTTTATTCAGTTTGCACTTGTGCTGGGACTAGGAACAAAACAAACAAACAAACAAAAAACAAGTAAGACATTTTAAGATTTTTGCCTGGGGTTTTTGTCAAAGTTCTACCACCCCTTCAGGCCCCCAGAGCGTTCCTTACACCTCACACTCAGTTTCCTTTATTCTTAATGTTAGAATGAAAATTCCTTTTTTTTAACATTCTACTTATTTATTTGAGGGAAAGAGTACATGAGAAGGGGCAGTAGGAGAGGGAGAAGCAGACTCCCTGCTGATCAGGAAGCCCAATGTGGGAATATGGGGCTTGATCCCAGGACCCAGAGCTCACAACCTGAGCCGAAGGCAGATATTTAAACAACTGAGCCACCCAGGCTCTCAGAATGGTACATTTAATTAGATCACAATTAGTGGACTTCTGTTGATATATTATTATTAACTAATGTTTATACTTTATTCAGATTTTCTTAGTTGTTACCTATTTTTTCTCTATTTTATAATATCATCCAGGATTCCATATTACATTTAAAAATTATTTCTCTTCAGTTCTTCTTGGCTATTCATTAACCACTTATTTCTTTTTAACAATTATTTTCCTTTTACCTCAATATCTTCACTTATTTTATTTGGGTAAGCTGTTGTAAATCCTTCCTATACTTATCAGAGCATTAATTAGTTATTCATTGCTTAGACATGGCTCTGGAAGTCCCCACTTCCCATGTTAACTGCCAAGCATTTTTTTTTTTTTTTTCTGAAAAACTTGCAGGTAATGAAGGCAACCCTACCCAGAGACCAATATGGTTAGTTAATCAAGGGTTTCTTTGGATAGCAAAAGAGAAATCATCTTTATTTGTGAATAAATGAGTTGGAACTCTTAAATCTTACTTAATTGATGAATAATCTAGTTAAATTTTAAAAGAAGTAGACATATGTTGAATGTTTATAATTATACAAAGAAATAATTAAGAACATTTATATTTATACTGCTTTCATTAGTTTCACCTCAGGAAGAGTAAAAATGGTTCGCACACCTTCTCAATGTTTCTCATTTAATCTGTCCAACAGTCACTAAACTAAGTATGAAATTGGCCTTGTATCTATTTCAGATAGAAGGGCCAGGAACTCCAGTGTTGTCTATTCCCAACGCAATAATAAAAGCCAAGGCAGCTTCTGAATGAAAGATTTTAGAAAATGCAGCTTATTTTCTAATACAGAGCATAGCAGAGTCAGGTTAATAAGAATTCCTACAGGCCATCTTTTATGTCCATAGTCATCAGATACAATTTAGATTGGGACACATGATACTCTGCTTAACAAGCTGAGGAAATATAATTAAAAAACAAAAAAATCTTATTCCAACCCAAAAATTCTCTTCATAAAGGTGACAGAGGAAGAAAAAAAAACACTTATTATTGAATAGTCATTAAAATAGAATGTGATATGCATCACAACCTACCCACTGAGATTGCAAAGACAGAAGGAAATCTCAACCTTTGGTATGGCCAGGCAGATACATTCCATTACATATATGTTTCCAAGATAAAAAAAAATAATAATAATAATAATAACTTGTCCTCAAGTGAGGGGACTAGACAGCATCACTGGTCATATATCATTACATTTAAAATTTACCTTGGTACTTGAGATGAGTATCTATGTTAGCTAACTGACTTTATCCAAACGGGGTTGTGGGGTGGAAAAAAATTAAAAAAAACAACTCACATCTTTACGACAAGGAGTTTGAGAACTTGGAGCAAGGGCCCCACCAAATTTTAGCACCTACTTTCCCACAGAATATGGGCAATGGAGACGCTACCTCCCTCGATCCTTATATTTCCAAGAGATGGAAAGACATTCCTAGGTCATAATGTTCAAAAAAAGGCTTATTTGGTTCCTAAAAAGATACATTTTAGAGAGAACAGAGGAAGGAACTTATATTTATAGGTTTCTAAAGTAAATATTTTGGTAAAAAGAGTGGAGAGGGAAATCTTGGTTTCAATGGGGGGCTAAATTGCCTCATATTTTTTATTCCTATTTGTCCTTATGCAAACCAAAGATTTTCCTTCTCCTTCATGAAAAAAAAAAAAGTGTTTAGTAAGCATCTGGCCATGTGCCAGACTCTATACTAGGTATTATGTATATTAATATTGGTGAGATGAAAAAAAAATCTAATCTCAGACTCCAGAAACTCACCATCTAAGGAATGAGACCCATTGGCTCAATGCCACATCAGTCTTCACAGATCCTCAGACTTCCCTCTGAGGATATCTGGCCACACTGCTCCAGGCACTGAAAATTCTTGTTTGGTTCAGAAAAACAAGGTACCATGTGAATATTCCTGCATGTTGCAGTTACTATCTGCTAGTAAAAAGTGACATCAATTGCATGGTGTTGTCTCCTCCACTACGCACTGCACACACTATCATATTCCCTGTTGGTTCTCACAACAGTCCTGTGAGGTGTCATTTCTGTGCCCATTTTACAGATGAATCTTGAAAGTTGAATAACTTGCCCCTGGAGAAGTAAATGGGAGACTGTTGTGAATATAGGTTTATCTGACTTCAAAAGTCTGAAGACACTATAGCCACTGTTTATGAGTTCAGGTCAGGAGAAGAAGGTTAGTCTCACCATTAGCTAAGCTTTATATCCTCTAGAACTGTGCACAAGCATAGCAACTAAGACCACCCAGAGTAAGAATAATCCCTCATATCTACAATGTACTTAACAGTTTCAAGTCACTTTTGTACATGATTTCATTTGATCCTCATAAGAATCTTGGGAAACCATAAGGCAGGTTTTTTAAACTCAATTTAGGTATTAAAAACCTGAGATTCAGAAAGGTCAAATAACTTGTCCAACGTCAACCACCTAGTTAAGGAAGAGCTAGGACTCCTCTCTAAATCTCCCAACTACCAGGTATCAGTGGCTTGAAATGGCAAAATCTCAAGCTCACGACTTACTCTATACATTGATTTCCAGCAAAGCTACAGTGGTTCCAGGATTCACCCGGAGCCTGATACCTGTCGTAAGAGCTGAGCTTCAATAAGTATGAGCTCCATCAAGTCTGGCCTTTACCAAGTAATACTCACTTAAGCATTCCCTTATGTTTTCTTTCATATGACTTATAAATAAAATTATTTTTGATTGATAATTTCTGTGACTAAAATGTTTAAGTGTTTTTTAAACTTATTTTTACCGTACTTCCTAGAGAATGTTGTACACTACTTACCCCAAATTTGGCCCTGTTCTGCAGTTTTTATTCAGGTAATACTAATGGCATTTCCCCAGAGTGAGGAATGTGTAATCAATCCTATTGTTTGATTTCAATGGCTTATTACTGAGTGGGAGAATTGTTATAGCAGAGGCAATTTAGAAAATCAGGTACAATTGACTCCAGTCAGTTTGCATGCTGCAGTCCCAACAGCAAAAGTCATGGCGTTTTATGCCAGAGATAGAGCAGTCATTGGACTACCTGGGCAACTAATCCCCAGAGAGAACAGACGTGTGTGTGTGTGTGTGTGTGTGTGTACAAACATGCTTGTGTGCATACCCATATGTGTTTAAACAAGAGTGCATTCAGAATTCTTGCCAATCAAACAAGGAAAAAGTAATCTTCTAAGTGGTTATCTCTAGTATTTTCTGAAAGACAATCACAATCAGAACAGTCCCTTTATAGATTCTCAAATTCTAACCTTGAATGTGACATCTGGGCTTCCTGTGGGTGTATGTTCCAAAAAAATTGGAAAGATGCTCCTCTTTAAGAGGTATGGGAATGCTCAGGAAAACTCTCTGAGTTGAAGAGCAGAAATCTGGGTTCTCCTCCGAACTTAACCATTAACTTTCCTGAAGTCTTGGGTGACTTAGCTAGTCCTTAGTTTTCTGTCTCCTGTATGTATGAAGAATTTGGATCAGATGTCTTCCATGGCTTTTCCTTCAGTAGAATACGGTATTTCCAACCCTTTCATATCCTTGGGAAAGGAAAGCCTTTATCTGAAAACAGTTGATTACAGCACAATTGTGTGGCCTGTCTATAGACCATACTTACTGAGCCAAGAAACAAATGAAGATCAAGGAAGAACAGAAGGAGAGAGTACAGCTGCCCATCCTAGCAGACAAGTGCATCCCCATTAGGAACAGATAAGTACATGCACAAGCGCTACAGATGGTGGATGATTAGCACCATCTTCTCAGTGAAAGATAATGCAGCCTACATTTCAATAATGTGAAGTGAATCTGCTGGACTGAGAAGTCCTTACAGAGAGGTTTCCCTTGTGCACTTGACGGAGAGGGTAAAGGAAGGCCGGCTGGAAAATAAGATGTTGACATTTGTTATGAACCAGCTAGGTTTACAGACTTTATCTGAATCCCCTCACAGCAACAATGAGGAGCAATTAATGCACATGTCATTTGCAGGAAACTGAATTTGGAAAGGTTAAGCAACTTAGCAAGTTAAATAGAAACAACAAAACCTGGTGAGACGTGAACTGGGACGCAACCCTTGGCGGAACACCCGAGCTCTTCCCAATAGCACATTATATATTCAGAAAAGGCCACCTCCTTTCAAGTGCATCTATTGTTTTTTTTTTCCCTAATACTCATTTCCCACCCCTATTTATGCACATCTTTTCAGAGCATCAGCCAGAGGTGAAGAGCATGGCTTAGTCCCTGGGGACATGCAAAAGGTCTCCATTTCTCTTTCTTATAAACATCTTTACTCCATAACTGCCTGTTTTGTCCATTGTAGCTTACGCAACACAAGGCCTCACTGTGTTTGTAGAATACTCTTTTTATTGTTGGGGAAGAAATATCTTTAATAGTTCAGAGGCAGGCTGGTGTTGATGCTGGTAGCTGCGTCAGCACAGAGACAGCAACGGCCGCATCATGAAAAGCAATTGCATTTTTGAGAAGCAGCAGCTTTTGCAATCCTCATCTCAAAAAGATCACTTTCAGAATGTGGCATTGGGTGGAAATGGATGCAGTCATCATTTTCAGGGGTTTTGTTGGGCTGTGGCAGCTGGGAGCTCTTTTCTCATCTCCTACAACCCACAGACCCTCACACAAAACAGGAGGTAAAAATGCCATTGTTCTTAAAATAAAACTCGGCTGTGCAGCTACATATTGTAGGGAAATTTTTATGGAAAATAAATGTTTTTATAAAGGAAAAATGGTCACAGGATTTCAAGTAAAAACTAACCTGCCATGGAAAATAGGTGTTTTTCCTTAATAAATAAAAGGGAATAAAAATTCTTACATAGGACCAATAGGCACTATTCCCCTCTGTGACATGACCCATTTTCACCCTTCCAGTTCTATCCCACTGGTCTTGCTCAAATGCCATCTTCTTCAGGAGTCTTCTCATATCCTTTCTGTGAGACATTTTTCCTATTGAACTTCTAATATGGTTTTTTTGTTGTTTTTGTTTTTGTTTTTGTTTTAACCTGAGTACTTCTTTGGTTAGGTATTTCCTTCCTATTTGTACTATGGTTATTTGTGCACAAATTTTGTCTCCCCTGCTCAGTCTGTAAGCTCTTTCAGGAAGGAATTCACAATTTCATTGATTTATATACTCATTAAGCAAATGTGGTTTGATAGTCAGGTGCCAAGAACCATCTAGGCTTTAAGAATACAAATATTGGGGTGCCTAGGTGGCTCAGCTTGGGCAACTGCCTTCAGCTCAGATCATGATCCTGGAGTCCTGGGATCGAGTCCCACATCCCGGGCTCCCAGATCCATGGGGAGTCTGTTTTTCCCTCGGACCTTCTCCCCTCTCATGCTCTCTCTCACTCTCTCTCTCAAATAAATAAATAAAATCTTAAAAAAAAAAAAGGAAAGCAAATTTTGACAAAGTCTATAATAACCAGTCCCTTTTCTCAAGGATCTGACATTCAAGTATGGAAGAGAGACATATAAACATGGATCTAAATGGTGATCAAGGGTAAGCAGGACGCATGTTGAATCCATCATATAAACTTCTCAATGTTTAATACCTTGTCGAATGAGTAAGTAAATGAAGGTTCCACTCTTAAACAGTAGTAAAGGCCCTAAAGAGAAATGAAGGGTATAAACTGGTAGAGAAATGAAAAACCAATGACAGCAGTCCAAATTAAGTATTCCTGTGAACCTAAGCCCTGAATTTTTCTTTATCGGCTCTGTTTCCTCTATGCATGACAAATTTTAAGCAGTTAAGGGTAATCCTAAGGAGGCAGCCAGGTAGGGTACAAAAACACAGCTTTGGAGTCAAAAGAAATAGTATATATAAAAAAGAAAATATTAGACAGTCTGTGATAAGTGGTGATTGAAGATGCAGATACTAAATGCTACTGGAAACAATAAATCTGACATTATTCAGGAGAAACTTGATGGCAAATAAGAAATGAGAAAAAGGTCTAATGCATATGGAGAAAAGCCCAGATATGGGCCATGTTACCCAAAGGTACAAAGAAGGACTATGGAAAATGTGGTGTTTCTTAGTTTCATAGTTGAAGATTCCTGCCTGGTCATATTCTGGCCTGGTAATATTTTGATGCTAAATAGTAAAATGCTATCTACATTGTTTTATACATTTCTTACAATATTTTCTCCTGTTAACTGGTTCTTCTTCTTCAATATTGTTTAATTCCTTAGGCTACGTGATCCCATACCATCTTTGTTTTCTTCCTATTTCCGTAACTGACCAGTTTATCTTTGTAGGATGTCCTCCTCCGACCTCCAAATGTCGGTATTCTCCAAAGTTTAGTTCTTGGCTTTGCATATGAACTATCAAAAATACATATATATCATCACCTGAAATCACACTGTCATCCTTGAAATCAACATACAGTTCTATCAACATGGTTATCTAATTTTTATTTTCAACTATCATTTCCTCCTTGAATTCAACTTCTATTTTACCAGAGTTTTAAGTACATTTATTCCTTGATCCACAGTCTTTTATCAGACTTCGTGATCCACCTGTTCGTCACTTTTTTCCTTTCACCAAGACAGTAATCATCATCAGAACTCCACTGTCCCATATCTTCCAGGGCTTAAAAACTTTTTTTCCCATAAAACAGCCCCCCCCACATCAGATTCCTCACTTCTACTGATTGTAATATCATTCTCCCTGTCTTCCCAGTTTACAATTTCAGGCATATTTTATTTCTGCCTCTTTCTATCTTATGCCTGGTTGCTGGAATGATTATTCTGAAAGTCTTCTTTCATAATGTCTCTGGCACTAGGAACAATATAGAAAAACTATTTTTTGAGCAAAAGTAATCAGACACACACACACACACATACACAAAAACTACTTATTACCACACCATCTCTCTCTCATTGCCTCCTGCTTCATTCAGTTATGTTTCCTCATACATGGGTCTTTGGGTAGTTATCATTCCCCATATCTCTAATCTCTGGCTTCTCCTAAATAGTGAGCACTTTTTCGGTCTGATTATTTTCCTTAAAAACACACATTTAATAAACCCAGCCTCTTTACAATTACTCAGTAACTTGATGCTATCCAATAGAAATACTAATCAAATCACAAATGGGAGCTATGTGTGTAATTTAAATTTTCTGGTAGCCACATCAAAAAATGTAAAAACAAAAGAGGTAGAAATAATTTTCATAATAGCATCATTATATTTAACCCACTATATGCCAAATATGATCATTTCAACGTGGGATAATTGATAATAATGGGATATTTTACTTTCAGTCATACTGAGTCTGAAATCACACATCTCAATTCAGACGAACCATGTTTAAGGGACTCAAAATCTGTGTGTAGCTAGCTAGTGCATGTGTAGCTATGTGTAGCTACCATAATGGACATGCAACTCTGCAGTATACCTTGTGCCTCTCATTTACATTCTTTGCTTATGCGCTCAGTCTTATGTCCCTCCTTTTTTTCAACATAATGAAATCCTGATACTATCTCAAGGCTCTCCCAGCTGAAGTTCTAACTCTCCTGGGTAGATTTCCCTAACCACCACATGACTATGATCTCATCTCATGAGATGTAATAGCTATACCACACAGCTGGCATGTCCTATGTCTGCCTTTTGTAATTAACGCATGAGAACTGCATCATGGACCAATTGTCAGTATCCTGAGGGCTGATACTTCTCTCTGTCCCTTATATCACTTAGTAGAGTGCCTTTCTAGAGAAGACACAGTAAATATTTGTCAATGGAGTGATGATAATAAAGTGTTACAGTAATTTTAGTATATAAATAGACTTTATTAATCACCAGTCTTGTATTATTTACCAAATGGCTGTGATACCACACTATACTATCAGTGATTTCATTATAAGGTGAACTTTATAGGTTTCAGTGAAGATTTATTTTCCAAACTGTAACAGTCATTCTTGTTTTAGGATAAATGAAATGTGAGAAACAGTATAACCTACAGTAAATGGAAAGTCAAATAAAACTAGTATAATTTTAGCTGTGTGATTTATTTGTATATGGAGTGATGAGAATATTGATAGTTGAAAAATACTGAACATAATAGCATCATGGAAGATATAATTTAGTGAGCTCCAACAAATATTGTCTGATTATCTTATCAGTGTGGAGGAATTCTTGGAAACAAATTTAGAAGATTCAATAAAAGAGTATGTTGGAAAAAGTGATTTGATAAGGGATCTCCAACATCAATTTTTGTAGGGAGGTTTTGTACAATTACTCCACGGACAGGTTTAAAGCCTGTAGCAAATGTTTAATCTGGGAATAGTAGATCCAATGGCAGACTATATGTTTGCATATACAGTGGCTGCTTGATGAGATTTCACACAAAGAATTACTGAGTAAAGTAATGAATCCTGGTATAGAGGGTTAAAGAAGCTGAATCTGGGTAATATTTTCTTTATTATGAGGGATTTGTTTATATTACTATCGTTTCATATAAGATAAACTACAAGTAGGCCAAATGGTGTTTAGTTTGAAGGGCATGGCTCATTAACATATTACAAAATCTTAAGGTTAAGTTAGACAAAGCAAATCTTGGAGAAAGTGTAAAAGAAGTGAACTCTGTATTTAGAAGGCACTCAAAGGCTACCATTGCCAAATACTCTCTTGTCCCTTCAGGGCTGCTAACTCCCAGGTATTACTCACACCACCTCCAGTTTATGTGACAAGATTTTTCAGATGTACTCTGATTTTACTGAGAACTTTTGAAACTTAAAGATTTCAAGATACAAATACATGGTATAAAGACTGTCATTAGGGAAACTAATCTGGCTGAAAGCCCCACATCAATTCTTAATATTATACTATAATCTTCCTGCAAAATAAAACTGTTGCTAAAGTCCAAACTCATAATATTTACAAGAATAGTTTAGAAAAAAATTGCTTCCTAAACTCAATCAATATTTTTGCAACTCCTAGATGACTACAAATAAAAATTATAGTATTTGTACTGTGCATATGCATCTGTAAGGATTTGTTGTTCATATAATGGTTGGTATCAAATAGATAAAACCTACAAAAGGCATGGAGTTGTATATATATTTATTCTTCTTATAACTAAGGTTGGTTGTTTATTTATTTTACATTTTATTTTATTTAAATTCAATTAATAAATATATAATGTATTATTAGTGATCGGAGGGGTCATTGTTTATTTAGCTGCAGGCAAAAAATGCTATATGGGGGGCAAGGGAAATCCAATCATATCCTGGTTGACAGTTACGTTTGGTCAATCCATCTGGAATAGTGGGGGGTGTGAGTAGTACATGAGATGGACAAGATATATACCAAAAGCTATGCAGGAAAGCTGAGGTGTAACCTGAAAAAGTGATGGGAAGAACACAGTAGGTGACAAATCCAATGGTAGAGAGTGGATTATCCACTCAAGGGAACAAACCATAAATGAGAAAGAGAAATGGATGCTCAAGCAGATAAGGGATCAAACCAGCAAAAGGTGTAGTTTAGAAGATAAGAAGAAATGAAACAAGATGGGATTGGGAGGGAGACAAACCATAAGTGACTCTTAATCTCACAAAACAAACTGAGGGTTGCTGGGGGGAGGGGGTGTGGGAGAAGGGGGTGGGATTATGGACACTGGGGAGGGTATGTGCTTTGGTGAGTGCTGTGAAGTGTGTAAACCTGGCGATTCACAGACCTGTACCCCTGAGGATAAAAATATATGTTTATAAAAAATTAAAAATTAAAAAAAAAAGAAGAAGATAAGTACTGGAAAGGGACAGTCCTTCCAAGAATGTCAATTGAAGTTTTTGTTTGGTTGTTTGTTTTATTTTTTTGGCAGATAGGGCTAACATATATGAGTAGTAAGAGAGATGCATTTAAAGAAAAGGGATGTGGGGAATGGGATAAGTAGAAAATGGGAAAGCTATAAAGATGTCTGTTAATTATAGCTAGTATTAAAATAAAGCAGTTGAGAATTTCAGAAATCTAATTCCTAAATAAATCTACTGAGTCTTGTAAATGCTTCTTCAGCACTAAAATCAATGCAGAAAATTGGCACAAGCCTATGAAAAGAAATATGAACAAAAATCAAGAACAATAATCAGCTTTCAGTTTTGGAGGTGAAAAACTGTCATCATTACAGGCAGCAACAAAACAGAGAGAAAATAAAACTGTTCCTGTCTGAACAGGAAACCAGACTCAGTAGCTGGCTTGCAGTATAATATTTAGGCCAAAAACAAAAAACAAAAGATACAGTTTCCTAAACTATTGAATTAATAATGAACTTGACCTTTGTGGCTTCCTCCTGTTCCTCCTTTTCATTCTCCTCCTCCTCCTCCTTCATTGTCATCAGCATCATCAGCATCATAATAGCTCTCTCATACCTTACCATAGCCAACTCCTTGTCATGACTTTACAAAGCCTTATATAATCTATGATCTGGCCTAAGCTTCCTCTCCCACCCTTGTAACACCAGGTTTTTCCTGGGTCGCTATGCTGTAACCACGCTGGGCACCTTTGTGGTCTTTAAATGCTAAAGTTTGTTCCTATGCCAGAGTCTTTGCACATACATGTCCTTTCGAGATGTCCTCACTTCTTTCTCTTTGCATGGCTGTCCCTTCTGTTATTCATGTCTGAGCTCATATTATCACCTTTCAACAGATTTTTCTGACTGCCCTATTCAGCATTACCCAGACATATAGTCTGTATCAGAGCAGAAACCTTGACTTTTTCTTTTCCAAACTGTAATTTCTAGTGTCTGGAACTTATGGTAGATGTTCACAAACACGTGCTAAATAAATCAATGAATGAGTTCAGTATTAAGTGATGAAATCCATCGTATTTTTGAAACTCAGCCATGAAAGATAAGTGTCATCTCCTTTTTTATATTTATTTTACTGAAAAGGAAACTGACTACTCTTAGTTGAGTTGCCATGATCATATGGCAAGTAAATATGTTACAAAACTTTTTTTTTTTTTGCTTGCTACAATATCTTCCTTATCTATCCCCAGATTATTGTGAGAATCACATAAGATAGCAAGAAAATTTTAAAACACTATAGTAATGTGAAGTATTTTATTTCAGCTCTCATAGATATGACATACTTATTTGCTAATCACTAATGAACATCAGCTGATTTATAATCTTAGAGTTGCATAAATTCCTAATTTTCTTGTTTTTATCATGAAATAAAACTGCCCCAGAATCTAGAGAATATTACAATAAGATTAACTACTGACCTCAAAGGAGTCACCTTCTTTGTAATGATGTCAATACCTACCTCAAAGAAGTCACATTCTATGTAATGGCATCAAAACTAGGACAAAGCACCAGGCACTCTAGGTGAGCAAAGAAAACCTTACACAAAGATGAGGCTGGCTTTTGTCTTAACCTTTGCCACACAAGTAAGTCCTACCACTTGGGTAATATGTCAGGAAAAATTTAGTTTCAGTTCAGTTTCAAGAGAAGAGAAAGTAAAACATAACCAACATAATAGCATATAAAAACACATTGAGGGGGAGGAGTCAAGATGGCGGAGAAATAGCAGGCTGAGACTACTTCAGCTAGCCGGAGATCAGCTAGATAGCTTATCTAAAGTTTGCAAACACCTGAAAATCCATCGGCAGATCGAAGAGAAGAAGAACAGCAATTCTGGAAACAGAAAAACAACCACTTTCTGAAAGGTAGGACCGGCGGAGAAGTGAATCCAAAGCAACGGGAAGATAGACCCCAGGGGGAGGGGCCGGCTCCTGGCAAGCGGCGGAGCAACAGCGCACAAAATCAGGACTTTTAAAAGTCTGTTCCGCTGAGGGACATCGCTCCAGAGGCTAAACCGGGGCAAACCCCACGCGGGGTCAACGTAGCCTCAGGTCCCACAGGGTCACAGAAGGATCGGGGGTGTCTGAGTGTCGCAGAGCTTGCAGGTATTGGAACGGGAAAGCCGGCTACAGAGACAGAGCCGACAGTAAGCTCACAGCTCGGTGTTACCTTGAACCGGCCGCAGGCTCGGTGAGCTCGGAGCGCAGCCGGAGGTCAGGCAGACGGGAGTAACTGGGCGCTGTTCTCTGAGGGCGCACTGAGGAGTGGGGCCCTGGGCTCTCGGCTCCTCTGGGCCGGAGACCAGGAGGCCGCCATTTGTATTCGCGTATTCTGGAACTCTATGGAAAGCCCTCAGGGAACAAAAGCTCCTGAAAGCAAACCCGAGCAATTACTCACCCTGGCCCCCAGTAAGGGCAGTGCAATTCCGCCTGGGGCAAAGACACTTGAGAATCACTACAACAGGCCCCTTCCCCAGAAGATCAACAAGAAATCCAGCCGAGACCAAGTTCACCTACCAAGGAGTGCGGTTTCAATACCAAGGAGAGCAGCAGAATTCCAGACGAGGAGAAAGCAAAGCACGGAACTCATGGCTTTTTCCCTGTGATTTTTTTTAGTCTTGCAGTTAATTTAATTTTTTTCTTTTTCATCTTTTGTTTTTTTTCTCGCCTTCTGGTAAAATATTTTGTTAACTTTTACCTTTTTCTTTTTTAACGTCTTTTAACTAGTTTATCTAATATATATATTTTTACTTTTTTATATTTTTCTTATTTGTTTTCTTTTTTTTTTAATTCTTTTCTTTTCTTTTTTCTTTTTTTTTCTTTCTTACTTTTTGAACCTCTTTTTATCCCCTTTTTCCCCCCTCACGATTTGGGATCTCTTTTAATTTGGTTAAAGCATATTTTCCTGGGGTTGTTGCCACCCTTTTAGTATTTTACTTGCTCCTTCATATACTCTTATCTGGACAAAATGACAAGACGGAAAAACTCAACACAAAAAAAAGAACAAGAGGCAGTACCGAAGGCTAGGGACCTAATCAATACAGACATTGGTAATATGTCAGATATAGAGTTCAGAATGACAATTCTCAAGGTTCTAGCTGGGCTCGAAAAAGGCATGGAAGATATTAGAGAAACCCTCTCGAGAGATATAAAAGCCCTTTCTGGAGAAATAAAAGAACTAAAATCTAACCAAGTTGAAATCAAAAAAGCTATTAATGAGGTGCAATCAAAAATAGAGGTTCTCACTGCTAGGATAAATGAAGCAGAAGAAAGAATTAGTGGTATAGAAGAACAAATGACAGAGAATAAAGAAGCTGAGCAAAAGAGGGACAAACAGCTACTGGACCACGAGGGGAGAATTCGAGAGATAAGTGACACCATAAGATGAAACAACATTAAAATAATTGGGATTCCAGAAGAAGAAGAAAGAGAGAGGGGAGCAGAAGGTATACTGCAGAGAATTATTGGGGAGAATTTCCCCAATATGGCAAAGGGAACGAGCATCAAAATTCAGGAGGTTCAGAGAACGCCCCTCAAAATCAATAAGAATAGGCCCACACCCCGTCACCTAATAGTAAAATTTACAAGTCTCAGTGACAAAGAGAAAATCCTGAAAGCAGCCCGGGAAGAGAAGTCTGTAACATACAATGGTAAAAATATTAGATTGGTAGCTGACTTATCCACAGAGACCTGGCAGGCCAGAAAGAGCTGGCATGATATTTTCAGAGCACTAAACGAGAAAAACATGCAGCCAAGAATATTATATCCAGCTAGGCTATCATTGAAAATAGAAGGAGAGATTAAAAGCTTCCAGGACAAACAAAAACTGAAAGAATTTGCAAACACCAAAGCAGCTCTACAGGAAATCTTGAAAGGGGTCCTCTAAGCAAAGAGAGAGCCTACAAGTGGTAGATCAGAAAGGAACAGAGACCATATACAGTAACAGTCACCTTACAGGCAATACAATGGCACTAAATTCATATCTCTCAATAGCTACCCTGAATGTTAATGGGCTAAATGCCCCTGTCAAAAGACACAGGGTATCAGAATGGATAAAAAAACAAAACCCATCTATATGTTGCCTCCAAGAAACCCATTTTAAGCCCGAAGACACCTCCAGATTTAAAGTGAGGGGGTGGAAAAGAATTTACCATGCTAATGGACATCAGAAGAAAGCAGGAGTGGCAATCCTTATATCACATCAATTAGATTTTAAGCCAAAGACTATAATAAGAGATGAGGAAGGACACTATATCATACTCAAAGGGTCTGTCCAACAAGAAGATCTAACAATTTTAAATATCTATGCCCCCAACGTGGGAGCAGCCAACTATATAAACCAATTAATAACAAAATCAAAGAAACACATCCACAATAATACAATAATAGTAGGGGACTTTAACACTCCCCTCACTGAAATGGACAGATCATCCAAGCAAAAGATCAGCAAGGAAATAAAGGCCTTAAACGACACACTGGACCAGATGGACATCACAGGTATATTCAGAACATTTCATCCCAAAGCAACAGAATACACATTCTTCTCTAGTGCACATGGAACATTCTCCAGAATAGATCACATCCTCGGTCCTAAATCAGGACTCAACCGGTATCAAAAGATTGGGATCATTCCCTGCATATTTTCAGACCACAATGCTCTAAAGCTAGAACTCAACCACAAAAGGAAGTTTGAAAAGAACCCAAATACATGGAGACTAAACAGCATCCTTCTAAAGAATGAATGGGTCAACCAGGAAATTAAAAAAGAATTGAAATAAATCATGGAAACAAATGATAATGAAAATACAACGGTTCAAAATCTGTGGGACACAACAAAGGCAGTCCTGAGAGGAAAATATATAGCGGTACAAGCGTTTCTCAAGAAACAAGAAAGGTCTCAGGTACACAACCTAACCCTACACCTAAAGAAGCTGTAGAAAGAACAAGAAAGAAACCCCAAGCCAAGTAGGAGAAGAGAAATCATAAAGATCAGAGCAGAAATCAATGAAATAGAAACCAAAAAAAAAACAATAGAACAAATCAACGAAACTGGGAGCTGGTTCTTTGAAAGAATTAATAAAATTGATAAACCCCTGGCCAGACTTATCAAAAAGAAAAGAGAAAGGACACAAATAAATAAAATCATGAATGAAAGAGGAGCGATCACAACTAACACCAAAGAAATACAAACTATTATAAGGACATACTATGAGCAACTCTATGCCAATAAATTTGACAATCTGGAAGAAATGGATGCATTCCTAGAAACATATAAACTACCACAACTGAACCAGGAAGAAATAGAAAGCCTGAACAGACCCATAACCAGGAAGGAGATTGAAACAGTCATTAAAAATCTACAAACTAACAAAAGCCCAGGGCCAGACGGCTTCCCAGGGGAATTCTACCAAAAATTTAAAGAAGAACTAATTCCTATTCTCCTGAAACTGTTCCAAAAAATAGAAATGGAAGGAAAACTTCCAAACTCATTTTATGAGGCTAGCATCACCTTGATCCCCAAATCAGACAAGGATCCCATCAAAACAGAGAACTACAGACCGATATCCTTGATGAACACAGATGCCAAAATACTCAACAAAATACTAGCCAATAGGATTCAACAGTACATTAAAAGGATTATTCACCACGACCAAGGGGATTTATTCCAGAGCTGCAAGGTTGGTTCAACATCCGCAAATCAGTCAATGTGATACAACACATCAATAAAAGAAAGAACAAGAACCATATGATACTCTCAATAGATGCTAAAAAAGCATTTGACAAAGTACAACATCCCTTCCTGATCAAAACTCTTCAAAGTGTAGGGATAGAGGGCACATACCTCAATATCATCAAAGCCATCTATGAAAAACCCACCGCAAATATCATTCTCAATGGAGAAAAACTGAAAGCTTTTCCGCTAAGGTCAGGAACACGGCAGGGATGTCCATTATCACCACTGCTATTCAATATAGTACTAGAGGTCCTAGCCTCAGCAATCAGACAACAAAAGGAAATTAAAGGCATCCAAATCGGCAAAGAAGAAGTCAAATTATCACTCTTCACAGATGATATGATACTATATGTGGAAAACCCAGAAGACTCCACTCCAAAACTGCTAGAACTTATACAGGAATTCAGTAAAGTGTCAGGATATAAAATCAATGCACAGAAATCAGTTGCATTTCTCTACACCAACAGCAAGACAGAAGAAAGAGAAATTAAGGAGTCAATCCATTTACAATTGCACCCAAAACCATAAGATACCTAGGAATAAACCTAACCAAAGAGGCACAGAATCTATACTCAGATAACTATAAAGTAGTCATGAAAGAAATTGAGGAAGACACAAAGAAATGGAACAATGTTCCATGCTCCTGGATTGGAAGAATAAATATTGTGAAAATGTCTATGCTACCTAAAGCAATCTACACATTTAATGCAATTCCTATCCAAGTACCATCCATCTTTTTCAAAGAAATGGAACAAATAATTCTAAAATTTATATGGAACCAAAAAAGACCTTGAATAGCCAAAGGGATATTGAAAAAGAAAGCCAATGTTGGTGGCATCACAATTCCGGACTTCAAGCTCTATTACAAAGCTGTCATCATCAAGACAGCATGGTACTGGCACAAAAACAGACACATAGATCAATGGAACAGAATAGAGAGCCCAGAAATAGACCCTCAACTCTACAGTCAACTAATCTTCGACAAAGCAGGAAAGAATGTCCAATGGAAAAAAGACAGCCTCTTCAATAAATTGTGCTGGGAAAATTGGACAGCCACATGCAGAAAAATGAAATTGAACCATTTCCTTACACCACACACAAAAATAGACTCCAAATGGATGAAGGACCTGAATGTGCGAAAGGAATCCATCAAAATCCTTGAGGAGAACACAGGCAGCAACCTCTTCGACCTCAGCCGCAGCAACATCTTCCTAGGAACAACGCCAAAGGCAAGGGAAGCAAGGGCAAAAATGAACTATTGGGATTTCATCAAGATCAAAAGCTTTTGCACAGCAAAGGAAACAGTTAACAAAATCAAAAGACAACTGACAGAATGGGAGAAGATATTTGCAAACGACATATCAGATAAAGGACTCGTGTCCAGAATCTAACTCAACACCCAAAGAACAAATAATCCAATCAAGAAATGGGCAGAGGACATGAACAGAGATTTCTGCAAAGAAGACATCCAGATGGCCAACAGACACATGAAAAAGTGCTCCATATCACTCGGCATCAGGGAAATACAAATCAAAACCACAATGAGATATCACCTCACACCAGTCAGAATGGCTAAAATCAACAAGTCAGGAAATGACAGATGCTGGCAAGGATGCTGAGAAAGGGGAACCCTCCTACACTTTTGGTGGGAATGTAAGCTGGTGCAGCCACTCTGGAAAACAGCATGGAGGTTCCTCAAAATGTTGAAAGTAGAACTGCCCTATGATCCAGCAATTGCACTACTGAGTATTTACCCTAAAGATACAAACGTGCACCCAAATGTGCACCCAAAGGGGCACGTGCACCCGAATGTTTATAGCAGCAATGTCCACAATAGCCAAACTATGGATAGAACCTAGATGTCCATCAACAGATGAATGGATCAAGAAGATGTGGTATATATACACAATGGAATACTATGCAGCCATCAAATGAAATGAAATCTTGCCATTTGCGACAACATGGATGGAACTAGAGCATATCATGCTTAGCGAAATAAGTCAAGCAGAGAAAGACAACTATCATATGATCTCCCTGATATGAGGAAGTGGTGATGCAACATGGGGGCTTAAGTGGGTAGGAGAAGAATCAATGAAACAAGATGGGATTGGGAGGGAGACAAACCATAAGTGACTCTTAATCTCACAAAACAAACTGAGGGTTGCTGGGGGGAGGGGGTTTGGGAGAAGGGGGTGGGATTATGGACATTGGGGAGGGTATGTGCTTTGGTGAGTGCTGTGAAGTGTGTAAACCTGGTGATTCACAGACCAGTACCCCTGGGGATAAAAGTATATGTTTATAAAAAATAAAAAACTAAAAAAATTTAAAAAAAAAACACATTGATGTAAACAATCTAAAATTTTTTGCAAGAGACTAAACAGCAATAAAATAAATTCAACTTTGATTCAAATTTGAATGACTATGGGGTAATAAAAATGGAGCATAAAATTGAACTTACTTAAATTCATTCATCTACTTATAATCGCTTTTGTATCTCAGTAAATGAAGAAAGCTGTTTCTCTTGGTTTATAGGATGAATCTTGGCATATGTTAATCCTAGAAACATTGAAAGTCATCATTGGTCTTCTTAGTCAGATTTTTATGTTTTTAGTTAATACTTTAATATGTAAAGAAGTTAAATAATTATACTAAAAACATATGCTCTAATAGATAACAATGAATTATAATCAGCATTTCAGAAACTAATAAATACAAATAAAACACGTGAAAATTTTGTCAACTCATTTGGTAACCGAAGAGATATATTAAAACAATAAATGATGTAATTTTATTTATAAAATTGACAAAAACATAAAATTCAAATATGACAGTATCTACTATCACCTTCATTATGAAGAAGGAGGTACTCTCCTATGGAGTGCAATTTGGCAACTGGTATTATAAAATTTGTAACTTGATATGCAGGCTTGACTGAACCCAGCATTCATCCTAGGAAATAATCATGATTCATGCAAATATATAGCCTTGAGAATATTTATCACAGGGCTGCTTATATAAGAAAAAAGAACTGACCAGAGCCTTTGTGATGGGTCTTTCAAATTATGTTTCATCTATAAAATTAAAATTTAAGATAGCTATACAGTACCTTAAAATGTTGCAGAAAAACAACTCCTATTACTTAAAAATATTCATAGGAAAGTAGCAAAAAACAGGAGCAACAAGATGTCATTATTGAACTTATAAGCTATATAATTGGACATAAAACAAACTAGCGTTTATATACCAAAAAGTCAACAGCAGTTGTCTCTTGGTGAAAGAATTATGAATGATTTCTGTTTTCTGTTTTTTCACCAATGTTTTTTGTTTATTCTCAAGAGTGAATACTGAATTATTTTTATAAAAATAAATTAAAAACCAAATAGTTATTAAATTATGAGTAATAATTTAATCATGAACAAAGATGAGACAATGAAAAATTGGGCAATATCACACAACACTGAGAAAAGAATAAATAATAATTTAGAAGAGGGCCTAGGTGGTTCAGTCGATATTGGCTCAGGTCATGATCCCAGAGTCCTGGGGTTGAGCCCCATGTCGGGCTTCCTGTTCAGTGGGGAGACTGCTTCTTCGTTTCCCTATGCCTGCCTCTCTGCCTACTTGTGCTCTCTACCTCTCTGTCAAATAAATAAATATTTTTTTAAAAAATTAGAATATTAGAAATATAACTAAGTATAAAGAGAGTGAGGGGAGAGATGGAAGGACTATATTTCAGAAGTATGTTTCAGTCCAAGCAACGTACTGTGAGCAGGTAGTCGACTTTTTATCTTCACTGTGTAGGCCAAAAATTCAGTCAGCAGTGTACAAGATTTTGTTTTAAATGTGTATTTCTTTCATTTACTTTCTTTCATTAATATCTGAAGAGTTGGCATTATTTCTTTCTAGGCTTTGTTAATTACTCGGAAAATTCTAAATGAAATTAAATATAGTACACAAATTAAATCCACTAAGTATTTTTTATGTGTAATACCAGGTGCCACCACTAGCCGTAAAGTCTCATTATTATTACTATAGTGGTGTTATATAGACCAGAGCAGTCTATAGTCTATAGAGCAGTTTATAGTATCTCGCTCTGTAGAAGGCATTTTTCTATACTTTGTAGCACTTATTCTGACCAACACCCTTGAAAGTATTGTATTATTTTCACTTTACAGATGAAGAAACAAAAATCTAGCAAGTTGGGGCACCTGGGTGGCTCAGTGGGCTAAAGCCTCTGTCTTCGGTTCAGGTCATGATTCCAGGGTCCTGGGATCGAACCCCACATCGGGATCTCTGCTAAGTGGGGAGCCTGCTTCCTTCTCTCTCTTTGCCTGCCTCTCTGCCTGATTGTGATCTCTTTCTCTCTGTCAAATAAATAAAACAAATAAATAAATAAAATCTTTAAAATAAAATCTAGCAAGTTTACATGTCTCCCCAACATCCCATCAATGCTCAAAACAAATGGAAACTAACAAAGTCAAGTCCACAATGAACCATTCTTAAACTGAGCATGACATTGAAGAAGACCATCCATACCAGTCCATGAAACTCCTATGTTTTATTTTTCTTTTATAATAATAAACTATAATTCCAAAATTATTCACTCTATTCCTATGATTGATCTACATGAGTATGTAAAAGCTGCTGATTATAGAAATCACAGTACAGAATTTCCATCTACTTTCTGCAAATTATATCACAGTTTTTTCTGCATTCTAAGCACATGTTGCAAAGAGTAAATGTTCAAGTTCTACAAATTATTTTGATTTCTTTTCAAGAAATTTAGCAAAGCACTATTCTTCACTTCCAATTTGATTAAGAAACTATATAGGTGACAAAAGATATATCAAGATTATTTACATCTTTATTTAAAAGATGTACTTTAGGTGAGATGACTATAAATATCTATAACATCCACAAGCCTTTGAGATTAATTTCTGAGGGTTACAGAAGGTGTGGAGAAGGGATAACTGTGTGATGGGTGTTAAGGAGGGCATGTGTTGTGATGAGCACTGTGTGTTATACACAACTAATAAATCATTGAACACTACCTCAAAACCTAATGATGTACTATATGTCAGCTAACTCAACATAATAAAAATAAATAATTAAATAAAAATAAAGACACACAAAAAAATTAAGCTGGAAGCAGATAGATTAATTTACTGAAATATTTTATTTTTATTTTCTATCTACATTGTGGGTTTTTTTTTTTTTAAGATTTTATTTATTTATTTGACAGAGAGAGAGCATAAGCAAGGGTAGCTACAGGCAGAGGGAGAAGCACACTCCCCACTGAGCAGAGACCCCAATGCGAGGCTCAGTCCCAGGACTCTAGGACCATGACCTGAGCCAAAAGCAGCTGCTTAATAGACTGAGCCATCCAGGAGACCCTACCTTGTAGATTTTTAAATATAATGTCAAATTATCCTCAAAGGATCATGAAAAACATAAAAACTAGCCTCTGACTTATTGAGGTCCTTTTTACCCTTGTTCTGGTTATTTGGAGGAAGGAGGGAGGAAATAAGAATCAAGTAGATAAGCCACCTACCATGCTGACTCTGGGTTCCTTTATCTATTCCTTTCAGCATCATTTGCCTCCATTCCATGGCAGTCATCTACTGATCTATCGGCCTGCAATGCTTAAAATTACCTGTGTGGCTCAGACTTTTCCTTTGAATTCTTTTCCTTTGAATTCCTTTGAATTCTTTACCCAACTTAAATTTTTCATTTAGTTGTCTCATAGACATTTCACAAATAATATGTCTAAAATGGACCTCTTCTATTCTCCTCAAATTGAATATATTTCCAATCTTCATACCTCAGGAAAAGCAGCACCATACATCTAGTTACTAAAATCACAGACTTGGCCATCATCCTCCATTCCTTACTCTGCTCTACCTTCCCCTCAGTAAGACTTTTCTTTGTACCTACTAACTCTATTGTCAACCACTACAGCACCTTTAACCTCTATTGCCAGTGTGGTAGTCCAAAATTCCCTAAAGAATTCCATTTCCATTTCCAACCATGCTCTCCCCAGCCTGGTCATCGCACAGCAGTCATATAATCTTTTAAAGCAAAAATTGCAACAATAACAATCTCCGTTAATTTTTCCAATGGGTTAACCATAATTTCAAGTCCTAAATTAAGTTTATATTTTATATGCTTCCATTTCTTTCTTTAGAGCTTTATTAAGGTAGAGTCAACACATAATATACTATACATGTTAAGGCATACAATTTTATGAGTTTTGACATATGTATATGCCTATAAAGCCATCACAACAATCAAGATAACAAATATAGGGGCACCTGGGTGGCTCAGTGGATTAAGCCGCTGCCTTCGGCTCAGGTCATGATCTCAGTGTCCTGGGATCGAGCCCCGCATCGGGCTCTTTGCTGAGTGGGAGCCTGCTTCTCTCTCTCTCTCTCTCTCTGCCTGACTCTCCGCCTACTTGTGATTTCTCTCTCTGTCAAATAAATAAATAAAATCTTAAAAAATAAAAAATAAAAAAAATATTCTTAAAAAAAAAAAAAGATAACAAATATATCCATCACCTCAAACAGTTTATTTATGGCCCTTATTTATGCCTCCTCCCCTCTTCCTTGCCCACATCTAGAGATAATCACTGATCTTATATTACTCAAGATCAGTTTGCATTTTCTAGAAATTTACAGAAATGGATTAATATTTCTACTTGCTTTAGCTACTCATATGGATTCCTAATTGTTTTCTCCAATTTCACTCTTACAAAATGAAAATAAAAACAAAAACAAAATAGATTTACAGGTTTGATGAAAATCATTGGAAAAATGCCAGCATCGTTGTCCAGTTTTGAGAACAGCTTATGAAACTTCTGAAACCCTATTAAACTTTTATGGACTTGTATGTTTTTCAACCCCAACATAAAATGTACATATACTACTAATAAATATCCACATTTTAATTAAAATTTTAATTAGCCTTTTTCTTAGCCCAGTTGTAAGATATAGATGTTACTCTTTCTTTTTTCGCATTATGATCATACTTCGGAAGATTCTGTATTCTGTTAAAGCAACTGAATGGACTTTTTGTAGGTTTGCCAATAACTAAATTGTAACAAAAGTTTAAGTGCAATGAGTATTACATTTTTACATTACAGTGCAAGTATTTACATTTTGTAAGAATTTTTCACAAACTTTTTCAACAGAAATTTGTTTTATTAATTTAATAATATTTGATGCTTATATTATTCATATAAAATTATGATTGCAAAAACTATTGAATTAATATTCTAAAGTTATCATTCATCTTTCCAGAATAACCATAGCATGTTTTGTTTCTTTCTTTAAAAGAATTATTTTCAATTGCTCTTTACAACAATGAATATGAAAGTAAATGCCAAAATATAACTAATCTTTTTTTTTTAATTTGGTATTTTTTTACTACATATTTAATATAAACATGCATCAGTTAGGTAGCAGTACTTTAATAGCATCATTTTCACAATATTTCAATTGTTGTCACATATTTTCTTTGTTTAGGGAGACATCCAGTAAATAGCCGTGGGATCTAAACAAGTAAGATTTAAAGCATGTTGCTTCCTTTCGTGTTTGGTTTTGTTTGTTTGCCTGACTTTCAAATTTTTTGTTTGTTTTATTACTTCACAGTATTTCCTTATTACTGTTGAGTTGCAGTTTTTTTAGAAACAGGTGAACAATTTTATTATAGAGTATAAGGAATAAAAGTAAATTCTTAACAGTTTGAGATTATTTGGAAACTTAAAAAAACCACCTGAATTTTCTGCATATGGTAGGCAGACAAGAAGACATTACAGATGGGTAAAATTTCAAGCCCAAATATGGGTATATTTTTATAAGAGTGAATATGAATCCATACTGTTAATTTTTACAATGTAATTTTTTTTTTTTACAAAATATATATTGCTATACTTATCTTATACTTACCTCCTGCTTGTCAATAGAATAGGTAAATGAGTGGTTGGTTTGATTTCCCAACCACCTCACACAGACCCATGACTTAGTACCGGAGAGGTAGGGTAATTTGAAATCTACCCTCAACATTGGAAAAAGATGTGTTGGAATGTTGAGGGAAAGAGGTTTCAGTTAATCGTGTTAATAATGGAGGATGAAGGAAAAGAGGTAGAATGATGGTCAAAAGGAAAGCAGATGAGTTAAGAGGAGAATTGCAGATACTAAGAACGAAGAAAGTAGATCACCATTAGAATAAAGAGTGAAAAATAAAAAGATTACATACATGTCATGCCTCATTTGTCTCTATTTGGAAAAACGGAATTTGAGATAGAACAAATTAAGAATAGAGAGCAGATATTAGAACAAGTTAAGAGTAGATATTGGAGAGACAAGGTATGCCCTCAATGCCAAAGGTTGTGCTTGAGAAAAAGGGAAACAGAAAAGAGTAAATGGTAAAACATAGGGGAAGAAAGTTTTATTTTAAACATCTCCTACTTAGTTTCTTGAAGTTAGAACTTAAATGGCTTTAAAATATAAGCATTGAATATTTTTATCTATCTTATTGAAGAAAAAATTCTGAATATTGTATAATTATGGGATCTTTCTAAGAATCCTGCTTTATGCTCAATTTAAGACAGGCTTAAATGAAGAAATTGTTTCTTGATTTGTTTCAAGTTTTCTTATGAGTATTCTAAACTTGTTCTACTCTTGAAATCACTTGACTTCTGAAAAAGGGAAAATTATACATTTAGTGAGGTGAAGTAAGTTATTAAAATGCATTTCTAATTTACAGAAAATATATGTTAAACAATTCAAATTTATAGTCAGAACAGTTCAAATTAGTCCTGCATTCAGAGACACAAAGCCCTAGATTTACCCTATAGTTATTCTGTAATTGCTATTTGCAGGCAACGGAAAGGTTAATAGTGGTACTGATCTCAATCATAATGTACAGATTTACCAAAGAACCTTGTAGAATTGACAACTTTTTTGTCCCAATGCATAAATCATAAAGATTCAGCAGGATAATGTCCTTTGTATTGGCATAATGATATAAAAAAGTAAAAATTCCTTTTTAGCAGTACTTGGGAAATCTGTCTTTAGTTTATGATTGTTGCTGTTGTTCATTGGTTTTTCAGTGGCAATAATGTGTTAGTCATTGATCATCACAATATAAGGTTTCTTCCTATCAGCTGAAGCATCTCGGGGAAAAGATTTTGGTTATTTTTGATCCATTATGCATAAAGTTATCACTCGCAGTCCACCATCCATTATTTTTCATAACTATAGAGCAGAGCTCAATGGTGATAGAATAGAAAGTTCCCATTGATTCTGATTCCCATTGATTCTGATTCTGATAGGCAAAAATCCCAACATCACCATGAAGATCCACTTAATCAATCTGGGCCTTAATGTTTTCATGTTCAAATAAGGGTAATACAACCTATTCCTTGGTTACTATCACATTTGAACAGGTCATCAATCTAAAAGTGTTTTGAACGTGGTCATCATTAGTTGGTGAGGCATGGGTTCAAGCAACCTAGAAGTTCCTGTCCAAAAGTCCATGAGCCATACAAACAACTCTGCAAGGTCATTGCAGATGTTTGTACTCATAATTCAACTTAATCATTACAAAAATTATTTGGGGGCTAAATCGACCTATCATTTAAAAAGCTGTAGTCATTATCTTCATGGCTCTATATCTGGAAAACAGGAAGTTTTTCAGTCTCATAAAAATCTCCACCTGCTGTATGATGCCTTACATTCCCCTCTTGGAATAAAAGTAGGACCTTTCTTCTATTTTCATAGCACTAGACAAGGTGGTTTTGCATAATTTCCTCAGATAATTCTTAAATCAATCATGTAAAGAATATCTGATTACCCCTTTTGCAGATGATTCTCAGAAAAACTGAATAATGTGACTGGGTTCAGCCAGATAGAAAAAGGACAGAGTTGCAACTGAGATCCATATACAGCTCCATTATACAGCTCATGTACATTGTGAAACACCCCTCTCTTTCTTAGTGAAATACAGTATTTTCAATACAAATATTAGTGGAAGTAGTATCACAGTGATTTTATCCACATTGGTGTAGAGAAAATGCTTACTGGAAAAATGGAGGGAGAGCAAAAATGATTGATATGTCCCAAGGTTGGGGAGGACTGCTGGAAAGGTAAGTAATTCTTCTCACCAATTCAGTGTTGTGCTTTGAATAAATTCTGCAGGCTGGCATTAGTGATAATTAAAAAAAAAAAATCTTCAATTCTTTCCTACTTAGCCAGCTGACAGCAAATTCCTTCATGCGCCTTTAAGATCCATTCATCAGTATTCTTATGATGGTTTGGCAGAGAGACATCCAAAGTCCTATATTTGTGTCTACTTATTGGCATTCCTTTCCTCATTAACAAAATCCAAAGATCCTCTTTTCTGCATGCCCCTGCTTTCCTGCTGGTGGTACAAAATTTGTGGTTCATTTGAGTTGATCTAAGCATACTTACTGGAGTCAGAGAAGAGGATAATTATTATATACAAATGCACTCCGAATAGTCCCTTTGAGACACCAGCTTCTTGAGCCTCTTTAGGAAAAAAAATTAAAATGAGACTTTTATGTGATTGGTTAATAGTTTAATTGAAAAAAATACATATTTGTTTCTAATTGACCTCACTAAAATAAACCGGTTTTATTTTTGTTTAAGATAAACTGTCCAGGGGCGCCTGGGTGGCTCAGTGGGTTAAGCTGCTGCCTTCGGCTCAGGTCATGATCTCGGGGTCCTGGGATCGAGTCCCACATTGGGCTCTCTGCTCAGCAGGGAGCCTGCTTCCTCCTCTCTCTCTGCCTGCCTCTCTGCCTACTTGTGATCTCTCTCTGTCAAATAAATAAATAAAATCTTAAAAAAAAAGATAAACTGTCCAAAATATTTATACTATTGTACAAAATCAAGAAATAATTTTCCTTCTATTCCTTCATACACACACGCACACTCACATGCACAGACATATACTGATAGACACAATTACACATGCACGGAGACTACAAAATGTAGGCATGCAGAGACTGACTATAACAAGATCATTCCCTCTTTTCAATGAAATAGTCCATATTATTATTATTATTTTAGAATATGTTGAAAAAGTGATTTTGGAGAAAAGTTAAAATGATTGAGCTTTAAATATATTGTACCATTTTTAAATCTTTAATAATCCAAGCCTGTCTAAATACTGTGTTTTAAGTTATCATCGTGCTTCATAAACAAGAGGCTGACTGTGTTTAGAAAAACACTTTCATTGTACTGCTATCACAATACAGATTTCTCTTTCCTCAGATTGTCTCCAGTGTAAACACGCTGCTTGATAAAGATGACAGTAAAGCTAACTTGATTGCTAGGCAGCTGTATTGTTATTACCATAGATAAACACACTTATTTCCTCTTTGGAGTATTCCTAGTAAGGAATTTCTGGACGAGAACAATGTTTTCTTTTGGGTTGATTATGATCTTATTTATTTTAGGTAATCACATATGTATCCTTTATGCTTTTGTAAGACTGGATTTAATGCAGAGAAAAGTTCATAGGGAAAAGGTGAGCTATTAAATGGTGCTTTTCAGGACATGATTAGAAACAGGAATCTTTTTATTGGAGTCTTATACAAAAGGAGGAATCAAAATGGTACAACATAAGCATGTTTCTATCTAGATTGTGAAACCTAAGTGTTATCTTGGGATCATGAGGGAGTTTTGTTTACAATATCAACTTTGCTTATGAAACTCAAATAAATGCCTCCAGGAAGAAATGAGGTAAAAATAATGGACCAAAATGGTTGTTTAGTTTGCCTGGCTACCTCTTTATTTTGAAAGAGAGTTATTGCTCCCCTGTGAATCTTATACAAAACTTACAATTCACTTACTATAGAAAAATGTTCATTATCTGTAACAAAACTACTGATTATGAGGATCAGCAGGCATCAAGAGGGCAAAAGTGCAGCAGCAGAGTTCAGGGGTGTAGGAAGCCCTCTGGGTGCTCAGTCTCTGTGAGGCTGGTTAAACCATAAGGTACACCTGACAGGGATCATGTTACCTAGGTGCTGTGGCTTGTACCTTGACACTTTCAGATAACTAAAGTGCCTTGAGTGTGTTTTTGTGATGGGAAGGAAGGGTTGATTTAGTGGGACCCCACTAATGGAACTAATGCTGACAATGGCACCTTGACCACACTATGAAAAAACACAGTGGACAGCTCCCAGGCCTGACACAAACAAGGATTCCCTGAATTGTGATGTCACTTTGAGTACCTGGCTCAGGGTAGAATCGGTGCTGTCTACAGTACCCATATAGTACCCATGCTACTAATACTCGGATAATCTCTTAGAGCCACATATTTACACCTGGGGGGAAAAATCAGTATCCAAAAGAACGATTTCAGAATAGCAAATTAACTGGCCTCCAGTACCATCTACAATGCAGCAGGGAAAAGAAGAAAAGGAGGCTTGTTGCTTGTGCCCTTTGGGGCAGTAAAAAACTCATTATTCATTTGACATGGACGGTTACCAAACATAGAAGTGAGTAAAGATCCTTCCATATTTGAAGACTATTATTAGTTCTATCTTGTGAGTGATCACTTCTGGGCTATCATCAATGATCAATGATAGAACACAGCAACGATGGTGCAGCACTATGGGGTACTCCCACGGCACATTTATTTTCCCCATCACCTTGAGAATGGTTTCCAAGATTAATTCTCGTGTCAATGTCCCTCTATATTAATTATTGTTCCAGAAGCTCTTTATCATATATCAGGGTTTAGCCACCCTTTTGTTACCTAAAGCCTCAGAAATTGAAAACATGAAAGCAAACAAACAAAAGAACTGGTAAGCATTTTCAAACACCATTGTGTATACCTTTTTAAAATGAGTATCTATAGCATCTGCATCCCTCTCTTTAATTCCCTCTCTTTATGCCCGTTAGTATGATTTGTTTTGTTCACATATTTCATTCAAGAAATTCAGACACTCAACTTTGCTGAGAACTTCTTCTAAGACAGTGAGCAACTCTCTGATAGAAATTTGATATAAAGGTTTGGCAAGGTAGGCTAATGGCTAATGAATGCAAAAACAAAGCAAGTGCTCACTCCAGCAACACAGATACTAAAATCGGAACTGTTCAGAGAAGGTTAATAAGGCCCCTGAGCAAAGGCGAGCTGCTGATTTTCTATTAGCATTCTGAGTTTTGTGAAATTGTGTAAAATTTACTCTTCTACCCGATGTTACAGGATGAAATGGCAAGGATATACATGGTATATCTCACGTGGTAGATAATGGCAATCTCTTATCCCAGATGTCAGGATGGCAAAAATATGTGCATGTAGAGTCAGACTTCAACTAAAGAAGATGAATAAAAATCCCAATGCTATTGGATAAATCTGCTTTGTTCTTATATCCACTTATTTAGCATTTAGAGCTCTCATTTAGCATTATAAATAGTTTCCCTATTTTCCTGTATCTGTCTATGCATGAAAGAAAAGCATCTTATGTGTTGGTTGTTTTCTTTAGCCACATGTATTAAAATCACTCACCATAACTTCTTTGAGTGCATGGATTTATCTGTCTTCTTGAATAGAGTAAACAATTCTTGGCTCATGGAATTTAGCCACTGCTTATTTACCAAGTATGTGTTGGGCAAGTGTATTAGTTTCCTCTGTTGTGACACGAATTACCCAAACTCAGTGGCTTAATGCAATGTATGTTCATTTTCTCACAGTTTCTATGGGTAGGGACAGGCACTGCTTATCTGGGACCTTGAAAGGATGTGGTCAATATATCAGACAGGCCTCATGGGAAGGGTCTACCAGTGATGCATCCATCGTCCTGCTAGTTCACTCAGGTTATTGGTAGAATTCATTTCCTTGTGACCCTGAAAGCAAGGCTCCAACTTCTTGCTGCCTGTTGGCTAGAGGCTCCTCTGAGTTCCCAAATACGGCCTCAAGTTCCTTGTCTTATATCTTTCTCCACAGGACCCCTCGTGGCCTGGCACTTTGCTTCTTTAAAACTCTAGCACTACTCTGATAGCAAGATGGAATATTATACAAAACATCTTAATTGGGGAGTGGACTCCTATCATCTTTGCCAAATTATATTGGCTGGAAGCACATCATAGGTCCTATCCACACCAAAAGGAAGGGGCCCTGGAGTTCACCTTAGACTCTGACAGGGCAGCTATCATCATAAGAACCAGTATCAGCCCTGAAATCCCAACTTTGAATCAGAATTTAAAATAATTTACAGAAAGAAAAAAATGTTAGTTTTGTTTTACTGAAGAAATGTAAAATAACCGTTAAATATCTATAAGGTATACAGTTGTCACTACACTAGATTTATGAAAGCAACATTCCCACAGCATTTTCCCATTATTGGAGGCTGGATCTTCAGGGACTAGAAATTTATTCTTAGCTACTTTGACTCTGAATAACATGTGAACCTCTTTCCCCAGTGAGTGCATTCCTGAGTTTTAGCACTCTGAATAACACACTTTGGGCTTAATGTACACCTCACTTGTCTACTATTATTTGGCCTGTAACAACCACAGAGGTGATTATATACTAAGTAATTATATGCTGTAGTTAATGTGCATTTTACCATCTATTTATCCATAGGTCTGTTTTCTCACATAAGCACTTAATTCTATAATATTTAAATCAAAAGCTCCAGGCTTACTAGTCTTCCAGGATGTGAAAACAATGAATGAATTATAAGTTATTCCCCCAAGGAAGAGTGAATTGGGACATGTGGGACCATGAAATACTGGAGCAGCCACATCTGGTGCTCCCTGAACAAGTCCACAACTTCCTATCATCCTGTAGTTCAAAAAACAGATACTATTTCTGAGTGCCCCTACAGACCCTAAGTGCCACGGAAAGCAATCTCTAAGCTAACCAGGATTCACACTCCATAGAATTTTCTAACTAGGGCCATCTAAGATAGGAACATACTACATATGAATTCTAGTGTAAAGGAGATCTTTTCCATACCAAAATATCATAACAATTGAATTTTACAAATATTTGTATTTATCCACATTAACTCTTGTTGGGAGACACCTTTTGCAATAAATGTGAAATTTGCAGCACACCACTAACCCTATTCACATGCAACAATGATCATATGACAAGTTACTGAATGTGTTTCGGTCAGAACCCTGTCAGAAAACTAATGACACCATTGAAAGGGGTTGAAGAGAGTTTAATAAGTGACTGCTTACTGAGGGATAATAAGATTAAAGGATAATGAAGCATCCTGGGCTAACAACAACCAGAAGCTACTTCCATGCCTAAGCTTGATGGAACATATAGCTGGTTATCAGAAAGCAGAAAGATCTCTCCTGTTTAAGAGAGCAACTCAAGAAGAACCTGACCTTAAGGAAAGAAAATCAACATGACAACATGTAGTCCTGACAGGCAAAAACAAGGAAAATAAATATCATAACTCTTCATTTCTTTTACCTTTTAATATTCTGCTGATGTTTCTCATTGCCTGAACCAACAAAATACCACCAGGAAGGAGAACCTGCTGATACAGCACCTAAACATTGGGCTCATAAAACACAGAGCAAGGGTGGATGTGTTATATGCTGGGAGAGGCAGACTGAAGAATGGACTAGGAGGGACAAGGAGGAATTAGCCTATCACATATCAGTGTGTTTCAAAACTCAGAGGTAGTTGTGGAAAATTTTGTCTTATTTTTATTAAAATTCCAACTTTTGTCCGTGGTCTGAATTCTATCAGTTTCTTCCTTTTACACCTGGGGAAAGTTGGTCAAAGATATATTGAATCTGCTATTTTTTTTAAGATTTTATTCATTTATTTGACAGACAGAAATCACAAGTAGGTGGAGAGGCAGGCAGAGAGAGAGAGGAGGAAGCAGGCTCCCTGCTGAGCAGAAAGCCCGATTCGGGGCTTGATCCCAGAACCCTGGGATCATGACCTGAGCCGAAGGCAGAGGCTTTAACCCTCTGAGCCACCCAGGTGCCCCAAATCTGCTATTTTTTAACATCATTTTAGGACCTGTATCAATCATTTATTTCATTTATTAATATTCTGACCTCTTTTTAGAAATCATGGGGTTTCTAATGGGTTGTTGAAATCTTCAATGCTCTTTTAACCATTCATAACTAGAGATGCCCCCAAGGTAGTTTCTAATGGTTTCCATCTTCATACAAGTTGCTTCACTTGTATTACTTCCTTAATTCCAAATATTCTATAGAGGAAGTCCCAAGGACAGTAAAGAAAAAAGAAATTACCCAAGATTTCTCCAAATAGGCTCCAATTACACACACACACACACACACACACACACACACACACACACACACCAGAACTCTAGGGGCTCCTGGGTGGCTCAGCCTTCAGCTCAGGTCATGATCTTGGGATCCTGGGATCGAGCCCCGCATAGGACTCTGTGCTCAGGGGGAAGCCTGCTTTCCAGTCGCACCCCACGCCTGCCTCTCTGCCTACTTGTGATCTCTCTCTTTCTGTCAAATAAACAAATAAAATCTTAAAAAAAAAAAAAAGGCTACCCAAAATCTAAAGAGAATTCCTGAAGGTTGCCATAAATTAAGACTTGCTACCTAATGCTTTTGCAATATGCCCTTATACTTTTTATGAAAGAAAATTTTAAAAAAAACTTTATGCTTAGATTTGAGATATCATTTCAAAAAAGGTTTTTGAGATAGAGTATTTCTAAATTGGCACATAAATCACAGAATTAAATCCTCCAGTTTTTTCAAAGGGGAGACTAATATTTATTTTATCTAAATTATATTAAGTCTAATCCAAGTCATCATTCAACATTTTTTTTAATTTTTAATCACTCATACACATTTAGATAAATCATTCTCTCTTTTATTTTTTTCCCTTCATGCCAACCTTTCTTTATGAAATCTTTCTCACTTCCACTTTTGAATTAAAAGATGAAACTGTTCAAGAAATAATGCTACTATTAAACACCAGGGTGCATGTATCCCTTCAAATTAGTATTTTGGTATTCTTTGGGAAAACCCAGTTGTACTATTGCTGGATCATAAGATAGTTCTATTTTTAATTTTTTTGAGAAACCTCTATAATGATTTCCAGATTGGCTGCTCCCCTTTCTCCACATCCTTGCCAATATCCATTTTTTTCTTGTGTTGTAGATTTGAGTCATTCTGACAGGTGTAAAGTGATATTTCATTGCAGGTTTTTTCTTTTTTCTTTTTTTTTTTTTTTTGCTTGAGAGAGAGAATGAGAGAGAAAGAGCATGGGGGTGGGGGCGCATCAGAGGGAGAAACAGACTTCCCACTGAGCAGGGAGACTGACATGAGACTCTATCCTGGGACTCCGGAGCCAGAGGCAGTTGCTTAACCAACTGAGCCAACCAGGCGTCTCTCATTGCAGTTTTGATTTACATTTCCCTGATGATGAGTGATGTTGAGCATCTTTTCATGTGTCTTCTGACCATCTGTATGTCTTCCTGGAGAAATATCTGTTCATGTATTATGCCCATTTTTAATTAGATTATTTGTTTTTGGGGTGCTGAGTTTTAAAAGTTCTTTATGTATTTTGGATACTAACCCTTTATCAGATATGCCATTGCAAATATCTTTTTCCATTTTAGTTTTGTTGTTTCTTTCATTTTGATGAAATCCCAAAAGTTTATTTTTGCTTTTGTTTCCCTTGCCTCAGGTGACCTATCTAGAAGGAAGTTGTTTCAGCTAATGTCAAAGAAGTTACTACTTATGTTCTCTTCTAGGATTTTGATGGTTTCAGGTCTCACCTTTGGGTTTTTAATCCATTTTGAATTTATTAGTGTGTGTGGTATAAGAAGTTGGTCCAATTTCATTCTTTTGTATATAGATGTCCAATATTCCTAAATCCATTTGTTGAATAGACTGTCCTTTCCCCATTAGATATTCTTCCCTGCTTTGTTGAAGATTAACTGCCCATATACTTACGGGTTTATTTCTGGGTTTCTATTCTGTTCTATTGATATATGTGCCTATTTTTGCACCAGTACTATACTATTTTGATCATTATGGCTTTCTAATATAACTTGAAATCTGGAATTGTGATGCCTCCAGCTTTGCTTTCTTTTTCAAGATTGCTTTAGATATCCGGGGTCTTTTGTGATTCCATACAAATTTTAGGATGGTTTATTCTAGTTCTGTGAGAAATGCTGTTAATATTCTAATAGGGACTGCATTATGTGTAGATTACTTTGGATAGACCTTTTAACAATTCTGTTCTTCCAATCCATGGCATGGAATATCTATCCATTTCTTTGTGTCATCATCAGTTTCTTTAACAGTGTTTTATAGCTTTCAGAGTACATGTCTTTCTCCTCTTTTGTTTTTATTTCTAGGTAATCTTATTATTTTAGATATGATTGTAAATGGGATTGATTCCTTAATTTCTCTTTCTGCTGCTTCATTATTGGTGTATAGAAATGTAATATAATAGATTTCTGTATGTTGATTTTGCATCTGCAACAGTGCTGAATTCATTTTTCAGTTCTAGTAGTTTTTGATGGTATCTTTCAGGTTTTCTGTGTAAAGTAACACATCAATAGTTAGTTTTACTTTTCTTTGCCAATTTGAATGCTTTTTATTTCCATTGGGCATGATGGGGAAAAAATCCCAAAATGAATAATAGGTGAGTGAGCAAATTTGGGGGGACTTTTATAGAGAAGCTTATCATGTTTATACACATGTTAGCTTGATATTATGGTGTTGTTTGTTTGTTTATCTTTCAAATAGATGGATTTCTTTCTCAGGCAGTGTATCTAGGACTACTTTTATTTCCTTCTGTAATTACTCTTATATAATTTAAGATTTTTTCCTTTTAAGTACAATGTCATTGAATTTATCTCAAGCAATTGTTTTTTTTTTTTTTTTTGAAAGCTCTATAATGTATTTATTTTTTTTTTAATTTTTTATTTTTTATAAACATATATTTCAAGCAATTGTTTTTTACCTGAGATGATATTAACTCCATTAGTATTATGATCAAAGAGAAGAGGAATAAAAGATCATATATAATTTAAGAAAAAAATAGTTACCGTGATATAATGTGTTTGAAATTATATAACCAGCAATTCCCAGTATATTATTAATGAGGCTATTTGCAAAATTCCAAAGATTGTGCTAAATAGTGGTTGGAATATTTTAAACCATAATTTCACCTCTTGATTTTTTTATGCCTTCCCCCCCCCCCCATAAAAACTAGAGCCAATGATATAACAGGTGCAAAGTTCATACCCTCACTTTTTCCATAGAGTTAACAGATTGGGGACTCTAGAATGCATTCTTATTAAGTGATGGAAGAGAAAATGCATGGATAATTGACAGCCCATCCTGGACTGTAGCTTTCTTAGCTAGAATATAGGATAAGTAGACATTCAAAATGGCTAAAAATATTAAAAGTTACCAGCTTGTAACTTTCCCTTTTTATTTATCAAATTTTTATATGTTTTCTCCAAGCAAATAGTTTTAATTTCTGATTTTTAAATGATACTTGTTTTCCATTGTTAACTGATTTTAATTAGCCTTCTCTTCCACAGCTATGGGTAAGAAACCTAAGCCAGAGGTCAATAAGAATGCAATAGCTTGGGGCACCTGGGTGGCTCGGTGGGTTAAAGCCTATGCTTCAGCTCAGGTCATGATCTCAGGGTCCTGGGATCAAGCCCCGCATCGGGCTCTCCACTCAGCGGAGAGCCTGCTTCTTCCTCTCTCTCTCTCTCTGCCTACTTGTGATCTTTGTCTGTCAAATAAATAAATAAAATCTTAAAAAAAAAAAAAAAAGAATGCAATAGCTTACCTGGCTGACTCTCTAGCTCTTCTATAAGAAAGATCACCTCTGTTTGTATCATTGGGTAGCTTTGTTTGGCTGGAGAGATTTGACTCTTTGGAACAAAAACTTGAATTCTATCTATAATTTTATACTGCCTTTTTTTTTTATACTACTAGAACAATGATTCTAAAATGCAGATTATTGTGTGTCTTATCCTTGCTTTGGCATACACTTTTTTTAAAAGAATTTAAGACTTTTCATGAACTGATTCCTTCCACCATATCTAGCCTTATCTTTCTACCCTATTTCAACTTCCATCCGTCCTGTGCTTTAACACTACTAACACTACTAAATTTATCCTATTGCTTCCCCAAAGGCTCTTCTTTGTGGTACCATGGATTCTATATGTGTTTTTTTTTCCCCCATTTAATCCCTTGGTACTCTAAAAAACTTCTAATAGCTCTTACAGTTCTCCATTATAATAGTGTATAATATGCCTATACTTTCTAAAGGAAGATGAATGTTTTAAAGATAGGGATATCATCTAATTCTTCTTCATGTCACTAGTGGAGTATCTCATAGATATAGGTCACAAATAAATGTTTATGAATAAGTTAATTGAACAACATACAAAACTTGAAAGGTCTAAGAGAATGCTTTCGAATGCAGCTGCAAGAATTTACTGATATTTTATCAAGCAGAAGGAATCAACCTAATTCTTACCACAGTCACAGGGTTGTATATAGGAAAGTGGATGAACATTTGGGACAATTGATAGGACCTTGTATCTTTTTGTTTATAGTTTGAATCAGAAAGTTTATATCAATATCTGGCCTTTTCTTTAACTTAGTTTTCTAGGTTTCAGCTAATATTGCTTCTAGCCATAAGAGAAAAGAGGCCTGGAATGCAATATTATGAATCATTGGTGTAACGGAGAAAAAAATTACTATTGGTCAATTCAGTCATAACTTGCATTTTAAAATTGTTGGAAATACAAGTAATAAAAACAATACAAAAGTCACATTGATTTAATGTCACTATTTTAACAAGTCAAAGGAATCCATAAACATGCTACATACTCATTGCATATTTGTTATGGTTTTCATATCTAAATGATAATGCTGGACTTTGAAAGGGATACTCTTATAAATATGATTATAAAGTAAATGTGGTGTCTTATTTATTCCACAAAATACAAAATGGCAGCAGAGGAAAAATGTATATATTATACATATATATTACACATGCCTATACACATATATGTGCATATTATCCTCCCATACGAATATAGAGTTAATTATATGAAAATAAATTTAAAATACTGAAAAAGTTTATAAATTTAAAAAGTTTAAAATAAAATTAATAAAACTTAGCTGAGAGACGCCTGGGTGGCTCAGTCAGTTACGTGTCTGCCTTTGGCTCAGATCAAGATTGGGGTCTTGGGATCCAGCCTACCATCCAGCATCCTGCTCCATCTGCCTCACCCTCCAGCTTGTGCTTTCCCACTCACTCTCTCTCTTTCTCTCAAATAAATATATAAAATATTTTTTTAAAAACTTAGTTAAAAAAAGAAGATTAAATTAGAAGAATTTTTTAAATTTCTTATAAATTCTTTGGTCATTCACATATTGGTATAATTATTATTTGAAGTTGTTTTAAAAAACAAAGAATGTTAAGTGGCATAGCTTGGTGAAGACATTTTTCTCAATGGGTAGAAATGAAGTCATGATTTCCTAGAGACTCAAATTTCTTGTTAAGTAATCCCCAGCCCATATCTTAATATCATTTGGCTAATAAAACCACACCATGTCTTAATCTTGAGTTTCTCATTCAAATTGAATCCTCTCTTACATTATGTACTATCAAGAAACATTTCTGTCTGAGTGGTACTATGCTATTAGGAGTTAATTAGAATACTAAATCTAATATTAATACAAATCTCATAATTAACATGTGTTTAAATATAGTCTACAGTCTTCAGGCAAAACGTGGCATATAGAATTCAAAGTCCTCTGCTGCCTTCGAAAACACCTATAAAATATCAGTTAAAATCTTTAAAAACAATAATGCAAAAGCAAATTGAAAAAGAGAGGGATAAAAATGATTTAAAGATGTCAACAAAGTTTCAGAAGATGGAACGTGGATGAATTAGCAGAGTAGAAAAATCCGAATACTATGTGCCAGTAGGTTAGATAATTGTGACATGTACCACTCTAACCACTTGGATTTACCTTGTACGTAGGAGTAAAAGAAAGTGCTTACCCCTGAAAAACAAGAGGATTATTTCAAGTTTTTAGAATATGCTTAGATCATCAAATCCCTTCCCATTTTCATATATAGCTGTAAGACCACATTTCCCCCTTTCCCACAAGATATCAGAAGTATAAACTATAGAACAAAAGTGAATTAAAATAACGGCATCAAAACAAAAATGATGAGGATGAAACATTGGTCAGAAATCATGGGAAAACAAACAAACCTCAACTATCCTTTCTAGATAACAAATCCCTACTCCTGGGGTATCAGAACCAGGAATTAAATTAGAGTATTCCTTGAAAAAACATAAGGTCTCTGAGAAAAGAGCCACAAAAAACAATATGTAGGAATTGTTATTCCCAAGTAAAGCTATCTCATTACCCATCACCCCATCATAAAGCTTCTGACTACACACATACACTCTCACACACACACACACACACACACAGTCCAACACAGAACTTCTCATAAAAACCTTTTACGGTGCCACTTATGTCGTCAAAAATCAGTTATATGAAGAACAGTTTTAACTTAAAAGAGAACAAAACATATAAATATACAAATAAAGATACAAGTCCTAAAAAGAAAGAACAACCAAAGAAAAACTTAAGAATCCTGCTCTTAAAAATAACATTAAGAAAATTTCCCAGAAAAATAACCAAAAATAAAAGTGATGACCAGTGAGAAAAGATTATTTTCATGAGAGAATTAATTCAAGATATTTAACATCTGAGTAAAATGACTTCCAGAATTCATAGAAAATCTATGAGATCATAAGAAAGAGAGAGATCTTAGAAAATCTAAAAGGATGAAAATTACAAAGATATGACAAAAGAAAATTCCTTTAGAACTAAAGGACACGATTCTCCAAATTGAAAGAATCCAATGCCTTCTCAACATGACAGATTTTTTAAAAGAGCCACTGTGAGCCAGTCATGGAGAAATTATGGAATAACCAGGCTAAGGGTTCTAAGCCCAAGGACTGTAGGCAGCAGAGAGGGCATTGATGATCATAGTCCCATACAAAGGAGTGGAAATAAAAATGGCAGTGTAGTTTTCAAAATAATATTGAATGCTTAGATGCTAAAAGATAGGACAACTTCAAACTTACACAGGGAAAGAATTTATAATTTAAAATTCTGTACCCATCCACACTATAAATAGAGTGCAAATGTGCAGTCAAGGTAATTTCAGACAGGAAAAATATTTTAAGAATCACTTCCTATCTATTCTTCCATACGAAACAACTGGAGGGTATGTTTAAGCAACACTTGGAAGACAAACACAGAAAGCAAAACAAAGATTCAGGAAACAAGAGACCAAACACAGAAAGGGGTGAAAAGAAGTCCCAAGGAAACAGTTATGCATCAGCATCTAAAGCAACAGGTTCAGCATACAGGGGCGGGGGGGGAGGGGCGGGTAAAGGCATGAGATCTCTGAGAAAGTTTTGGAATTTATGGAAAGTTTTCAGCCATTTCTGAATTCTTAGAAATAAATATTCATAAATTGTGTTATTTCTATTGGACCATTTTTGAAAAAAAATAATTGGGGCCAAGTACACACACAGACACACAGAAAGCTAAGTAAATTTTACACACTTGTCAGGTACTTATTCAGAGAAATATATATTTGTATGACACACTATCTTCTCTTATATTCTGTTATTTGCAGAAACATGGAGCTCAATGGGAATTACGTTCTTCCCCTTCCTCTTTCACCCTGACATACCACTGGAGCTTAACTTGGTGTGAAAAAGAAAATAGAGTATTTGAGAGTGAAAGGACACGGCTTAAAAGGTCTATTGGTATTAAATACTTACATCTTACCAAGACACATGACCTTATATTTCAATGTATACCCTTACTCACAACCTTACCCATAATTTGAAATGAGTGATAATTTATCATTCTATTTCCTTATTTAAGGCATGTGAATGGGAGCATATCCTCTCTTAACTTGATGCTTTAAAACCATCATAAAGTCAGAAGAGGTTAACAAGATGTGAACTTAGTTTTTTCTTGCTATGAAAAGACAAATCACTAAATGTTGCCAGTAGTGAGTCAGCTTTTGACACCTCCACTTGATATAGTCCCAGGTAAAGGAAGAGAAAGTCCTTAAGCTTACTTATCAATTTTTATCTCACTGTACTAAATGTAACTATCACCTACCAGTCTTTCCAAAAATTCATTCGTCTCCTTTTTTCTCTAATAGACAGGTACCGCCTCATTAAATTGTTTTGTTTTTTCCTACTCTAAAAAAGAAAAGATATATTGAAAAAAGTTTGTAGGGTCATTTAAATTACAATTAATTATACTATTGATTCTTTATTATGACAAAGTGTAAAACTTCTTTTCTTTAAATATCGGGGGTATGGATTTAAAATCTCAATAAAATTCCCTAAAACTAATGATTAGACCAGCAGGCAGATGCTTACATAATATCTCTTTCTAATTTCAAGGTAAAAATAACAGATAGATTATGTGAATAAGTATGGTAATTGAAGCCCAATGGGAATTGCAAATTAATGGTTCAATCTCCATTTTAACAAGAAGAACCCACTTACAGATATAGAACTCTGGGGATCAGTGACTCTTCAGAATAGCATTAGCCTAAAAGATTGAATTCATAAATACCAAGGGAATGGATGACTCTTTATCTATTACCCAACAAAAAGAGAGTTCCTTTTAGAAATTATATGTTTCCTTCATTCTTGAGGAGAAGAAAAGGGAGAATAAGAGCAAGAAGAAGAAAGGAGAATGAGAGTCCAAATTTATAAATTATGCATCAATCTATTTGCTCCCATAGCTTTTCTATTGCAAGAGGGCCTAGAATGACAGATTCAGACTTTAATACTGAAAAATCATATTACAGCCTCAGTTGGATACACCTCCAATCTTTCTTTTGACAGCTAAATTCATGTGCTTCAGACATGACCGTGAACGAAGTCCTCATTGAATCAGTGGTACTGTGTTTCATTCTAAACTAGACAGAAGCCATCTTATGGCTCATTGATGCATTTCCCTCTACAGAGATAAAAAGTTATTTAATCTATCAGGAAGCCAAAAAAAAAAAAAAAATCTGGGTTATTCAGATAGAAGCCCCCAAAAATTGCTAGTAAAAGAAACTTCCAAGCTCTGTTTTACCCAGGTAATCATTTAATGCATGGGTTTTTCTTTTTCTAAAGCAGGGACTACTGTTTAGTGAAGCAAGTTAATTAATTGGTCCAGAATAGTAAACCAGCGACAGGACGATGCAAAGTATGAATTTGTCTTCCAGACTTTACCCAATTATGATAAGAAATCTTGACTTGTTCTTTTGAGAAGACTATCTCCCTTTTAAGAGAGTCGTGGTTATAGCCACTGAAGCTTGTTAAAATGTATTAGAGAATAATAAAGTGAACTTTATTAAATGGTACCCTTGGGAGCAATCCCATCATCCTCTACCGCTGAGAGCAGCAGAAATTGTCTACTGTTCTTTCTCATACTTAGCTTTTTATAGAATGCCTTTTTACCAAAAGGATCTGGGAAGTCAAATTGCAGTTACCTCTTTAAGTAATCTATTAGTGCTGAGTGGCTCACTCATGGTTACAGATTAATTTCATACCTCTTTGTTTTATTCATCAGTTGTTTCAGACATGATGTCCCTCTCTCTCAGATGAAAATTATGCATTCACTATCATCAATAAGGATATTAGTCATGAGGCACCTACTCTGTGCCAGTAGCCATGCTACATTCAGTTATACGTTATTTCTCATTTTCACAATGGCCAGGTAGAGCAGTTTTGTTTTATCCCTATTTTATAGGGAAGGAAATTGGGACTCCCACGAAGTTTTCTGTTTCCTCTGTATCATTTAAAAAGTCTAGTAATGAACTAAGCCGATTGAAAACAGTAAATACATAATGTTGGCTGGCTTATTATTCAGGTTCCCTAGTTGGTTGAACTTACTGACATTTCAACCAATGGAAACAAACTGCAGCCCTAACAAGACCATTTGGATCTTTCCTCCTAGAGGTCTACTCAAAATATGTGCACTAGAGGGCATAAAGAGAGTGTAACTAATGAAGGAAAGAGTGATTCCAGCAAATGATGCTATGGTCTGTAATGGGTTCAACACCTGGCAGATAATGCAAATGGCACTGAAAATTAGCTCATTTTTGGCTTTTCCGTGCCTTGTTCAATTGAATAAAATGTGCATTGAAATAAGCCAAATTTTTTTGTGTGTGCACACATGTTTTGAATCTGAGCTATGGCTCAGTTCAGTGCACTTACTCAGAAAGAGTAATTTCATTAACTTGTTCCTCTCTTCTTGCTCCATCAAGAGATGAGTTTTATGGGTTCGAGGGGAGGTTTGGTTTTCAACCCTACCTCTTGTACATGGACAGTTTTGCCTTCTTTCCCTAATTTGCATTGTGGTTATATCATCCAAACATAAATTTCTTTTCTCCTTGGCACTTTTTCACCTTTTAAATATGGGAATTTATCCATATGGCTAAAGAATGTCAGGAAGGGAAACATTTGGGAAGAATTATATGGGATGCAATCATCCCGGATTTTGATCATCCTGTCTACCAGAGCCAAGTAAGAGAACGGCCACAGACGGTTATGTGCCAAAAGTTTGGAATTCCAGGGTGTTTAGAACACAGATAGGTGATTTAACGTTGCTATGGTTAAATATCTCCTGCAAGAAACATGTTGAGATGCTTGAAAGATAGGAGGAAAATAACGATATAAATTTTTTATTATATATGATATTTGTAAAAAACATTTCATGTATAGCCTAGCTATTTTTAAGTTTTTTGTGGCATATTATTAAACTTTAAAATGGAGTAAGATAGTTCAGGTGCTTCCTAAATTATAGATTATACAGTTAAGAATAATATTAAATATCAAGCTATTTAATAATTTGGGATTTGGATTGGCATTAGCATTTTACCTTAAATTATTAAAAAAAAAAAAACTGTGGACTAGAGGAGGTGAATCTCCATAAGAACACAAAAATTGATCTAAAGGAGAAACATAAAGTGCCTTTTTTTCAATATTGGTCTCTGCAGTACAACAAAGGCTTTGTGGTGAGAGGGACCATTTCAGGGATCGGGCCTGTTTAAGGGTTCAGTGGCTGTTAGGTCAGTAAGTGGATGATAGCTTGCTTGAAAGGAACACAGTCACCTGAAGAATTTACTGCTGAGTTGCCATGTCTCTACAGGTTGTTATGTGATCAGGCATTCAGAGATTATGATTGTTTTTTTTTTTATTTTACTAGAGATAGATCTTTAATACTCATGGCAAGAGGGGAAAGGGCTCTTATCAGCTATCACAGGCCAGTTAAAAAACACATGTTAGTTAAGGAGACCTGGATAAAGAAATTTAATTTGAAGAAGCAAGAATTTAGTCAACCCTCTTGCTAATGCTGATATCAAAGCTCAGCATGTCATCCCTATTTTACTATCCATAGCTAAAAATGCCCATAATCATAGATGTGAGTGGGTGACTGGTTACCTGATACTGCGCAGAAGAAGACTTGGATGCTGTTGATGATCACTACCACAGGACTAGTCCTGCCTTAGCTTACATACTTTGAAGTGTGTGTTTCCCCAAACCAACAGTATAGGTTTGTTTGTTTGTTTGTTTGTTTTAAGTCTTTTACCACACTTTAGACTTTAGAGGCCAAAAATACTAAGAGATGTATTTTAATTGTTGGGGCCAGCAGAGGGAGGCTTTGGGTTACAGAAGGACAGGCCCAGGTGCAAGGCACAAACTGTTCAGACTGTTCAGAAGGTCGCTGTCTCATGTTTCGGTTGCTCATAGAATAACAAGAAGAAAACAGAAGGAACTAGAATCTGTAACCACACTGCCTTACTGAGGTCAGGTAGTCACTTTAAGGTAATGTAAGTTCAAAGTACTGGGGAAAGATCCTGTAGAATGTGATACAAAATAAATATTTCAATGATAGTTCGTTGTCAGGAGGTCCAAACAAAGTTATCTAATGTGTTCTGAAAGCCACTATGATCCAGTGGTGTGTTCAACAACTAGTTCTCTTGAGGTGAAAAGCATTTGACCATTTCTTTGATTTAAATAGTTTTACTACGGCTTATTTCCAGCGATGGCTCCACTCACAAAATTCCTGAACTTTTGTAAGCCAGTGAGATTAGGATCCAACATATGACTGAAAGTAACATTGGAACTCTAAAGAGGGAGGGAGGTAGCACAAGGAAACTGTATGGGCAGATAGTTCATCCGGGTGACTCTTTCTTAATGGGGTGCAGGCAGGCAAAGACCCAGTGTCTTGAAAAGAGCCTGTTGAGAAAAAGCATCTTCCTCAAGTCCTAGAGGCTGTGGGGTATTAACCAGATTGCAAAGACATGGATTTGGGCACAAAGAAATAAGCAGAAGCAATCCTGTTTTCAGGCCAACAAATAAATTGTTGAGATTAGAAAAAAAGAATTCTTATTATATGTAAAATAACAATAGTGATAAAGTGGACGTCATAAAGGACCTGATTTCTGATGTGGAAAATTCTTTCTGTAAAGGTATACCTCTGTACTATAAATTCTCTGCCTTTATACGCATATAATTAATTATAAAGACCAGCCATAACTTCCAAAGATGGCAAAAAAAGTTTATATAATAGGAAAATTAATTTTATTTTTCACTGTTATTAATGTAGCCACCCTTTGAATTTTGCTTCTGCAATCAGTCAATACAATGAGCTAATTAACAACTTGATCGTTACTTGGCTATTTTAATTATTTTTTAAAATTATTTTCAATATGTTAATTTATACATGGCAATTTTTAATATACTTGTGTCTCATTTATATTAAAATCCAAATATGATTTTCTGAAAAATTTTGTGATACCTTTTTATATTAAAAATTTTGTTTCTTTGCCTTACTATTTCTTTGTTCATTTGAAGAGGAGATAGATATATATATATATGTTATCCTTCTATATAATATACTATGAGATTTTATGACTTCAACTTTGTTAGTAACCATTGTTAAGCAAAGGAAAAACTTTAGCTGTGACAGAGTAATTTGATTAAAATTCCAGAACATTGTGATATAAAAGTTTTTACCCGCCCCCTCTTTCCAACACACACACAGGATGTTAGTGATAAAAAACAATTACTGCATGCAGAAGTCAAGTGGACAGAAGTCATTGGGAGAGAATAATTCTGAAAAGAATAAAAAGGATAAAAGAAAAAGAAATGGGCTGAGTTTCTATTTTTATTCAGGATGATGTGAGCGGGAAGCTAGCATGGATTTTAGAAACCAGAGGGTTAGAAATCAGAGGTAGCAGATTGATAGACTCCAAAAGTTGATTTGTGAATCATTCTGTTAGAACTCTGAATGTGTTTTTCCCACCACAGCAGTGTAGTTCAAAATGGTATTCCAAAAACCTATCAAAATCCTAAACAAGCTTAAATTAAGTTGATGGCAGCTATGAGCCCTGGGTTCCCCTAACTTCTCCTAAATCTCTAATGTTTAAACCCTGATTCAGAGCTTAAATATTGAATCCAGAGAGGGCTTTCAGTCCCAATTTCCTCAGGGTGCCTGGAGTAAACAAGGCAGGAGATTCTCATCTAGAGCAAATTTCCTGATTGTGCAATGAAAGTGTTATATTGGAGTCCTAGATTCTAATGCCATTTCTATGACCTACTAGTACCTTTGTATGAATCAGTCCTTCTCAGTCTCGTTTCTTGATATGTGAAAGAGGGATTTAACTCTCAAATTCAGAGATGGTCTAAAGGCTCCCAGTGGAACTTCAGTTCCAAAATGTAGGGATATTGTCTCTTTTGCTTATTGCTCTATCTGTAGGACCTAGAATAGTATTTTGCATAAAGTTCTACATAAAATGTTTCTGTTGAAAGTATTACATATACATAATACATTATGTTGAATGAATGGACGCATGCATGAACAGTGCTTCATAAGTAACAGGTGCACTTAAATGTTACTTCCCCCACCTTTTCCACCACTTGCAGTAGTTTAAGGGGCTATTGGCAAAGGTATACCCTCTGGTCTGGAAAGCAAATAAGGGATTGGTCTTTGGATGAGCCATTTGTTAGCTGAGCATTCTTTGCTAGGGCTGTTTGTTCAGGTAAATAAGGGCTCATCTCAATATGGGCATCTCTCAGTGACCTCTCCATTGTGATTATGCTGCTGGCCAAAATCCAGGAGGTTATTTTGCACGGTTTGGTTTTGGTGAGACCATCATTCATAGTATTATAAAGGGTCCTCTCAGGTTAAGCTTCCTGTACAATACACCCATGCTAATATGCCCAATGTGATACTTCTGCTTAGCAAGGTGTAATTTGGTGGAATGAGGGCTGCCTGTATGTTTAGCAGTCAGACCTGCATAATAGCCATCTAAGGTAGAATTCATCAATTATGCTGAAATGTTTGTTTTTAAAATGTCAGGTGTCCAGATGGTACCATGGCAATGGGGGTCATTAAAAATGCTTAGACACAGAGAGTCTTAATAAAGAAATGTTCCTGCTAGTTGTACAGGTCCCTAGCAAAGGCAGATTTTTTTTTTTTTAAAGAAGGTTAATAGGCTGAAGCTTCATAAAGAGAAGTTGAAACAAGCACCTTGAGATGAACTATAATAAGACTCTGCATTTAGTGGTGCCTGGGTGGCTCAGTGGGCTAAGCCTCTGCCTTTGGCTCAGATACTGATCCCAGGGTCCTGGGATCAAGCCCTGGAACTGGGCTCTCTGATCAGCAAGGAACCTGCTTCCCACTCTCTCTCTGCCTCCCTCTCTGCCTACCTGTGATCTCTCTCCCTGTCAAATAAATAAATAAAATATTAAAAAGAAAGAAAGGAAGAAAGGAAGACTCTACATTTATGTGTTTATATTTTTACATTTCTGTGTCTCCTCTATCAACCCCTCCTTGCTCATCTTCATCAGGAATTCCCCATATTGTACATGAAAATGACTTTGCAAAAGAGAGAATTTATGTTAACGAGGTCAAACAATAATGATATTGTTATTTTGGATTTACCTTTACAGGAACTTGGATGTTAGCAGGACTACTTTTCTTAAATAATATCATCAAATAGAATTGTTATATCAGTGACAGTTTATCCAAATGATAGAATGTTATGGCCTTTCAGATTTTTCACAAATTAGGAAATAAAGATAAAAATGAGAATTGGTGCAAGAAACTAAGAAAGGACTCTGAGAGGTTTTGTTTTGTTTTGTTTTTGTTTTAATTTTTGGTCAGGTTTATAGATGTATAAGTTACATGTGTAATATCCACCCTTTTTCAGTGTACATTTTGAGCCTTGGCATATACAGTCATGCAACTACTACCTCCGCCAATGTATAAAACAAGTCCATCCCTGCTCCAAATTCCCTTGTGGCTCTTTGTGCTTTGGCCTCCCCGCACCTTTATCTCCTGGCCACAACTGCTTTGGTTTTGTTACCTCTTTTAAAATGTCATATCAATGCAACCATACAATATGTAGCCTTTGTGCCTGGCTTCTTTCACTTAGTACGATACATTTCAGATCTAACCCTTTTGTTCTGTGTATCAGTAGTTTGTTTTTGGTTTTAAGTAAGTAGTATTGCAGGTATAGATGTATCCAGTTCGTTTATCCATTCATCAGCAGAAACTCTTCTGTGTTGTTGTCAGCTTGGGTGATTATGAATTAAAGCTGCTACACTAGTTATTCAACTAGTGTAGCAGCTTTAATAAACTTAAGTTTATTTTCTCTTGGGTAAAAAATTAGATGTGCTAGGAGTGAAATATTAACTGTATATTAACTGTATGTTGGCTATTAAAAAGTTGCCAACCATTTTCCAAAGTGGCTACATTCTTAAATTCTATCAGCAATGCTTGACAGTCCTAGTTTTTTCAGTATCTTCACCAGCAGTTGGCATTGTCTGTTGTTTTGTTGTTGTTGTTTGTTATTTAATTTTAGCCATTCTGAGAGGTATGTCCTGGTAACTTATTGTGATCATTTATTAACCAGGACAAAGGTATTGAATCTAGGTCTAGAAATACATGTTTAATAGAAGAAATAGATTTTCCTTTTCAAGGCCACTCTATAATGTCACGTTGTCTCAGTTTGCTCTCTCAGCTCATGAAAATAGCCTTTTATACTTCACAGCATTGTAAAATATAAACTAGTGTTATGCATCCTAAAGAGAATTTTTAGGAACCAGTATGTATCACTGCAAAAACCTGAAGCTTCTGTGAATTAGCTCTGTTCTGATTCTTTTGTAAGAAAAGGGAAGTCAAGGGCACCTTCTACATTAGAGAAATAAGATTTTTTAACTCTCTGTAGATGTGAATGTTCTGGTTATTAAATGATATGGTAACACTCTCTTGAATAATGCTCACCCAAGGGGTTAAGCAGAGGTGCCAAATTGCTGAGTTCTATAAAAGCTTCATATGTCATGTGTTAAGTTGAACAATAGCTTGATTCACCACAGAAATTTTCAAATACCCCATAAGAAGAATGAACAATGAAAATCAGAATCTTAATAGGAAATTTCATGGTTATCAATATATTGCCAATATCTTTTTTTTTCTTATCCCCAATATGAGTGTAAGGAAGAACATTATCCCTTTATAGTACATCCTAGACATTATAACATTTCACTTATAAATACATCTTCATATATCTCTAATGGATAAGGATTTTTAAGATAACATGATGCCCTTGTCACACCTCATAAAATAGCATAATGGTGTAATATTATCTAATACCCAGTACCATGTTCAAATTTTCCTGAGACTTTGGATTTGGTTGTTATGTCTGTTAAGTCTCTTAAGTTTCCTCTCTCTCTTTTGAAATGCCATACATTTATTGAAGAATATTATATATCTCCACATAAAATTTCTCTTATACATCCTTGTGGTTTTGTTAAATATGTTTCTGTACCCTCATGTCTCCTATGTCTGTTAGTTGGAGTTAGAGGTTCTTTCAATTGCTTAACTAATTATAGTAGGGACAGTAGGAGGGCAGATCTGGAGATTCAAAAATTACACCACCACCACCATCTTCCCCCAACACTGCAGAATAATTGCAGGGTGTTCCCTTTAGCTTAATTGCATGCTGCGGAATACAAGTAGAGCAACCAAGGGCATTTTCTATTGCGCATAACATAAAAACCACATTCTTTAGCTTGCTGCTCCAGAGTCTGAAACAGTCCAGTGCTACCTTTTTAAATTTATCTCTCAGTATTACCCAACACTTATCCCTCACTCTTTCCTGTTCATCCTTTTCACCTTGTCTTTTCTCATGAGATCTCTAAGTATCGAAAACAAAAACAAAAACAAAAACAAAACAAAACAAAAAAACTAATGGCATTTGTCTTCGATATTTGTCTAGATCTCTTGTTATTGCAAAAATCCTTTTCCTGGTTTTTTAGTGAATGGTACACCTCCACTACATTCCCCTTGACTTGAATCCCCAGATCTGATACCCCAGTGAAACTCTTTATCCAATGAATTACTCTATCTTCTCAAATTACTTCCTCTCCAATCCCTTTCTTTATTTGCGTAATTGTTCCATTGAATTTAGTGACCTGTTGGATTAAAAAACAAAAATCCTTTGATTAAATAAAATGAATGAAAGAAGCCTGTCTTCATTGACATCTATTGCCTGCCTAGCACTTTTGTTGGTATTGTTAAAAGAGCTGTCTTTTATATATATTTTTTTATAAGATTTTATTTATTTATTTGACAGACAGAGATCACAAGTAGGCAGAGAGGCAGGCAGAGGGAGAGAGGAGGAAGCAGGCTCCCTGCTGAGCAGAGAGCCCGATGCGGGACTCGATCCCAGGACCCTGAGATCATGACCTGAGCCGAAGGCAGCGGCTTAACCCACTGAGCCACCCAGGCGCCCAAAGAGCTGTCTTTTAAAAACTGACTAAATCACATTGCATTGTGAGAAGCTGATTTTGTTATGGCTTCCAAATATACCCCTACTTGGTGGACTTCCTGGGAGGGCATATATTTTTTAAAAGTTTTATTTATTTATTTATTTATTTGAGAGATAGAGAGAGAGAGCATGAGCATGGGTAGGGATAGAGGGAGAAGCCAACTCCCTCCTGAGCAGGAAGCTGGAGGCAGGGCCTGATCCCAGGACCCTAGAACAGGGTTCATTGAACTTCCCCTTCCCATCTTATCCCCTATACGTTCTTCAATGTTGCTCAGGTCCTACTTTGTGAATAAATCTCCTTGAATTTTTCCACATGTACCAATGCAGTGCACGTCCATAAAATTTACTGGGATGCCATGATGTCATGCCTTTAGCAGGTATCATCACTATTACATCAATTGCAATTTTCATTTGTTCATGATCTTATTTGTGTCTCTCCTGCTAGTTACTGTAAATAAACTGTGTTCTACCTCCTTAGTTTCCTAGAATGTTACAGATATAGTAAGCATTTAAACACTTGATAAATAAATAAAAAATTTCTTTGCTGAAAAGTCTAAGAAACTCTTCCTTCATCAGTGCTTGTATGAAATAAAGTAGAGCAATAAGACTTTTAGATTTGATGAACAGAGCTGAAATAAATTCCAAGCAATATGAAATTTTCTTCTATAGAAGTAGGAAAATAAAACCATCTCAACTGACTTTTCCCTGAAGTTTTTAGGAAAATTTTAATTCAAGTAAATCATTGTATTATATTAGCCATTTGATTATTTGGTCAGTATGGCTTAGACTGTGCATATATTATATACAGATTAGTAAGTAAAAACTAACAAATTTTCAACGGAATAGTTAATGGGGAAAACACCCTAAGGAGAGTACACAGCTCAGTCTTCATGTTTGCATTTTGTAATAATAGCCAAAATTTGCTGTATCCTTTCTTTTACCAGATGCTATATATTAATGTGTTTACTCTCCAAAAGAACACTATAAGGCAGATATTACTATTAAACCCATTTTACAGATGAGGAAATGGAAACATGGAAAAGTTATCCATCTTGTCCTGAGTTACACAGCTTGTAAGGAGTTGACAGAGATTCTAACTCAGCAGCCACATTCTCCAAATCGAGCATGGGGTCTGGCTCCACACCTGTGAAACTAAATACATGCCTTTCTGTGCATTCATGTAGGTCATGAAACATTATTCTCTTCCTCTGTGTGATTACTGGAACAAGATTATATGAGATGATTTAGTCACTTATACTCATCTTTCATAGCCAGTCAGGAACTTCCTTCAGTTGTGGGAAAATTAGAATATATGTCTTGTCTTCTATAATCTTGTCTTCTATAATCTTTTTACCCCCCTCTCATAATCTCAATACCAAAAGGGGTGTTAAGTGAAAGAACATTAAAGACCACAACCAACCCTATCAACACTCATTCACAGAAATGCAGGCATCAAAAAGACCGTACAACCTATACTCTTGGAAAAGTCCCAAATATCCTTCTTAACTCTCCCACAGAATCTTGTGATAAAATTTCCTTTGAGGCATGGCATAATTTTTTTAACTTTCTAGTCAGAACTGGGTAACAAAATCTTCCAATAAATATTTAAACAAAAGAACAGATCAGAATCTTAAATTAAAGGACCATATTCTGAAAGGTGAAAGCTCTTAAACTAGGAGTAGCTACATAATATATCTGGCAATTCAGCTATCTTGAAAACCAAGCATGTTGCCACGACTTTTGTGAACATGACTTTTGTGTTATTGTGTTATTGTGAACACGACTTTTGTGTTAAGTCACCAAACCTCTAATGCTGATCAGGTAAAAATAGCTGAAAGTCTAATAGTAGCATCCTTTCTAGAGTAAGGGCTTCTGGGCAACTACCCTGCTGGGAATATTCCCAATTAGTATACTTCAAATGCTAATTAACCCTACCCAACCCCCATCATTTCCAGCTTCCCTAGGAGAGTCTAAAATGAACTCTTAACAAATGTTTATCACACCCCTTATTTCAGTACTGTAATATAAATTATAGACAAGTTAGCAAGTAAAAGTGTGGAAAACCAGTGTGAAAAAGTCTCTTTTTAGAAAGGAGGGTGCTTTGTCAATTTTAGTTGCCATTATTACAGTTTGATATGCTGACACCTGGCATTTCAGAATATTTCTTTCTATTTCCATTCTGGGTTAGAGTTATTTCCACCAGCAAATTTATATGTCATAACAGTACTATCAGACTCCGATTCCTTGTTTAAGCCCCCAAATCGAACACTATTCATTAGAAGAAGGTAAATGAGGAATGTAGAAATATTTGAGCTGTAAACTTACCACTCCCACTCTCTTCCAAACCATTTCCAAAACATTATTTATGGCTTTATCCTACCATTCAGTGCATCATAAGCCTTGATTACTATTGTAAAAAAAAAATTAATGAAAATAACCTTAAAATTTAGTGTTCAGACCTACCTAACAACTGTTTCTTTAGAAGTAATTTGAGGGACATATGTAATTAAATATTTCTCTGAATGAAGGTATATAGGCAGGTTTCCAAAATCTTTATTGTGAATTAGCAAATAGGTTATTAGCTATTTTAAAATTCCATTAATCTGATGGACAGGGCAAAATTATCTTAATTAAAACTACTCTAACAAGCATACTGCTCACAACTAATGTGTACTCAAAGCTTTTCAGTTAGAAAGAAAATAGTATCCCCAGTCAATTTTATAGAATAATGTGAGCCTCTGTTTGCCCGTGTTTTAGATCTTACTCCACACATATGAACCAGAAATGTGCAGACTTGAGGCAGTTCTTCACACAAGACTGAAAGTGTCTTGGGCACAGAAAGTGCTTGATGGGTGTTATAGACTAAAATGAGGAAAAATTGGGACCCCTGGGTGGCTCAGTTGGTTGGACGACTGCCTTCGGCTCAGGTCATGATCCCGGAGTCCCGGGATCGAGTCCCGCATCGGGCTCTCAGCTCCATGGGGAGTCTGCTTCTCCCTCTGACTTTCTCCTTGCTCATGCTCTCTCTCACTGTCTCTCTCTCAAATAAATAAATAAAATCTTTTAAAAAAATGAGGAAAAATTAAACCCTATGCAGTATTCATTCATTCAAATATTTACTGAGTACTTACTATATGCCAGGCTATATTACGGACACTATTGATAATAAATTCTGCGAGTTATTCTTCAGGCTTTAAGTGGAGGCACAGGATCTGAAACCAGCATCCCAACATATTCTGTGTATTGATACAGGATCACTTAGCATGGGCTATTTCTAAGCTGTCCTATTGCTTCTATATTGTTTCACTATCTTTTCTTTCTCAGTGGATCTCAATGAATTTGGTCAAGGATTTCCTATGTATATTTATACTCAATGTGAATGGAAGTACTTGAGGATATCCTCTTGAATATTTTTGCACAGTTAAATTTGCTTAACAAATACTTGCTTCATAAATAATGGGAAAAAGACAAGACTAAACTTGTCTCTATTACCCCAAATTTTGAATGAGGTCTAAATTAATATGGTTTTATTGTAGTTCATTTCCAAATGTTACTTTAAGCGGTGCCTGGGTGGCTCAGTCTGTTAAGCATATGACTCTTGATTTTGGCTCATTTCATGATCTCAGAATCCTGATATCGAACCCCTGCATCAGGTGCTGGGCATGGTGCCTCTTAAGATTCTCTCTCTTCCTCTGCCTCTCTCTCCATACCCCCCTCAACCCCCAAATCCCCTCACACACACATTCCCTCTCTCTCTAAAAAAAAAAATAATAATAATAATAGTTTATTTTATTCTCAGCATCTGTACAAAAACAGTCTGAATAAATGTTTTAATTAAAATGTAGAAGTAGGGGCACCTGGGTGTCTTCAGTGGGTTAAGCCTCTACCTTCGGCTCTGGTCATGATCTCAGGTCCTGGGATCGAGTCACACATCAGGCTCTCTGCTCAGCAGGGAGACTGCTTCCCACCCTTCCCCTCTCTGCCTGCTGCTCTGCCTACTTGTGATCTCTGTCTGTCAAATAAATAAATAAAATATTAAAAAAATAAAATAAATGTAGAAGTAAATTCATATTGCAGTTTGTTTACACTTTAACAGTAAGTAGTGCTTTTAAAACTTTTCTTAATATTTCTCTTTTCAAGGTTCCATAGTTTTTAGCATTATGGGTCTTAATTCTCTGGAGGACTTCATCTACTTTTTAGGTGTAAAACAAACAAACCAAAAAATATTTTAAATGAGAGTCACTTCTATTTTTTTTTTTTTAATAGTGAGCTCTCTTTCATCACCTTAACTATTAGTCATACTTCCTACAACTCTTTAAAATCATGGAATATGATTTAGTCACATAATTATACTGACTAAGAAACAGATGTGTTGGGGCACCTGAGTGGCTCAGTCAGTTAACCGTCTGCCCTCGGCCCAGGTTATGGTCCTAGGGTCCTAGGATTGACCCCTGCGTCAGGCTGTGAGCTCGGCAGAGAGCTGCTTCTCCCTCTTCCTCTGCCTGCCGCTCTGCCTACTTGTATTCTCTCTTTATATCTCCATCAAATAAATAAATAAAAATATTTAATAAATAAAAAAATAATTAAAAAGAAACTAAACTGTGAATGGTTAAAATCTAGAGTCTGATTCATAACATCCACTAATATTAATTATGAAATTCATGAGAGTATTATTGAAAGAACTTGTATAAATATTCTCATACTAAAGAAGATACTGGGGGCGCCTGGGTGGCTCAGTGGGTTAAGCCGCTGCCTTCGGCTCAGGTCATGATCTCAGGGTCCTGGGATCGAGTCCCACATCGGGCTCTCTGCTCAGCGGGGCAGGGAGCCTGCTTCCCTCTCTCTCTCTCTCTCTCTGCCTGCCTCTCCATCTACTTGTGATTTCTCTCTGTCAAATAAATAAATAAAATCTTAAAAAAAAAAAAAAAGAAGATACTGGACTCTGCTTTCCCAATTCTGAATGCAGCTATTTCCATTAATTCATGCCAATTTTCCTCTGAGTTGATACCCCTAAGGACTGACTTCACTTTTTTGGAACAATTCTATGTCGAAGAAAATGTTGGTGTCTTCTCGTCTTTAAGAGAAAGACACATTGAATTTCCAATTAGGGCTACAAAAACAAACAAATGAAAACAAACCCCATGCAATGAAGGAGACACAAAAAGCAAAATTTAACTCTTCTCATAAAACAATAGGTTGGGGGAAAGACCAAAACAATTTTTATAATGTTAATGAAAATGAAGGGATTACACATTTAAACCACATCTATGTAAATTAATAAAAGAGATTTCTCTTTGGAAATAAAACCCATCATGAGAAGGGCTGCTAAAACCTGTTTTTTATATCCATTAGCATAAAATTCCAGGTCACACCGACAAATACAGTTATTAAATAAAGTACTTTATTATCTGACCCTAAAAAATGAACACTACTCAAAGATACCACCCATAGCTTTGATTATAAAAGCCAAGATTTCTTACAGTTTTTCTAAAGAAAAGCAACTGATAGATGTCACTGAAACAATCAATAGGAGTTAGAGAAACATACTAATTAGCCTCCCTATCTCTTTGTTTTAATATCTTAAATATAACTGTGCAGGGCCAATGATAGGTTAATCACTTTATTTAAACATAAAACTGCTACAGTCTCATTTTTGTTTCTTTTGCCCAGCCACCAAAGGCCACCTTTCCTTTGGCCCCAGAGAAGAGTGTGGGTGGTATCTTTGTTGTTGTATCTTTGGTTTTTATAATACTGACTAGAACTACCACCTTGAAATGCTTTCCTGTCTTAGCGTTCATATATCTGCACTACTCTGGGGAAGCATCTGTATTTTCAATTTCTCTCCCCACTAAGTCCCACCACCACCCCTCATTTGCTTCATTCACTCTTGCTTGCCTTCCCTCATGTTTCTACCACTATGGTTCCACTCACGGTCCTTCTTCTCATTACTCTATTCAAGGGCCATTCAGTCCTAGAGCATTAACTGCTGTCTCCAGGCTGAGGATTCCCAACAAAGGCTTCTGATTCACTTGAGATATATCTGCTTCTTAATAAACATAGTCACTTAATATTTACCACAGCAATATAAAATTTCTTCTCTTCTACAAATCACTTCTTTCTCTCATCTCCTTTCTCTTGAGTAACATCAGCATCATTCTTAAAGGCTGATTTGGTGATTCTTTTGATTCATCCTCCTGCTTCTCTACTATTTATTTTCCTCAAAATATTATCATTTCTTTCTTTAAAAAAATGTCTCTTCCAGCCCCTTTTTCTAACTTTTCCCACTGCCAGCCCATTAGCCAAACTTTTCTGTACGTCAGAATCCTATCTGTCATGTCTCCCAAATACTGTTCTCATAAGCCATTACGTACATGAGCCTATTCCATACAAGTTTACCTATTTTTACCAAACACTATGTATTTCAAATACAATACTATAATCACCTTATTATGTGTGTCATCTCAATTCTAAACCACTAGTGCAAGTGGACACATGCATACACAAAGACCCACATACACACTAACACACTAGCATTTTACAATCGCATCTGGCAGACGTTAGGTGATCAAATAACACATACACAAACACAACACCCTTCCTTTCTCTTTTCTATAAATGATTACTGCCATATTTCATACTTTTGTCCCCTAATCTAAACTACTAAAATGAGAAAAGCTAAAATATAACTGCACCAGAGTCAGAAACATTGTGCAAATTAACTAAAATGTGCATTCCAGCTAGAAATATTCCTGTTCAAGGGTGCTGTTAATAGATCCAAACTATTAACTTCTACTTAGGAGAAGACAATTAATTTATGGAGGTCCACTGTCCTCCCCTGTCCACCACATATATCCACACACACATAGTGTCCACCTTCAGCTAGAGCCAGTTATGTCACACCTGGTGAAACATCAGCAGAAACCTAATGCCACTAATAACAAAGATCTTTCCCTTGGTTGTCCTATGTAAATGTGGAATAAGCTTGATGCTCAAGTAATTTTTAGAAAGGTTCTAAGATGAATTTCACCAGTGTCTTCTTTTTCTAAGAGAAATGGGTTCACTATTTTTTGGATTGCCAAAAACAAACATAAGCTAGAAAGTTCAAAACTTAGAGGAAGGTAAATGTTAATACCTAATACACATACACAAATATTTGCCTCTCTAGTCCTCAGAAACAGACAATTTTTAAAGTAATATGTCATTTTCATTCTTTATTTATTTATTTATTTATTTCTTGGTCAGAGAGAGAGAGAGAGCAAGCATAAGCATGGAGAGAATAGCAGGCAGAAGGAGAAGAAGAAGTAGGCTCCTCGCTGAGCAAGGAGCCTGCTGTGGGACTTGATCCCAGGACCTTGGGATCATGACCTGAGCCAAATGCAGACATTTAACCAACTGAGCCACCCAGGTGCCCCTAATATGTCATTTTCAAGTAGCAAGTAGTGATGAATGAAAAAGAACAAATTTCAGTGAGTGCGAGAGTGCCTTGAAATGGGTACTCCCACTGCTAGTGGGAAGGAAATTATTTAGTGTTCGTTTAGGAGAACTTCAGAAACACTAGTACATGTACATCTGGACCTCCCAGGCTAGCCTTCTAGTCTAATTAGAAAGTATATGATTTTAGAATATTTTACAAAATTTATGTTCTTCACCATAATTATTTATAAAGGCTAAATGTCAGCATGCATCAAAATGCTAAAAATTACCAAATCATATGAAGGAATAACATATAGCTACATACTTCTTTTAAATCAACAGCTTGGGTAGTTTTTTTAGGATGTAATATTTAATGAAAAATGAGAATACTAAATGATTTATGACATATTATACAACTAAGAAAAAAGCGGATAGGTATATATACTTACAGAATACATGTACATATCTATTTTAAATATAGGAAAAAATTATATAAAATCAAACCAGCTGTTATCTCTTGATTTGGGTTATAGGTAGTTTTGTTTGCTCTTTTATTGACTCTTCTGCAGTGATTCTATGTAACCTTCATAAATTAAAAAATAGCATTTGTTTAAATTGAAAATGAAATCAAAGTCTGGATATCAATTTTCAAAAAACAATAATGTTTGGATCACATTTGGGGGGTTTGTAGAAAGTTAAAAATTATACAACTAAAGCAAAATGAAAAACAGTTCTGTCCTTAGCCCATGTTGAAAATTTAGTTTAATTGCAGACCTCACTTTAAAGGGTGATAATCCTGCAGACTGATCCTTATGTAACTGAACTGCAAAGATCCTCCCAAGCCCTTACCAACATACTCAAAACATTAACAGAGGTTTTATATTTCAAGTCAACCACCATAACAATGTTTCTTTATAGTTAATATGTGTAGAAACAAAGCAGAGCAAACAAATACTGTGAACAATAGAATAAAGTAAGACTTTTGCTAATGGAATAAAATGATTTTGTTTCCTAGCTGATATTTTCATGAGAGTTTGCTTTAACCAGGTGTACGTGAACCTTATGTGCTAGCCAGTATTTTATTTTAACTAAGTATTCAATAACTTAATTAACCTCAAGTTATATATTGTTTAAAAATAGGAAATTTAATCACAGCACGCATAACCTCTAATAGCTATTTTTTAATGGTATTTTAAACACGATAGTTTTGGGGCTCTGGAAACCCTCTGTTAGGAGATCCATCCCAGTTTCATCACCTAACACCTGTATACTTTTGAGCAAGTTGCTCAACCATGCTACATTTAGAATGAGTAGAAGATTAAATGATTTAAATAAACCAAATGCTTAGAACAGAGCCAGGCCCATAATAAACTTTACAGGAATGTTACCTGTCACTGCTATTTGCCATGACAATCAATATATATTAACCAATCTATACTGGTCATAGTTACTCAATGATTTATTAAAGGTTGATTAAGTATGAGAATCTATTTCAAAATAAGTTGTAATTTTTCAGAAGAGCATAAGAGATACAACTTTCTTACACTGACTAAACCATCCAGTCATCCATTTCTGCCACAGAATAGTATTTATCAGCAATAATTTACATATGTATACCTATGTTTAGTATATTCTCAGTATGTAAGATAGTTATTCTCCTATCTACTTTTAAAGATCTAAATGAAATAGGTTCCAAATCTAAACTTTTTAAAGTAAACATGCCCATGTTTACAATTTTGCATTTTTGATTACACAAGAGAAAAAGGAAAAACAACTCTCTACAGACAGATTTTGTCTTTCAGCCCATTGAACTGGGTTCTAGAAAGTGACCCTGCCAGAAAAGTCAGAATGAAATGAGTCCAGGCAGCTGGGTGGCTCAGGAGGTTAAGCCTCTGCCTTCCACTTGGGTCATGATCTCAGGGTCCTGTATCGAGCCCTGCATCGGGCTCTCTGCTCAGCGGGAGCTTCCTCCTCTCTCTGCCTGCCTCTCTGTCTGCTTATAATCTCTGTCAAATGAATAAATAAAATCTTAAAAAAAAAAAAAAAATGAAATGGGTCAAAACCAAATTTTATCCAACACATTTCAGTTATTTCCAAAGCCCAAATAAGTCCTGAGTCAGTAGTGCTAAAAATACAAAAAACCTCAAATCAGTGACTGAGTGTACCCCACAGTAGAAAAAAGAATCTATGTTATGAGAATTAAGGAGATTTTATTTAATATATGATCCCTGTATCCAAGCTTTCATAAAACAAATGATTTTTCAGAGGAGGCACTTTCTTGTCATAGATAAATTCTCCAAGTGACACCATAAATACAAAACCACTAAAAGAAGGACTGAGACCAAGGGGAAAGAAAACTGCTCAACCCGAGGCTGCAGATGGCTTCTGTGATGAGAGTAAGAGGTTAAGTTGCCAACTGACTGGATTTATTCCTGAAATTAGCCTAATGTGCCTGAGAAGTCAGAAGGAAGATGGATTTTTACTGTTGCTCACTTGCTTGTGCTTCTAGAAGTCCACATCCAAAGGAATTTATTGTATGTTTCAGAACAGTTCATAAATTTAGATTTCAGTTTCCATAGTATAGAGTTTTATCGGTTTGTCCTAAATTTAAAATAACCTAAATGATTTTTTAGGCTGATATATCTGGAGAGGAATCGTAGACATCAGAGCTGGAGGTTCTTATTAAAATATTCCTTGCATTTATTTATGTTTAAGAAAATGATTTATTTCAGCTCTTCATCTCTCTTTTTAAGACATATTTTATAACCCAGAACTCACTAAATATTACTAATTGTAGTATAAAATCTATGCTACTTTTTATATTAGAAAGTTAAATTAGTCATTTCATTTTAATAAAAATTTTATTGGGGTGCCTGGGTGGCTGGCTCAGTTGCTTAAGCAACTGACTCCTAATTTCAGTTTAGGTCATGATTTTAGGGTCCTGGGATCTAGCCCTGCTTAGGGCTCTGTGCTCAGCACAGAATCTGCTTGGGATTCTCTTTCCCTCTGCATGTGCCCCTCCCCCACTCCAGCACAGGCCCACGCCCTTGTGTGCTTTCTCTTAAATAATCTTTTTAAAAATATTATTTTGTTTTTATGGTATTGTTGCAGTTAGTGCTTACAAAATGGTTTCTCCAAACACACACATTTTAATATACTTTTTATATATTTAATATACTTTATATATTATATTATATATATTTATATAATATATATTATATAATACTATATATATTTAATATACTTTATTAACTATTTATATGTAACTATTTAATATACTTTATTAACTATTAAGTATATTTAATATACTTTAATGACTTTTAATAAACATTTAACTTTTAATATAACATTTAATATACTAAATATATTAAATATACTAAATATACTAATCTCTATTACAGCAAGAGACTGCCTGCTATTGTTTTAAAATATATTTATAGTTGAAGGAGGTTTTCTTGAAATTTTAAAATGCTGGGTTTTTAATTCAGGTAGATCTTAGTTTGAGACTCAGCTACACCACTTATTAAGGATATAAGTTGATTTCTTCAAACCTCTCTTTTTTTTGCATGTAAAAATGCAATAAAAATAATAATAATAATTAGTTTATAACTTTGTGGTAAGGTTGAGATGAAGACAGTGTATAAAATAAATAACATATTTCTCAAATGTGAAAGAGGTACATAAACAGCATCTTCACTTAAAGAAACAGATGTACTGAATGGTAACGAAGTGGGTTGACACTTTTGATATTACTGCAGAAAAACATTATTATTTTCTATGAGTTTAAGTGCAATATTATGAATTGAGGAAATTTGCCACCAACATTAGAAGTTTTCCTTCTATGTGTTTGAAATCATCATCAGTTATAACTCTTAATGTAGCGTTTTAATTGTCAGCAGGCTCTTTTTTAAGGCAAAGATATCTCAATGAAATTTTCATGTTGTGAAGAGGGTAGATTTCATCCATAGGTGGTTAGGTTAATTTTACCCATCTAATTATTACTAGTCACAATGTTATATGTGTGATGAAAGTCACCAAAGTATTAAATAACTTAGATGAAAACAGACTAGAGAAAAATTTTTTAAATGATTTATGAAAAAAAAGAAAAATTGTATCACATCAAATAGATTTTTTTCCACAGTATGTTACAGAGTAATAGAACATGATATGATTCAACTCATTCCAAGTGAGGTTAATTGATGATCCACTTCAACAATCTGAAATGTCAACCCCAGTGTGCATCCCTATCTAGAGATACTATACTCTCTTTTAAAGATTTTTATTTATTTATTTGACAGGCAGATCACAAGCAGGCAGAGAGGCAGGCAGAGAGAAAGGAGGAAGCAGGCTCCTCTATGAGCAGAGAGCCCGATGTGGGACTCGATCCCAGGACCCTGGGATCATGACCTGAGGCAAAGGCAGAGGCTTTAACCCACTGAGCCACCCAGGTGCCCCACTATACTCTTTTAGAAGAGAGCCAAAAATACGTTTGCCGGCTGGTGATGTGCTTGTGAATAGCACAAAAAAGACTGTCTGAATAAAAGTAGTGCTGAACATTGTAAAAATTATGAGGAAAATAAATAATATTTGGCTATAATTATAGTCTAAATGCATGGTAGTTGTTGCCTATGAGTGATAATTGAGAAGAAAATGGTGAATTTTCAGAAAGGAATGAACTAGATTGGTGGGATGGATATAATTTTAGAAACATTTTATCTCAGGAGCTATAGAATTGATGATAAAGGTGATGATTCTGGATTGTTTTGCTTTGTTTTGTTTTGTTTTGTTTTTTGTTTTTCTGTTCCTTCCCATTAGTTAGTATTTTAATTCTCTTAAAAATAGAGTAAGAATCATATATTGAAAATCGTCTTACAAATGTGAGAGAACCCGTTATAATGATTAAAATGATGATGTCAGGATTGAATTGCTAGGGAAGTAATTTGCTTAAGATAACGGTTATTTTGGCAAAAGAACAGAGAGAAGGACTTCACTTATAAGGCCAATAGAAAGAAGCAATTGAAGGTTTAAAATCCGTATGGTTTACACCCTAGAAAAAGGTAATACATGGGATTTGGAACAAACCCAGAACATACAATGGAAGGAAAGGTCATGTAATTTCTATAATGAGTCATTGAGATATTTGCATTTCATATAAACAGGATCCAATACCAAGTCAGCCAGTCATATGTGCAATTTGACAAGTGCACAACAATAATTTCTCCTTTTAACCTCTTTTCTCTTTTTCCATATGAAATTATCATATTCAGTGTATTAGCATGATTATGAAATACCACTTTCCCTGTTATTTGTAGTTTTCACTATTTTCACTTGTTGAGCTATTTTTGTTTCTTACTCTGTCCCTGATGAATTATAAACTTTCTTACTCAGATTTGAATTTTCATTCATATTAAGACTTCAAAAAAGTAATCAACCTTTTGCTCTGATGAGATTATATGATGAAACAAAGTCAATGGAAAAATCAATGAAAAGAAAATGTTTGAACACTAAAAAGACAAATAATTTTAACATTGTTTTTAGAGCTAGTCTATTCTTTATAGAAAGAGGGTTCTATTTTCTATGTTCTATGTGCTCTATGTGTAGCAAGTTAGAAAGTTAAATAATCACATTACCTTCTTACACACTTTTTAAATTTATTTTTAATTTTTTAAAGATTTATTTATTTCATTTACTTACGCAGTATTTTATAATTATATTAGATACAGGCACATACATTATCTCACCTAGCCTTAAAAAATCCTTTAAGTAAGCAGGGGAAGAAGTTGAAGTTCAGAAACATAATTATGTATGCCAGGCCTTTCTTTTGGTCATTTTTTTAATCTAAGTTAGCTATTATTTGTTCATTAATGGAGAATATAAGCCTTGGATTGCCATATACAGTTGTGCACTTGGGCCCTCCACAGGGATGACCAGTAGAGTAGATATCTTACAAGTGTTTCCATAATTTACATTCCAAATTATTTAAAATACAAACCCATTGTTTCCATGGAACTACCATGAAGAATGTAAACAATTTACAAAATAATACCTGTTCCAAAAAATTTGAACTAAAGAACTGAATCACATAACAACAAATGCCTTGGAATGATTTTTTTTTTTTTAAGATTTTATTTATTTCACAGAGAGAGAGATCACAAGTAGGCAGAGAGGCAGGCAGAGAGAGAGAGAGGAGGAATCAGGCTCCCTGCTGAGCAGAGAGCCCAATGTGGGGCTCGATCCCAGGACCCTGGGATCATGACCTGAGCCGAAGGCAGAGGCTTTAACCCACTGAGCGTCCCAGGCGCCCCTCTTGGAATGATTTTGAGCATGCTAATGAGTTGCAAGTATTTAGTGTATAGACAAGCCCCCTCCATTAAATTATTTTCTTGAAAAAATTACAATCCTATTAGTGACAAGCCCTGAGGTCAGTAACAATAAAAATTCTCTTTTTTATGCTCAGCTGTTTATTAAGTATCCAGCAGAGAAATATGTGCTCATTGAAAAAAAATATATTTTATATTTTATAAGCTGATTTAGGTGACAACCCACATATTAGATCAGGATCCCGAAGCACTTGGCTCTTGAAAACAAAAGAACAGGAAATTCTGTCAGCAAGTTGATGGGGACAAGTAATTCAACATGCTGCTCTAAGATTATGGGAGCTTTCAGCTTTGACATCTAGGAGGCCCATAATCTGAGGGTGATGTCAATGTCCGTTTTATACTCATTATCTTTATACAAATCTACACAATGGAATTTTGGCCTGCAAAAACACATATGTTAACAGTTCATGGTCTCTTTTATTTCCTGTTAGATCCACCCTTTGCCCTGTATGCTTCATAAATCTATACCATGAGTCCCCAGAGATCTGCCTTGAGAAATAGCTATAAGCACAGAACTCACCTTCAGAAGGTTTAGCCTTTGTTATTGTCTGTTACTCATGGTAGGGATCTCGGACTCCATACATGTAGGATGATGTTGTTCACTCTCTCCTTAATGGAATGCCAGAGCCATTTTTCCTACTGGAAAAAATTCCCTTTGTTTAGGAAAACGTAACTCTCAATTTGTCCACAGGGAATTTCTTCAGATAATTTTAATATTCTTAAGAATGTTGACAAAATTTCTAGAAACCCAGTACCGCTATCCAAGAAACTTTTATATCATGATATGATTATCTGTTAGACTTACTCCCCAGTCCTTTAGGAATACTTCAGAATATGTCTGAATATTTTGGAATCATTTCATTAGTTGTAAAGGCTTTCACAAGTCATCTAAAACCAATTTTGAAAAATTATTTTTTGAATCTAAAGGACTTATGGCTTACCTAGAGCATGCCTGTATGTGGGCAACTGAACTGCTTTTAATCTTTAAAAAGAAACAAACAAGAAATAAATTACAAATCTGGGTTTGTTGCCAAAATTCAGATTTTCAGCTTCATAAGAATCTATAATCTAAAGTAACCACAACTAAAAGCATAAGAAGAAAGATGACAGCCCTAGTGGATTGAAATTAATGTCATTCAAAGCCAACTCTAAATAACTACACGTGCATTGCCTTCCAAAGTAGCAGATATTGTCTGGAATCTTTAGCAGTAAAGTTGAACAGGTAGGACATATTAGCATTTGCTTCTCTCAGATCAGCAGCTTTTCACTTTCTGAGCCCCATTTGCCAGATCACTTAAGACTCCATGTGGCAACTATTCTTTCCTCCATTGTTCTTTGTCTCTCTCTCTAGGCAGGGTGGCCAACTAAGGCTGTACAGGCTATACCTACGCCTGCTACAAGCCAAGGCAGGGAATATGGAGAAGCATGGCTCAACTCCCAGCCAGTGTTGCACTCACAAAACACCCACCTTGAATCAGGGCTAAGTACAGCTAGACAGTTCACCAGGTAATGCCGATGGGGCTGGGTCTGCATCAAAAGGGCACCCTTCTCAGTTTTGCATAAAGGCAACCTAATGACCCTGACTCCATGTACATAAATTTTCCTCTATAGTTTCCCATTAATTCATTCAGTGGGAATTTATTGGGAGCCTACATGTGAAAGCTGCCTGGCTAAGTGTTATGGAAGGTATAAATGTGGATTCTGCAAAGGTGAGTATCTTCAGTCTAGAACCATAAAAGACTTAAACAGGAATAACCACATGCAAGCAGGAAGTGCATTGGCTATGAAAAATGCTGCCTATGCATCAAGGGACACCACCCTGCCCTCAGAGATTCAGAAAAATTCAACCCAAGCTTCTATTCCATACCAGATAGGAATTTCAAGGACATCCCCTGTCTCTCAAATTTAAGGTAATTACCAATGAATTGGGGATTCACATTTACTTTTGGCTCCCAGTTTCTCCTTTCTCTGAATTTCACCTCTCATTTGTCTCATCGTCTAGACTTGTTCCCTTCTGTGTGCTCCAAGCCATCCCTTTCATTGATTTATGCAAAAGCAAAAAAAAAAAAAAAAAAAAGAAAAGAAAAAAAAAAAAAAAGAAACATGCCAAGGGATTTATCTGTATAAAAGACCACAATGTAAACAACTTAAAATTTAACATTAGATATTACTAAATATCTGTAACTAAAGATATTATTTTGACCACCTTTCTCTGCAGGATCTCTGCTATGTTACATCCTCATTTTCATTTTCTCCTTCCCAGTAGTCTTTCCCCCACCCCTAATGTCCCTTCATTTCTTTGATAGGTTGGCTCAAATCTGTTCTCCATTGTCTCCCTCCAAGACAAAGTCTTGGAGCCTCTGCTTTCTATACCTAAGTAGGTCACCAATGTGTTCTCCTAAACAAAGACACTAGGAGACAATTGAGGGCTAGCAGGTACGTTTTTCACCCTGTTATAGAGTAGTATAGATAAAAATGTTTTATAATTTTTGAAAACAGGGAAAAGTTTCTTTGGTAAGGCATTTAAATAGGACCTTCAGGTTTCAAGATAGAATGGCAGAGTATTTTGATAGCTTGAACAAGGATACTCAGAACCTTATTGGAAACCTCCAATGGTTTACCTTAAATGGAGTGTAGGTTAATTAATGTATAAAGAGAGCTAGAGTGGGAGACATTAGATACAAGGTAGATGCAGATCATTGGGGGTGGGATATTCCAAATCAAGTTTTTAGGAGGGTCTGGGAGTTTTAAAGTATCTTAATTAGAGAACAATATGACCCAAGTTGCACTTTAAAACCATGAATCTGACAAGAGTGACTGAGATAAATTTTGCTGACAAGTTACAATTTGAGGAGGGTACAGTAGTCAAGGAAACCAGTGGGGAGTAAAGGAATCTTGAGGTTTTGAAGTTACTAGAGGAATGGAGTAGACAGACAGATACCAGAGATATTTCCAGTGTAGAATCAACAAGACTTGGTGACTGATTGTAAATGGATGGTAAGGACAAGTAATAGAAAATGTCTTGGGAGAATCATATTGGGGAAGCGAGGAAAAGAGCTCATTTTTTGGATGTCCCTTTTTGGTGGAGCTGGTGGCCATCTAGGTAGAGATGCTCACCAAGCCACTAGAAATGTAGGACTGAAGCTTAAAAGAAAAATTAGAGATAAAAATGGGAACAACAACTGAGGGTTGCCGGGGGGAGGGGGTTTGGGAGAAGGGGTTGGGATTATGGACATTGGGGAGGGCATGTGATTTGGTGAGTGCTGTGAAGTGTGTAAACCTGGTGATTCACAGACCTGTACCCCTGGGGATAAAAATATATGTTTATAAAAAATAAAAAAATTAAAAAAAAAATGAAAAAAAAAAAATGGGAACAACAACCCCATAGTGAAGACAACAATTTTGCTTTCATCTTTAGAGGCAAGTAAAGTTTTCAGCTTTAACCACTCAACAAAATCAACAATATCTGTTTCCACTTCAAGCAAAAGAATGGGTATACTCTTCAATCTCACTACTCTGGGAAAAAACATATGTGGCTATTTAAAATCAGTCTGTGGATTGGATTTAAACAAAATATGGATCAAATATCATCAAAGGTTAGACTTTCCCAGTACAGGAGAAGGACACATGTTCAAAATTAAATTAAATAAAGCATTTATTTACACTGACAATCTTATGCAATTGTTTTAAGTCAAAGGACTACTTGGTATAGCCCAGATTAAACTAATTGTTTTGGCTGTGGGAACATGATCTTAATATGCATGCCTTTACCTTTCATTTATTAAAAAACTAGCTAAAATGCACTTCAAATTATTATCACTCAGTCCTCTTGCATGTTAATTTGGCACTGCAAAACAGCATATGGAGCCTAGTGTTTGATGGTGATTACTTAGTCATATTTGGAAATATGAATTAGAATCCATAAAAATTCCCCAAGCACTTACTATGTGTAAAACACTGTAGTAATTACCAGGGAAGGATTCAAAACTAATAGCTATGTGATTGCCTCTTCTCTCAAAGAACTTAAACCCAACAGTTCAGTAAGAGTAATCCAAATAGGGCAACAGGAGGTCAGGGTATAGAAAGAGTCTTGAACTGAAATGAGATGTAATGACATTCAATAAGTCTATATAATCTATAATAGTTTATACAGGCAAGGTAGATATTTATTTATGCACAAAGAATATATGCAGTATATGTCCATTCCTCTCACCACCTTTCCCATGGATTTGATTTGATGAATGGCCTCCAAGAATCTTTCATGGCGCTTAGGGTATATCATTATAGAGGCAATATTCCTGTCTGCTAATTTATTTTTTGATGTGATTTTAAAGCTGGTTATATTATACATGGCATAAAGTAAGCAAAGGGTTAAATATGAGTAATAAATGAAAGCAGTATATATGATCAATACAGATAATCCAATGAAGGGAAATGGTTGTTCTCCGACTGATGGCAACAGGTGCCATCCTGAAAATAGGAAAGTGGAGATTGTAAACCAATATACCCAGGAGTCTTTGCAGTAATAGGACTCTAATAAAAAAGGCAATTTCCTTAATATAAATCATGATGCACATACTTTCTAGCAATAAATTTTAGCTATGTGGATTTTTTTCTCTATGAGTAGTCAATGAAGAATAATATGTGTGTAAATTAAAGCAGAAAGAAATTAAATTTCATCTAGTAGTCCATTAAAGAGCTCTAAAACATTGATCTATTCAAAAACAACTAGAATAGAATTGTGTTTCCTGCTCGGATGTTGTCACCATTTTATCCATATTACATATGTATTTCTCAAGAGGACATACAAGGGGTGCCTGGGTGGCTCAGGCTTAAGCATCTGCCTTCGGCTCAGGTCATGATCTCAGGGTCCTGGGATCAAGAACCACATCTGGCTTTCCTGCTCAGCGGGAAGCCTGCTTCTCCCTCTCCCACTCTCCCTGCTTGAGTTTCCTCTCTCGCTGGCTGTGTTTCTCTGTCAAATAAATAATAAAAATCTTGAAAAAAAAAATTAAAAGAGGACATACAAGCCTTGGTAGATTTTCATTCCACTTGATAATGTTCTTGGGAAATTTACAGAATAGAACAGAAGTCTGAACTTGATTGTGAAGAATCACTAGAAGTTTTTTATTTGTCTTATTATCAATATCCTTAGTCATAAAAAAGGAAATCATTTGCTTCTATGAAGTCTTGAAAGAAATTAAGTGAGATAATATATGTTAATATCAAGATCACTGATTAGCTCTTAGTCCTCAACAAATGTTAATTTTAGCTCATTTTTTGTTTGTTTTTGTGCTTCCCTTCCTCTCTCCCTCTTTCCTCTTTCCTCTTTCCTGCCTTCATTCTTCCCTTCTGACTGCCTGCCTTCCTTTCTTCCTTCCTTCTTTCTTTACTTTATTCCTCCAACATTAATTCTTCCTAATTGTGGATATATTGTAATTAGGGTGTATATATGACTTTATTTAAAGGTCTTCATTTCTCTTTGGGGGGGAAATCCTTTAATGAGAATGTTTTACTTTTCCATCATTACATTTTTGCCATTTCTTTTGTGTGTTATTCATGCCTAATAGAGCTATTCTAACGGTTTTAAGAAATGTTGTCAGTGGTCCTCAGCTAAAATTCTAATATCCATTCAACACACATTTTTTGAGTACTAGGCACTGTGTTACAGAGTCAGACAGGTCAAGAATGTATAGGTAGATATGCTAATCAGCTTGGCTGAATTAATCATTTTACTACATATATGTAATGAAAACATCATGTTTTATACCTTATATACTACTTTTATTTTAAAAATAAAATAAAACCACTTTGAAAGCTAAAAAAAAGAAGAAGAAGCAGAAGAAGAATGCAGGGGATAGTATATATTAGAAGCTATTGTAGAAATATATGTGGGACCAGTCATACAGTGAGACAGTGCCATCAGAACTGACTCCTGGGGCGCCTGGGTGGCTCAGTGGGTTAAGCCGCTGCCTTCGGCTCAGGTCATGATCTCAGGGTCCTGGGATCGAGTCCCGCATCGGGCTCTCTGCTCAGCAGGGAGCCTGCTTCCTCCTCTCTCTGCCTGCCTCTCTGCTTACTTGTAATTTCTCTCTGTCAAATAAATAAATAAAATCTTTAAAAAAAAAAAAAAAAAAAAAAAAAAAAAAAAAAAAAAAAAAAAAGAACTGACTCCTGGATTGGGTTGTTTTATGTTAGGTCATTTAAATACCCTTTCTTGCTTGTCCCAGAATTTTATGCTGTTTAATATAGATACATTGTATTGAAATGAAAGAAAAAAGTATACAGTGCAACAGCTTGTCTGACTCAATTCTGGTATAGGATAAAATGAAGAATTAACTTTACTAAGCTGGTATGAAGCTGGCAGGGGTCAATGTTCAAATCCCAGCTCTATCACTTGCAAGTTCTGGGACTTTGAAAGTTGCTTATTTTTTAGGCCTCATTTTCTTATCTGTAAAATGGGGATAAGAATAGTATGTACTTTTCGGATTTTTATAAGGATTAAATGAGATAATAAAAAATATTGCCATTCAGTAAATGCTCAGTATAGGTGTAGCCTTTATTCATACTATTATGGTCTGGCTTCAACATCTGTCATTTCATTAGTGTGATTAGTTAGGATGGTTACCCCATGAAAATGGGTCAAAGAAGAAAGCTTTGCTATAGTTGCTGCTATAATCTAAAAACATATTCTCCAGATTTTTAGTAATTACAGATATTACTCATTTGATTTTTACTATGTACCAGACCTTATCTGAAATAGTTACAAATATCATTTAATATTCACAATAACTTTGTATAATTGGCATTATTTTCCTCACCATCTCACAGATAAAGAAAATAAGACACAAAGAAATTAAGTAATTACAGGGGCCAGTTTCTGAACTCCAGCCATCTGGTTCCAAAGCCAGTGTGCTCAACCACGGTGTTCTAACATACCGACTTTTAACAGACAGAGGTGGGATTTTGGTTTGGGATATTTTTCTTTTAACTTTTAATTTTTTTTCTCAATGGTGAATTATTTATCTTTGTGTCTTGGTCACCTGAAGTGTGTCTGTGACTAGTGATTTTCAGTAAACACATACAATCTTTCTTTTGTATTTATGCATAACAACAACTTGACTCAAGATAAAGCACTCCAGTTAAAATTATTTTTGAAAGATTACATAGGAAAAATTCTACAAATTTTAAGCATAATCTTTTAACATTTTAAAGTTATAGAAGAAAAGAAGGGCGACAGCTTAGTATTTTTTTTGTGTGTTGATAATCTTTCTATAAAGATGCTTTTAAGCTTTTTAAAAACCTGGGTAACCTAAAAATCTTGGAAAAGCATATTTTCAGTTGATTCTGAACTTTTCTTTTTTTTTTTTGGTAGAATGCACACACAAGGCTTTCTTATTTTCTGTTTTCAGATAAGCTATTTTCATTACTGCATCTTTTTGTTTTCTTCTGTGTGTTTTTAGAGTTCTCTGTTCTACTTTCTTTCTCAAAAACAATGGAAATTTTTAAATTCAACCTGGTTTTCTATTTAGTAGGTTTACTCTGCAAGAGTTTCCAAGGCTTTTTTCTTACTTTCACTGATCTGAATTATTTGTACTGTTAACTTTATTACTTCCACAGTAGATTTTTGTTAGTTACTGTAATGATGTCTTCTTATATCAATTTTTAATCTCCATTTCTTTTTTTTCTTTTTAATTATTTATTTATTTGTTTGAAAAAGATGGAGGGAGAAAGAGGAAGAGAGCAAGCACAAGCAGAGGAAATGGCAGGTAGGGGAGCAACAGGCTCCCCACTCGGCAAAGAGCCTGATTCAGGGCTCTATCCCAGGACCTGGGATCATGACCTGAGCCAAAGACAACCACTTAACCAACTGAGGCACCCAGACACCACTCTATTTCTTTTTTTAAAAAAGATGTATTTCTTTATTTGAGAGAGAGAGACAGAGAGAGAGCTCAGAATTGGAGGTGAGGGAAACAGAGGGAGAGGGAGAGAGAGGATCCCAAGCAGATGCCAGTGAGTTCAGAGCACAACACGGGATCCATCTCAAAATCCTGAGGTCAAGACCTGAGCAGAAATCAAGAGCCCAACACTCAACTGACTGAGCCACCAAGGCACCCCTTTAGTCTCCATTTCTATATTCTTTTTCATAGCCTGTTGCTATTTCCTTGTTTTTTTTTTTTTTGCTGTTTCATAGAATTCATGAATTCTTCTATTTTATACTCAGTTTTTCAATAAATTTCTTGTTTCCTAAAATAAATATTTTTTAGATACTTGACCTTTTATAATCTCTTGGAAGATGGACACCTTCCTTGGTTTTGCAGAATTTTTTCACAAGTCTGAATGCATCTTCAAACATAGAAAGCTTATCTAGGACTCACTGTTTTTGAAAAGATGCTATTTTCAACTCCACTGTGTAGGGCTGCCATAGTGTTCTATAGATGTGCAGATGATAAGTTTTACACTCTTTTATTTAACATGAAAATCATGCCAGTAAGTCCACAGCACTAGTGTAGGGAGTGAGCAAGAGTATTCATGCTCAAGCGACTTCATAATATATATTAAGATATTAGAAATGGTATGTGTCAAGAATTTCTCTTTAAACACTGAGCACATAGCAACTGTATGTACCCCTCAGTTTTAAAACTTGAGACACTCTGACTCTCAGTCCTGTTTCTCATATCACATAAATATTCACCTTATGACTTCTACTTGGTATATATTTTTCTCCTATCCCTTAACTATGCTTTTGTAACAGCCTATTCTTTCATCTGTTATAGCATTCTCAAAACAGTAATTTAAAAAACAATGTTGTAATTAGTAGTTTAATATCTATTTCCTGTCTTAGAATATAGTCTCCATAAAGCCTGGAGCATGTTGGTCTGGATTTTCTTATTTCTTCTTCCTTTTTTTTTCTCTTTTTCATGGACTGCAGGGACAGGGATATGACTTCCTCAGCCCCCCTTCTCGAATGGCATCCATTCATCCATTTATTTTTTAATCTTTTATCCCCATATGACTTCCTCAGCCCCCCTTCTCGAATGGCATCCATTCATCCATTTATTTTTTAATCTTTTATCCCCATTTCCCATTGGCATTCCTCTCCCACCACCCCACAGATGGTCCTTCTGATGTGTTTCATCTGTATATATTCTTATAAAATATGCAAGAATTCACTGTTTTTGTCACTATTTTGCTCATCATTAATTTAAAAGTTCATCCATATTGTTGTATATTCATTGTTTCTTGCTTTTCTCTGATTTATAGTATTCTATGGTATGGAACTCACATATACACATAGAAAACCTCCAACTCTTCACTTACACAAACGACCTCCTGATAAACATAATGTATACCAACCCTTTTGTATTTGGGTGTCATTGCTGGGTCAGGTGTATTCTGAATTTGCCCAAGTACTGCCAGATTGTTCTCCAGAATGTCTGTCTCCATCTGTAATGTCTACAGGAATTTAATGAGGGCTCTTACATCACTGCCAACACCTGGCACAATTCAGTTTTCTAAATTTTGTCAATATCATAAATAAAAAGTGATGTCAGTGTTTAAATTTCCATTTGTCTAATTATATGAATTTAGGCATCACTTTGTTGATTCCAAGTTTTTTGGGGGGGGGGGGAGTTCCCTTTCATTTATTGAATATCCTTTATTCTTTGCTTATTTTTTCAATGAGTTGCTATCCTCTTCTTTTTGATTAGCAGGAATTCCTGAAAATCTTACTATAAATCTTGTCGGTTTTAGACATTGCAAATTCAATTTCCTGGCCCAGTTTGCCATCTGATTGGGAAATTTTCCTTTCAGTTTTCAGTGAATAAAAATATTTAATTCTTATTTTATAAAATGTATTATTCCCTTGTCTCAGTACTTGTGCTTTTGTGATATTGTTTAAGAAGTCCTTCCTCTTATCTAGATCATAATAGAGATTTACTACAACCCACACTGTTTGAATTCTCAATCCTGGCTCCTTTACAAACTGGGTAAATTGGGACAACTTAATCTCTATACCTCTGCTTTTATATGTAAAATAGGGCCGATAATACCAACCGACTTATAAGATCCTTAGAATTGAATGAATTAAAATATTACAAAGCACTTTAAAAAGTACCTATCTTACACAATAAGCACTGTATATATGTTGCTTTTATAACAAAAATATCAGTATATATGTTTCCATAGGGATCTAGTTTTTTTCTATATACTGCAAATGTATTTTCTCAATGCCATATACTAAAAATCTCATTTATGTCCTATTGATTTTTTGATGCCAGATTATCAGATTCCAGACATTTAAACATTTGTTAATAAACTCACTATTTTGTTTTACTGTTTCATTTCAGTATGTTTCTGAACCAAAGCCTTACGGCTTTTATTACTGGCTTTTATCTTATTATCTGAGAAACAAAATATCTACTCTTTGCTCTTCTTTTACAAAGAATCAGCTACTTGTTGTCTTTATTCTTCCATATAAATTTTAGAATGATTGCACTGAGTCCTAAAAATCATTCAGATGAAATTTGGGGGGTTTTTAAAAGGTTTTATTTATTTGAGAGAGTGAGCAAGAGTGAGAGAGAGAGCATGAGAAGGGGGAAAGGGCAGAGGCAGAGGGAAAAGCAGACTCCCTGCTGTGGGCAGGGAGCCCAAGGACAATGCAGGGCTGGATCCCAAGACTTTAGGATTATGACCTGACAGGAAGGCAGATGCTTAATTGCCTAAGCCACTCAAATGCCCCTGAAATTTTGTTTTTTATTACATTGAATTTATTTATTTATTTACAGGGATAAATTTTTTAAAGATTATTTATTTATTTATTTATTTGACACAGAGAGATCACAAGTAGGCAGAGAGGCAGGTGGAGAGAGAGAGAGACAGAAGCAGGCTCCCTGCTGAGCAGAGAGCCCGCCAGAGCCAAAGGCAGCAGCTCAACCCACTGAACCACCCAGGTACCCGGGGATTAATATTTTGTATTATTTATAATCCCAAATAAGAGCACAAAATGTTTTTTCCAGATTTTTTATGCAAATGATTTTTCTCCATTGAAATCTGGTACTATTTGTTAAGTTAAAATATATGGCTACTTTATAATTTTATTAGTATTGACCTTTATTTTCACTTGGGATAATGTTGATATGAAAAAAAAAATGCTAAAGGTTTTTGAAGGTTGGTCTTGTATCCAAGAAAGAAAAACAATACCCTGAATTTAATTGTGTTGGGTTTTCTACATAGATGTTCATATCATCCACCAACATTGACAATTTTATCTCCTTTCTTCCATTTTTGTTCAATTCTGTAGTTATTTTGCTTTCCTTATAGAATTAGTCAAGACTTTCAGTTCTGTAGTAAGCAGTTGTGATAATAATGAGTATCATTGTCTTGCTGTTGCTGGGAAGGATAAAGTATCTAGGGTTGCCCCACAGAATATAGCATTTATTGCAGGTTTTGGTATATAACCTCTATTAAATTTCATACTTTGCTAGGTTTTGGGGGGTGTTTTAATTGTATATGGCTGCTGAAATTTAGGGAATCCTATGGACATATCTTTTGAGATAACACATGATTTTTTCATCATTGTAAATTTTTATAATAAAGGAATGTGATAGACTTTTTAGATTGAATGTATCTTGCAACCCTTAGCTAAATCCATTTGGTCATAATGCATTGTTTTATTTATGCATTTTTTTTACTGTGAAATGTGCCATACATACAAAAAGTCCATAAAATATGTGTGAACACCATTCTATGAAAAACTATGAAGTAAACACCTGTTTAAAATAAAAACCTTATTAGTACCTCAAAGCCTTCCATGTATTACTACCTGATTTCAAGCCACTCAAACTCTATTAGAGGTAACTACTTTCCTAGCTTTTCCATTTTCTTGTTTTTCTTTATTGTCTTACATATTACAACAAATAACATATTTGGTTTTTCCTTTTTTTAACTCTAAAGGAATGAAATAATATTTTATGCACTTCTTGGATCTACCTCTGTCACTAAATATTTTATTATGATTATACCATGCTGTTTGGTAATAGTTCATTCATTTTTATTGATGCATACTATTCCACCATATATTTACTTATGTCTTTTACGCTCAGTAGATAGCTATTGTTTGTAGCTTGGATCTATTGTAAATAATCCTGTTAAGAAGCCTTTTGTGTATTTATCCTGAGCTTTGTGCATATACATGATTTCCGAAGAATTGGATTGCTTGTTCACACAATACACATAAACCATTACCTTTCCTGGATGATACCACACTGCTTTTGAATAATGCTTGTACCAGTTTTTCAAAGCTGTCTTGGATAGCCAGAGTCCTAAAATGCAATAGGTGTAGATTAGCTTCTTTACTATGCCATATTCAAATTCCTCATAAAGGAGAGATGAATTTTTGTGTCTGCCTTTCCTCAACTAAGATAATTTGATATTTTAAGATGTGGCACTTGCAATACACCACATTCAGATATCAATTAAGAACTTTTTAAATTACTAATTAAATTAGAAAAAAAGGGTGGTAGGAACACTTAATACAAAGCTCAGATGATAGCATAAGGTTTCCCTTTAGTTTCCTCCCTCCCTCCTTTGTTCTTCAGACTTTTCCCCATCCCTTGGCTCTCACTGAAATGACGACTGAAATGACATAAAGAGTACCATCCTTTCACCATAGTAACCCAGGTGGAAAGAGATAAACTTTCCTGTATGTTTTCAGGGTAAAGTCCAATATAACACCTATTGGCCTCTCTGAATCATGTACTGTCCCTGAATGTGAAGGGTTTGGGGCACAGAGCACCCAGACTGACCACCTCATCACAACTACATGAAATGGTTCTCCAAAGAATGTGAAAGTGTCACCTGTGCAAATACATGACTTGTTCTTAGCAAGTAGTTAGCTGTTCACTTACATCTCATCTCCCTTGAAGGAGTCATGACTCTCTCTATTCATATTATCCATCAGGATAATACTAGCACGTAGCTAGTTTTCAATAAAAGTTTGTTAAGTGGGTAAGAAACAAGAACTGTCTCTTTTTATACATTCTGATGTTAAAGACACTTTATGAGAATTCATCTTGATTTAATGGGGACACGATCTAAAGTTACGTAAATTTGGGGCACCTGGGTGGCTCGGTCAGTTAAGTGTCTGCTTTCAACTCAGTCCATGATCCCAGAGCTTCGTGGGCATCGAACCCACATCAGGCTCCCTGCTCATTGGGAACCTGCTTCTCCCTCTCTCACTCCGCCTGCTTGTGCTCTCTCTCTCTCTCTGAAATAAATAAATAAAACCTTTAAAAATAAAAAAATAAATAAAATTATGCAAATTTGACTGGACTTTTCCTCAAAACATAAATTTTATATATCATTTTATATAGCTACTTCAACAGAGTATATACTTTCCCTTGCATTATGTTGTTTGGAAGCAGAGTTTTGGTGCTATCATGGTATTTCCTAAACTGTCACATGGTGTACTTAGAGACAGTGAAACTTCAGCCTGAATTCTGTATGTTTCAAATAGTGCCAGATGCCATGAAGTCATATGCAGATGTCTCACATCTACAAAATTAGAGTAACAGTTGGGTTTCTTCATCTGAATATTTCTCCTTAAAAGGGTTAAGTAGCCTAGCAGGCAGTGGAAACTGAAACCTTCTGTTCAGCTATGGAGCAGAAATGATGCAATCAGCCACAGTGGATACTCTGTTAATATCCTCAGCCTTGTTGCAGAAGGGCTGCCTTAATGAATGTAGAACTTGGCTAGGCAGAAGTTAGCCCAAAGTATGCTCATTGTTGGCTACTAGAGACAATATTTGCAGGTGCAAGGCTAACTCTGACCTAGTTGGAAGAGTTACAGAATCTGGCCTGATGAGAAGATCAAGGTCAGTCGTTCTCCAACATGTTCTGCAACTAAAATGACCATGATGACATTGGAAAAAAATGCAGGCCCTGGATGTACTTGCAACTTTTGTTTCTATTTAATCCACGAAAGATACACCTGGACTTTGTGTACATTCTGCCCTTTCTCCCAGGAGCATTTTTCCCTCCCCCAACCTGGAAAGCTCCCAGTCCTCTATCAAATATCAGCTCACATTTTATCTCCTTTATGAAATCTTCCCTAAATTCTCCTGGGCAGGCTTGGGTGTTCCTTCCACATTAAGATCTACAGAATATTATGCATGTCTTTGTGAAAGCTGGTCTTATTATATTATATGGCATATAATATAATTGATTGTTCATAGTTGACTTCTTACTGGATAGTGTCTTAAAACAATGGAGTATTTATTTTCATTTTGTATTGCAACACCAGGAACAGGATCAAGATTCAATAAATGTTGCTGAATGGATTTATTTGTAATTTGATATAGTGCTTTAGAATTTTCAAGTAAAAGTTTAGACATTACAACAATGCTGTGTGGTAGGCAAACCAGATATAATTATCCCCATTTTACTCATGAGGGAACTGAATCACAAAAATGATATGCAATTTGTTCAGATTCAATAGCTTAGGAGTGTCAAGATTAAATGAGAAAGCTATCTTGACTTTAGCCAACATCTATGTCAAGTCTCCAATGCTCCTCTAGACTGAGTCACTATCTCCGGATACCAGATCCTTAAAATGTAGCTAGTCCCCTGGAATATTTTCTCTAATACTTCAATATCAGATCTTCTGCTCCTATTTTCAGTCTTCCTCTGTGCTCCAACTGCATTTTGAATTTTAGATATCAGATTTCTAAGTCCACATGACAGATTTTCCTGGACTGATTTACAGATGTTGCTGCCTGTCCAAAACCCGATGTTCTAGTATACATCCTTGTCACTAATTCCACTTCTCTTCCTGAGAGCACTTGATGTTCCAAGGTAAGGCAGCCCAATGACCTTTCCATTTCACTGCTGCTCAATATGGATTGATACTTCTACATGCATTATGGATTAAAAATAATGACTACTCCTTCTAATTACTAATATTTCTGAGCGCTAGTTCTATTCCAGGTATATTGTTCAATAAATCTAATTTTGTTTGATCCTGAGAACAAAGACTTGACATAGAATTAATATTATCCCCACTTTACAAAGAAGGAAATTGAAGCTTAGAGAAGTTATATAACATGCCCCCTGTGCCACAGCTAGTAAATTTCAAGGGGATTTTTAAATAAATGGAATCTAATCCCTGAGGGATGTCTTAAACCCTACAGTATTTGCAGATTTTTAAAAAATCAACTCTTATGTGTGGGAGCCAAATGAACATATACTTGACACAACCAGGAAAAAATGGGTTATGAAGCACACTTATCACCTGATAGATGAGGTGCTCAATAAATTCTGTTGGAATATAAAGTTTTCACCTCCAGACTTGAATTTGGTAAACTTTATAAAACTGAGAATGCTTTAGTGGGTTCATCTACATGCCCTAGGGCCAAGTATTTGTTTTGAATATTTTTAAGTACTCGAAAGTCTTCAAGATCATGAAACTTTATCCATCTGGCTTAGTGGAGGATTTGAAAGGAAATACAGTTGACTTCCCCTGAATATACTCATATGGTTCTTTTATTAACATGAATTCCTTCTTTTAAGCAACTACAAAATGCAAATGGATAGAATAGTGTTAATCTGGCATTTACATCTAATATTTGTGCTTGTGATGTTTCAAGACTTTAGATGAAGCTCAAATCCCTATCATGACTCTAAGGTCTTAATTTCCTCGTTCTCTCTTCTCTCATTCTTGCTACATTCAAGCTCTTCAAGTTCTCAAAAATACCACATTTTCTCTTTCTTGCATGACTTGGTACCTATTATTTCTCTGTTGTCACTCTTCCATACTCTTATCAAACCTTGGAGTAAAAGTGGATTTATCAAGGATCTCTCCTTCTACTCATAGCTTTGCTCCCCTACTATGTGTTTCCTTCCTAACACTCACAGCACCTATAAGCACCTATGAGTGCCTGTGTTCAATGTTCATCTTCTGGAAACTTTCACTGTGTTTTGTACATTGTGAGTGCTCAACGATTTTTTTTTGTGTGTGTGTGATTTTATTTATTTGTTAGAGAGCACACACAAGCATGGGAAGCGGCAGGCAAGCAAAGGGAGAAGCAGACTTCCCTCTGAGCAGGGAGCCTGATGCGAGACTTGATCTCTGGATTCTGGGATTATGACTTGAACCAAAGGCAGATGCCTAACCTGACTGAGCCATCCAGGCATCCCTGCTCAATGAATTGTTGATAAATTAACAAATGAAGGCATTTCTGTACTAAAGCCACAGTTGTGTTAATAATCATTATCAAAACAAGGCATATTTTAAAGCAGATACCTCTTTGCTCCATAAGCTCATTTGACATTTGGAATCAGGTATGCCCTTCCTTTAGTATCTGTCTGAGTTGTCATGGTCATCATATCACTTAAGGTACTGGGACTGTAAATAATAGAAAACCCAACTCAAACTTAAAACAGAATTTATGGGCTCACACAATAAGAAGACCAGAAGAAAAAGTGAGCTTTGGGGGAATCTGATCTACCTCACCTCTCAGCACTAACTATAATACTAACTTACTTCATCCCTACCCCTATCCCTAATTTCATTCCCTTGTTGTTGTGGGATGGTCTTAGAAGTAGTTAAGGATGCATGTTTCCTTAGCCATGTCTAGTGGGTGATACTGAGAGAGACTTTTTCTTCTGTGAATCTTGCATAGAAATAAGATTTTTTTTTTCTTGAACTAGCTAGGCTTATTTCTCCTTGTATTTTATTCAGTCATGTGCCTGTTTTTGAACTACTTCTATCACCTAGGAAAGCTCATTGGCTTATGGCCTTGTCTGTCGTCAACCATTCCTGTCTCTTCTACGTGAAGAGTGAGTTTACCATGCTGTGTTTCTGGCCCTGATCCTGGAACATCATATTACTGATTCTAACTAGCTAGAGATGAGGAGAAAAGGCCCACTACTATCATATACTTAAAATTGCACCTATATGACTCTCACACTCTTTGATTTTTTTTTTAAAGGAAGCTTAAAAAAAATCAAAGTTTAATAAAATGTTATATCAAAACAAAGATTCATTCTAAGAAAGAGGTAGAAATTATTCTTTTATAAGAGAAAAGTACAGGAAACATTGTGATTCCACATCTTCCTTGCTTAGTCAGAGATAGAAGTGCAAAGCAGGACCGGAAAAGAAATGAGGCATCATAGGTCCCCAAATAAATCAGTTTCTTTTGTGCGATAACAAATTCTAACACCCCTCTCATATTCAAGAGGACACATTTAACTTCAATAGGATAGAGTGATCTTGAATGGTCACTCAGAGTGTTGAATTAGAATAAAGATTAAAGCTTCATTTAAGGAATTTTTTATTAGGATTACATTTGAAGAAGCCCAAAATTGATGGTTCTTCCATGCTGAAGTTTTACTTTCCATCACTTTTTTGTGTGATCTTCTGGAAATCTAAATGCACTCTAAGGTTAAAAATGGTATTCTTTTTCTGAGGTTTTTTTTTTTTTTTCTTTTTTGGACCTTAGCATTCCTTTCTGTTTTGTCCTCCATATGTCCTCATAAATATAATTCTGGCACTGGAATCCAGACAGCACTTCCCAGCACTTGCATACTCAGCATTAAGCCACTAAGATATGAGATCATGGTAGCTCTGTGCCATTTAATCATTTTGCATTCCTTTAACAATTGAATTTTGAGCACCTACTATGTGTGAGACACTGCACTAGGTGCTCAAAGCTATAGATGAGAAACCTGTCTTGTCTTTGAAAAGCTTGTAATAGCATTGGGAGCACAGTTGGACAAATTGAATGCTGCTAAAAATAAGTGCTAGGGGTGCGTGGGTGGCTCGGTGAGTTAAAGCCTCTACCTTCAGCTTAGGTCATGATCCCAGGGTCCTGGCATTCAGCCCCACATCAAGCTCTCTGCTCAGCAGGGAGCCTGCTCCCCCCTAACCCCCCACCCGCACCCACTTGTGATCTCTGTCTGTCAAATAAATAAATAAATAATCTAAATAATCTTTTAAAAAATAATAAGTGCTAATGATAGTGAATTAATGAGAGTTTATTGTGTGGTAGAGAAATGCTTTAGGAAGAAATACTTGAGCTAGAGTATAGAGTAGACAGTCTTTGATTTGGGCTGGACAGAGGGAATCAGAAGTTCAAGACAAGAGCAAAAGGAAAAAAATAAAATCAAGATTAACTAAGGTGCTCAGGAAATACTAAAGAGCTCTGCCATAAATGATGTAGTCTCAACTGGGAAAGAAAGTCCAGACCGGATTTCAGTAGTTGTGGAATGCTCTGTTTAATGAATTCCAATATTTTCTTGAAGAACTAGGGAGCCACAGAAGATCCAAGGGCTATGTTTAGGGAATAAAATGATGAATATTAGATCTCTAGAAGATCCTGTGTGTGAAAAGATCCATCCAGGAGAGTATCAAAATTAAAAAATATATTATCATAAATGCTATTATGTCAAGGGAAAGATTTGACTATGGAGATGGCCAAGATATTATTAAAGAAGCAAAGGACTGGAGACTACCAAGAAAGAATGAATGATGAGGTCTTAAATTGTTAGCCCATATAACTGACCTATTCTTGCCACCATTAAAACAGTAGGACACACAATTGGGTGCCAATGGGCAGTACCCAGTCCTGCTTTCACATTAGAATTAACAGCAGTTTTTAAAATACCAGTGTTTGGGTTCCATCCAAATAGTTTGTCTTGAGTGAGGCTCAGGCATTGGTTTGTTGTTTTTTTTTTTTTTAATCAGACCATCTAAAAGGTTAAAAACTTTGGAAAACATGATGGTGGGTTCAGTTTCTGTGAAAATGATCTCTCCTTATTGCAGGGTGTACAGTATTTTATCAGGAATTTTTAGAGGGAGGGAGGCAGGGACAAAATGAAAGAAATATTCTGCTTCTGTCATGGTTGGTGGAGTTCAGGAGCTTGATAGCTGTTCTCCTATTGTGAAGCACGTTACACAGCTCCAGTCCTCGATCTTGACTTTTAAAAATACAATCCAGCTCAAGCAGTGTGCTGTTATTTTTCAAAGAAATTTGCACATAACCCACTAGTCACTTCTGTATTCTAAAATTACAAAACGCTTTTCCACTTTCAGGATTGTTCATTTGCTTCTTTTTTGTTAAAAAAAAAAATAAAAGATTTCTTTATTTGTTCAGAGGAAGAAAAACCCTATAAAATTGTAGTAATCAAATGCATTAAACATTTATAACTTTGAGTATCAGTCCAAAATGTGAGGTTTTTCTTATTCTTTTTTTCTTCCTTGAAGAGAAATCATCTTGTGCTTTATATGGATAAACATCAGGAGGTGATAGACTTTATTCATGGCTGTTTCCCTGCATAAATGCTTTATTCTACAAGAAAAACATTTCTAATCAAGAGCTTTATCCCTATCACTCACCCCCCACACTTTTCACACTGGGAGGTCAGCACCTTATGTTTTTGACATTGTAATTTATTGCTGTTGGAAAGATTGGGTATTTGTATAGGATTTCCACCATAATTCAGCTTTGTTGCAAAGTCTTACCAAGTATAACTTCTTAAGAATACTTTCAGAAGAATACTCTGTAGATTTCAAAAATAGCCAAATATATTTGGACATAGCAAATGGGTATAAATATAAATAGTATAGAGACAGATTTAATGTAAAATAAGGTGTGTGTATATATGCATAGATATGCAAATGAATGCTAAATGTAGGTCTAAGGCTTGAGTTTCTTTTTTTCTTTCTTTTTTTTTTTTCTTCAGCAAAGGACAGTTACATTTGAGATGGTTTAACGCGTTATCACTATATATGTTACAGGAGTTAGATGGGTGTGGAAACTTTTTCTTTTTTTTTTTAATTAAAAGGAAGATAATTTAGATTTCAAGTTCTGATGTTTAAAAATGTGATAAAGAATTTAAAAGATTTCTTGTCATTTTGCCTTCTGTTTTGAAAATAAGCTTCTATGGAAGACAATAAAAAGCAGAAATAGTGTCTCAGAGAAAAGCATCATTCTGTGAAAGGCTCAGAGGAAGTTGACAATCAAGAGAACCCCTTCAGGGGAACTCAGAAAAGGGCACTTCCCTGTCCCTAGGAGCTGAACATTGATGCTGGTGTCTTCCAAATGAACCCACTGCTGTCCTTTACCAACTATTCTGAAATGTGATACTAGAATCATTGAGTCCAAGATCTTGAAGAGCTACCTTTGAATATCTCTTCCTCCAAGCAGATAGTATCTCAAGACCGCTTGTTAAGAAGACTATCTCCTGTCTCCAAGAATTTAGAAGTAACATTTATTTTCAAGGCTTTCTCACAAATGTTTAAACAAACTCAGCCAACTTTTTCTTATCCTAACTTCAGTAGAGCTGAAGAACAGCTGGCCTACATTTTCTTAATAATGGCTCTTCATAGTTTGAAAAGAATTACAATATCCTTCTTCACCATCCCATTTCCAGACAGTCAGGCAAACTCCTTTAGTCTTTTAACAGAGTCTTCTTCCTCAATTTCTCACTCTTTCATTAGATGCTGCCTAGTTTTTCAACATATTTAAGGTACAACAGCCCAGAGTCAACATAAGCTTTTCACAAGACTATAAAATGAAGCTGAGGAAGAATGTGGTGGTCTGTAGTTTGCATCATAGTAATAAACAACATTGGTAGAGTTTTTTAACATAACTTGTATTTCTTGAATAGATTATTTATGTTATTTATTTATATTGTGTATTTTTCTTTAATTAATCTTAAACATAGCTCCTGGAGGCCATTGTCTTTAGCTACATTGTATAGTTAATTAAGAAACCTTGACCAGTAACCAAATGTCCAAGAAAGCAGAAAGCAAAGCAATTTAAACTGAAACCAAAAGATTTCTTTGCATACTAACTAGTAGCATGTTAGTTTTAAAGTTCACTCCGTTTCCTCTCATTGGCACGGGTGGTTTTCATTTCTCATCTTAAAAGGCCCTTCTTCTGGGAAGGATGTTTCTGAAACCCACACATCTCACTCCCCACCATTTGCACACACTACCACAGGAGACTGTTCAGTCACCACTATTAGGAGCTCCCATAGGCCTTGCATATCTCTTACACTAACCAAAAACATATGTTTTGATAGGAAAGAAATATCGACCTCTACAGTATCACTTGCTGCTCTATATTGTAAAGTCACTAATGTGCAGCGAGTGATAGCCAAAGGCTTTGGAATCTGAAGACGTGGTGGTGTGATAGTTACAGCCTCCCACTGACTAAAAGCTGCTCTGGAACAGAAACTAAGCTGGTTCCTCTTTGCTTACACCCTACTGCTTATATGCATTTTGGGACTTCAGGTTAAACCATATTCAGGGTGGGTAAATGTAATTTTTAAAAATTCTTTTAGTTCTGTTTCTTCCCCGCTGAACTTTACTTTCTTTTTCACCATATGATCACTTCTATGTAGATTTTAATCTTCTATGAAAATCTCACTTTTTCAACACCTTTAAGAAACAAATGGAGGTTATTTTTCCTTTCTTTGAAGATGCCATCTGTCCTCAAATAACGTGATTGCTTACTTACGACCTTTTGAATTATTTTCCTTGCAGCTTCCTGGAATATAGAATCCCATCATCACCACTTAGCTATTCTTTGGAACAAAGAAAGCTTCATTTACTCATGCTTTTTGGTTTGAGACACTTAGGGAAATGTGTATATATGCATGTGTTAAATATCAATTCACTGTTTATATTTAGTTGATATGGTTTAAGAATGAAGGTAGAACATAATTATTGTATGGTTAATTCAAGAAAAAGTAGTCCTGAGCACCATTCTCTGGGGTAGTGGTAAAAAAAATGGAATATTTTATTTACAGTAATATGCTATATACTTTGTTTATATTAATGTGTTGACTTTTATTGATTTTAAAGATTTTAGTTATTTGAGTGTGAGAGAGAGCACATGCCAGGGGTGGGGATGGGGCAAAGGGGAGGAAGAAACATGCTCCCTCACTGAGTAGGGAGCCTGATATGGGGCTCAGGTTTTGATCCTAAGATCATGACCTGAGCTGAAGGCAGACCCTTAACTGACTGAGCCCCCAAGGCACCCCAAAATGTTGTGCTTTCTAAGTTCCAAGCAATTTGACACATAAGAACAGATATAAATAATCAGTCTCTTTCTACAACATGTATTAGTGGTTGGTACTTAGTGTGTAGAAATGAACAAAACAAATGAAGTCCCTGAATTCATGAAGCACATATTTTAGCGGAGAAGCAGACAAATTCATGAAGCACATATTTTAGCGGAGAAGCAGACAATTTATACACACACACACACACACACACACGTAGTAATGTTAAGTATTACAGAGAAATAAGGTGATTAGTGATGGTCAAGCAAGGAAGAGTACTCTATCCATCCATCCTCCATCCATTCATGAACAGCTTCTCAGAAGACTTGAATGGAGCAAGGAAGCAATGCTACACATTATGATAAGGACTTTGGGATTTATTTCAAGTGTGATAAAAACTTATTGGAGGATTTGGAACAGGAGAGCATTTTTGTCGATGTATAAACTATAGGATGGAGGCAGAAAGGGAGAGGGTCATTTAGGTAACTCTTGCTGTGGTTCAGACAAGAAATGATGGTGGCTTAGATGATGGTGGTACAGGTGCTGAGAAGTTGACCCTGGGTGTAATGTGAAAATAGATCACATAGAATTTCTTATTTGGTTGAATATGAAATGAGAAAAAACAACAACAACAGCAGTGTAGTCAAGGATGATTTCAAGGTTTCTGGTCTGAGCAATTCAGGTAAATAAAGAACACAGAGATAGGAGATGAGAGGTGGGAGATCAAGCTTTCACTTGGGGCCATACTAAATTTGAGATCACTACTAGATGACGTAGCAATATAACATTGCTAGCTATGTGAATTTAGATTTTAGTAGAAAGTTAAGTGATTGAAGTTACAAATAAGAGGTTAATTTAAGACAGAGGTGATGCTGGGATTTGATTAGGTTACCTAGGAGTTGAGGAGGAAAGAGAATAGAAAAGATTGAAAACTCGGCATTGACATATTCTTCCATTTAGAGGACTGGAGAAAGGAAGATCCAGCAAAGGGAATGAAGAAAAAAATGGCCCAAACTGTGATAAGAAAATGAAGGAAATGTGTTAAACCAGGAAGACAGTGGAGAAAATGTTTCAAATAATTAGTATCTACCAACACTTTCTCTCTGCCTCATTTCTCTCTCTCATCTGCTTCTCCTCTCTCTCTTTCTTTGTCTCTGCCCCCCCACTCCCTTTCATTCACTCACACTTATCCCAAATGAATGGATTATTGCAATCACCCTAAAAGGTATACTTTAAATAATGAGTACTTCTAGTCGATCCCAAAGTTTGTCTGAAATAGCTTCATTGAACAGCAGCTACAATTCTGAAGCTGTCTTCAAAAATATATTTGCTGTGGTCGGCAACTGGCAATAAAATCTGAATGAGTAGAGTAAATGAACGTGGGTTTTAGTTTGGGCTCTGACCTTAGCTTAATTCAACTAACCTCTCTGGCCGCAGTTTTCATATTTCTGAAAGGTTCAGAGTGATAAAAGAAGAGCTTTTAGAGTATTTCTGACTCTAAAAAGAAGATGGTTTTAAATTTTAGTGACTTAAAACAATTTTTAGTGACTTCAAATGAGTGTACAGTATCCTGGGGAATTCTACTTATCGGAAAAAAATGGATCTTTTCTCTATATACGGTTTTATAAGTGTAGTGTGACCTCATGGTATATGATGTTAGGACGTCTGAAAATGTTTCCATTACAAAGAGATTTTGTATCTAATAAAGCAGAAAAACTTCCTTCCCCAGAACAATAACAACTTGTTTGATAAACTGCACTGTGCTCTTATTTATTTATTTATTTATTTATTTATTTATTTTTGGAAGGTGACTGAACTGGTGCATATAAGCAGATGGTCTTGCCCCACAGCTTTCTCCTCAACTGGACTCACATACTCTTCTCCATATGTTCCTAAATTAAAATGTTGGATGTCAATTCTGAGCAATATGTTACAGAACTTTTAACTTTGTGCTTAAATTTTTTTCTTAGCATTTTTTTCTACAACCTCAGTGTGTATAATCTCTAAATTAAGATTCTAATTGGAGGAAGTGAAAGGCAGTAGGTAGAGCTACTTAATAGGTTCCTTCTTCCTTCTCACCCAGTGAGAAAAGTGGAGACAACACTAGAAATGAACAAATTTAGATTTGAACTTCATTAATAGTTTCAGTGTGGCCAGATCAATTAATCTTTCTGAGCCTCCATTTTCTCATTTGTAAAGTAAATATACTAATATCCAGTTTTTAGAGTTGTTGAAAGGTCGGTGAGTTAACATTGGCGAAACCCCTAACAGTGTCACAAAAAATATAAGAAATCAATAAATGTCAGTTTCTGCACTACACTCCCTTCTGTGCCTCCATTCATTCTTGAACTCAAGAAATAGATAAATCAAAGTGGGAAAGGTGAACAGATAAAATTTCTTTTCACCTTCTGGATCAGCATTGTCATTTAGTTTAAGATTCCAAGCAAAATCAAAATTCAAATTTTACCAATTTTATGCTATATTTCAAAGTATCAACTCATGGAAGAAAATAATCCTACAATGTTTACATTTTGTCATGTCAAATACTTAGGTGTAATTTTTTCATAGCGGTTGAACCCTTAAATACAGAATTTTAAGAAAAGAAAACAATAAAGGATGTGTATATGGGTGAGATAATTTATAATGAGAACCGTACCTCTTCATTTGCTGACCTTGATGCATTTAAATTTGTAACCTCAACATCACATTAGCAGGATGTTTTGCATATGAAATCTGTGCATGATTTTAAAAGTTAGCAAGCTTCTAGGGACCTTTTCAAAGGTGTTATATAAATGGAAGTGATTATTTGTGACTAATTCAGCCATATTTTTACTGTTTTTTCAACTAAAGCTTTTCGTGTAGATTAGACTATGACCTAAGGAGTAGAGTTGATGTCTTCATATAAATAAAAGACAATAATTTCTGGGAGAAGTCTAGTCTTAAAAATAATAGCACAGCATTTAATACTGTAAGTTACTTTTACCACTCTTAATATGTTTTACCTACCAATTAGTCATTCTCTATGGTGGAAACAAGTCTTTATTACACTATTTTTACAAATAGTGCTCACACTGGGGGAAAACAAAAACCAGATACAACTGATCCATACACTAGATGCCCTTGTCCAGCCATCTCTTTCAGTGACCCAGATTACTTTCATCATGTCATCTGTTCTCTTTCAGAAAGTACCTCAGAAACGTGGCTTTACCCACCCTTTCCATTCCTTGAGCACTTATTCCATAATCAGGGAACAGGTAATTTAAGAAAAAGTGTGAAAGATACAAAATCATATCCCCATTAATAAGAACATTTATATTTTATTACTTGTTTTTGTGCTACCACAAAGGTATTGTATAAGTTAAGTCCAAAAATTGTCCACTGCTAAAATCAAGCAGGAGCTATATGATTTCATTTTATCTGTAAAAAGGAAAAAAAGTCCTAATGGATACCAATAGCAACCAATGATACCTTTGAAGATTCCTGGGTAGGGTAGTTAAGACTCCAGCCTTTCTGGGTATACTGTCTGGACAGAACTCCCTGATGCATGTTCTTGCTCCTAGTAATTAATAATAATAATAATAATAACAGTAATTTCAACTCAAAGGTAGTGGTGAGGAGTAAGTGGGCCAGTAGAAACAAAACATTGAAAATAGTGTCTGGCACATTAGGGTTGTTTCATAAATATGAACTATTATTATTGTTGTTGTCCTGCCAAGACACATCTGTTGTGCCCTGTCACTCTCTTCTTGAGATCCATAGAAAGAATACAGAATGTGTTCATAGAGCAAACTGAAAATTGATTATGAGCTGAGATATTATACTACCTACCCATGCAACACAAATAAAACAACAAAAAGCACAGAACTCTAAGGAGTTCATCTGGAAGAAATTTCCTATGCCAAAGCAGTGTGAATGCCCTGAATATTAACAGGATGAAAGTCATCTTGGCTCCTTTTTTGAAAGCAAAACCCAATACTCCAATCTTACCATACTGACTTAAAAATAAAACAAAATAAATAAAATAAAATAAATTCACATATATACTAGTTAGGGAGCATGAGAAGAGAATGCCAGATACATTATAAGAAAGCATGATTAAGAGAGTAAGAGAAAGATATAAACAGAGGTACATAAAAAAAAAAAATCAGAGATATAAAAAGAGAGGACAGATAAATTTATAGAGAGAGATAGAATAAAGGGTTTAAAAAACAAGGAAGGAAGGAAAGAAGGAAGGAATAAAGAAGGAACAGATAGACATACAGAGACAGACATAGGAGGCAGAGATTTAAAGGGAAAAAGACAGAAACCAATAGAGAGAGACTGAGAGATAGGATTGATAAAGATACAGAAAAGAAGAGACAGAGTTAGGAAGACTGAGCAAAAGACAGGTGTGAGCAGGCCCTGAACTGGTCTGACTTTTCTTGGGTCCTGGAAAGGAGCAGGCGGGGGATTTGTTAAGAACACATTTCAAGGTGGGGGGGGCGCCTGGGTGGCTCAGTGGGTGAAAGCCGCTGCCTTTGGCTCAGGTCATGATCCCAGGGACCTCGGATTGAGCCCCGCAAGGCCTCTCTGCTTGGCGGGGAGCCTGCTTCCCTTTCTCTCTGCCTGCCTCTCTGCCTACTTGTGATCTCTGTCTGTCGTACGAACAAATAAATAAATAAATAAATATTTTTAGAGATTAAAAAAAAAAAAAAAAAGAACACATTTCTTAGTCCTTTGCCCTTAAACCAGGCATGGTAACATCAGCCTTAAGTAACACTCCACTTTCCTAAAAACAGAAAAAGGCAAGAGTGGTCAGTGGTGAGCTTTGCACTTCTGTTGAAGGCCAATCAGCTGCAGTTACTAAGCTCATGTTATATGACAAAGGTACTACATCGTTTAATCCTTCCTCACATCCAGTTTCCGTACCCCCATGAGTGAACTATAGTGCATAGAGGTTAAGTGACTTTCCTAAAGACGCAAAGAGGGGCCAGCACCCTGACAAAACCCTTTAAACCTATCCTCTACCTCCTCCTTGGAGGAATATTCCTCCTTTGTTAAGTTGTTGGGTTTTTTTTCTTTGTTTGCTTAGTTGTTTGTTTGTTTGTTTGCTTTTGTTTTTTGTTTTGTTTTGTTTTTAATTGATTTATCTTAGGGCTTCTAAGTGGGTCAGTCAGTTAAGCGTCTGCCCTTGGCTCAGGTCATGATCTCAGTGTCCTGGAATTGAGCCCCACATTGGCTCCCTGCTCAATAGGGACCCTGCATTACCTCTCCCTCTGCTTGCTGGTGCCTCTGGTTGTGTGCATGTGCACTCTCTCTCTCTCTCTGTCAAATAAATAAATAAAATCTTAAAAAAAAAAAAAGATTATTTTAATCCCTGATGACTTCTTTCGGTTTTCTGACAGCACAAACTAACACCCAAATAAGAGAACAAAAAGCAAGCAAGTATTGGTGCAAAACTTAAGAATAGCTAGCTGATGGTATTGATTTAACAGCTGGTTATCTTTTTCTTCAACACAAATGCACTTGGTTACCATTTTGTATTGTATAATAGACATGTATTTAATTACATTTTGCTAGAAAGGATGTTCTTAGCTTTGTATGAGTCATTTAAATCAATATCTAGGAACATGACTTAAGAGTACCTTTATGAGGAAATGAGTTTGAGAAACTCTGAAATACCTCTAGGCAAGGAGAAGAAAATATTACAGGAATTAAAAATTTTACTGTAAACCTGCAATTATTCACTGGCTTATTTGGGGCAGGTTTCTTGAAGGACTAGATTTAATTGGACCTTTAAAAACATATAGGATTTAGTTTAGCTAAAGGAAGGAGGGTGCATTCCAGGTGAATGGAACAGTACATCCAGAGGTACAGAGGCCGAGATGAGTGTGCTATGTATGTACATCAGGGCAGATAAGATTACAGAATCATATTGCTAAGTAATCATGACCAAACTGAAAGACAGAGTGAGATAAACTGGCACAGAATTTGAGCGCCAGTGTATGGAGCATGAATCTGAATCAGTTACTAACAAGGGTTTTATTATACCTTTACAAGAGACTCTCATAATGAAAACCATGTTGTAGGAAGATTCCAGGGCACATAGTGGATTGCTGCCAATGGCCAGGTCCTGAAGTGATAAATAGTGAACACGGAAAGGAAGGAAAGAACTTGAAATATAGAAAATATAGAAAACCTTGTCTTGGTTTCCTTTCAGGTCATGATCTGGGTCATGAGATGGAGCCCTGATTCAGGCTCTCTGCTCGGTGCAGCATCTGATGTCCCTCTCCCTCAGCTCCTCCCCCAGCACCTGCTCTCTCACTCTGTCTCAGACAAATCAATAAAATCTTTTAAAAATATATATAGAAAAAGTGGAACAGAAGAAAAGTGAAAGAGGAAGAGCAATGCTGGAGACTGTTCTGATATGGACAGGAAGCAAGTGGGAAAGAAAAATATTTCTTTCTTTTAAATTGTCTCTGACAAATCATTCATAATGAAGCTGAAGTCCACAATCCAAATATGCAGGTTGATCAAGGATAACCATAAGAAGGAGATCACGTTATAAATAGTAATGAATAAATGAATAAATAAATGTCAAACTCACAGGAACAGTAGAACAGTGCATGCCACAGCCTGGGGGTAGGGAGGAAATAGAGAGAGACTGATAAAAAGTACTACTTTTCAGCTATAAAATGAATAAGATCTAAAGATCTGAGGTCAAGCAAGGTGACATGGTTGATAACACTGGGGTGTCATATGATTGAGGTTTGCTGAGAAATGGAACACAGATGTTCTCACCAAAGGTTGGGGAGAAAGAAAAGGAATGGATATGTGAGGTAATAGATGTGTTATTGCCTACATGGAGAAATGCTTTCAGCAGTGCATGCATATATCAGGTTACCATGTTGTACACTCTAAATAGCTTACAATTTTGGTTGTTATTTATACCTTACTAAAGCTAAAATATGAAAGAAAGAAGAAAAATAGGAAGGAAGGAAGGAATGGAGAGAGGAAGAGAGGGAGGAAAGAAGAAAGGGAGAATGAAAGGAAGAAAAAGAAAGAAAGGAAGGAAGGAAGGAAGGAAGGAAGGAAGGAAGGAAGGAAGGAGGGAGGAAGGCAGAAAAGGGAGAGAGGAAAAAGAAAAGAAAGGAAAGAAGGAAGGAAATCCATTATAGGGACACACGGACTTCCTTTTTTATGTGTTTTCAAAAAGATTGAAAAAATTGTTTTGATTGTTGTATGCTGTTGTTTCAGTCAAATTGGCTGTCTTCTAATACTCGCAAAGGAATTGTCTTTCTTCACCTTTGCTTTCCCTTAGTGTTAATTGGTAACCACTGTTAATTTCATTTCTCTGTGAGAAGGATTTGTCCTTTGCCACATTCAGTAATGTGTTTGATCCTGTCCCTACCAGCAAGTGCAGGCTGGTGATGGAGGCTGGTCAGCGTCCACCCCTTTGTGTGACAGATCAAATTTTAGTGTCTGTGTCACATCACCTGGTGATGGAGGCTGGTCAGCGTCCACCCCTTTGTGTGACAGATCAAATTTTAGTGTCTGTGTCACGGGTGACACAGTGATGCTTGTCCCATAAACAGGAGGCAGGGGTAGAGGCCAAGATTGATAACTTGTACCTATTTTAGACCATCTCTTTATAAAAGAGCTTAAACTATACAATTGTGGAAGGAAATATACTGTCAAATATATTATTAGCAATGGGGAAAGTGGACAATAGATTCTAATTTCAGCAATTGATCGATGTGGTGCCTGCAGGTTGAATTAAGACCTTCATTCTCTGTTCCATATTGAACAGTTAATTAGGCAAGCTCTATTCTTGCTGTGGTCTTTGTCCAATTTGTTTCATCTACCTTATCTCCCTGACAGGTAGCTTTCTCTCAAAATTGTTTTAACTTCATTTATTTTGCCCAATGTAATATTATTATTTTTCATTAGTATATTACTTTGAATTTACACTTTCAAATTTAAGCTCAGTCTTTACAGCAATATGGAAAAGAATTATTTCCAGCATTTTATAAAAAAGGAAACAAGTGAGGTTAATCTACTTACCCAAGGTCTCACAGATAGAATGATCAGAACTAGGACTCAAATACAGATCTCTTTTTCTAACAAATATGTTGAAAATTCTATATCTGGATATAGATTTTTTTCATACTCTATAAGAAAATGCACATATACAGCTTTTCTTGGGTGTTAAGCTTTTAATAAATGTTTCCTCATTGATATAACAGGTTTAAATGAATAAATGTAACCAGTGTTTTATTTTACTTTTAAATATTAGTTTAGTTTAACAGAGTGCTTATGAACAAAGAGAACCTAAAAGGCACATGTACCCCAGGTTAAGTCAGGTTCCCCAAACCACACCCTTGAGACAGATTTATCAGGAATTCCTGATGAGTGACCACTGCTGTGCTAAGATACTGTCTAAATCTTCAAGCTGGAAGGCATACCTTCAGTCTATAAGCATTCATTTTGAGCTTCTGGCTTAGAGCTGTGTAAACTGAGCATGAGGAATGTTGAGTCTAGGCAGTAGTAGTGGTCACTAAGAAAGGGCTGGCCTGGCAGACATCATCATCGTCATCACATTATTGTTGGTACTATTTTGTAGCGGCTGTTCTGTGAAGAGAAGATAAGGATATGTCCAAGGAACAGTGCCAGAAGGGGTACTGAGGTCAAGTTTATTCAGAGAAATATGGTCAAGTGAAAAGGAGACAGGATCTCCAACCAGCAGGTCAGGAATAACATCAAAAAGATCCTAGTTGGGAGCGCTGGTGGCATTCTTTTTTTTTTTTTTTTTTTTTAAGATTTTTATTTATTTATTTGACAGACAGAGATGACAGTAGGCAAAGAGAGAGGAGGAAGCAGGCTCCCTGCTGAGCAGAGATTCCCAATGCGGGGCTCGATCCCAGGACCCTGAGTTCATGACCTGAGCTGAAGGCCGAGGCTTAACCCACTGAGCCACCCAGGTGCGCCTGCTGGTGGCATTCTTAACTCAAAATCAGCTTCTGAAGTATTGGGTATAACCTGTTCAGTAAGAGATCTGCAAAGAGCCTTAGTCAGCGACTAAACATAGGAGGAGTAAAATTTACCTTGTTGGAAACAAATGGAGAGAAAGCAAGGTATTAGAGACTAAACCAGATAGACTCATGTTGAGTTCAGAGCCCCAACTCTTATGGACAGAGGCCGGGATATAGGACATTCTACAGCATCAAAGCCTCACACAAATCTAATGCTCCTTTTTTATAAGGTTATTTGTAATTACCTAAATACCAAATTAATCTAAATTTAAAACCCTAATACTTTAGCTTATTCTGATTTTACATTTTGCTTCTGTGTTTAAAAGAGGCCCAAAGACATGAATGTTAAGTTACCCTTTTTTTTTTTCCTTAAGAAAAAATAAAGGAGAACAATGAATGTAGAGTTGAGGAAGACTATCACCAGGTACACCATGGACCAATCCTGAGTCTTCATATTATCAGTATTTATCACACCAATTTGCTTTGGTTTCTATTTAACCTAATCAAATGGTTGAGCATTTTAGAATGCAAGATGGAAACATTCTTAAGTGTCTTCCACAATCCTTTGCAGTAGAAAAGAAATAGAGATATCATTTCTTTTTTCAGATTGTCTTTTAATTAGATTTGGAAAGATTTGCAGTGCAGACAAATTTGAGAATAAACAGTTGTGCATGTGTGTGTGTGTGTGTGTGTGTGTGTTATTATGTATATAACATAGCATATACATTGACATGTAGATGAAGAACAAATATATAGATGAAGCAGGGCAATATAATATATTCTCTTCACCAATTCTATGTATTTTATGCCCATAGTTCTTGATGAAGGGAAAAATATTTCTTGGTCCCAGTAAATGATAGAACCATTTTAAACATTACAAAAATTTTTATCTTTCAAAGTGAAGAGTATGCATCTACCTTCCTGTTCACTTAATTAACTGCCTATCTACTTGATGTATTTATTCCCCACCTTAGTCCAAAAGGGCTTTGGAGTGTCTCCAGAGCCTTTAAAAGTATTGTAGGTATTTTCTTCCTTGCAAGCAATGGAAAACCTTAAATGAGCTGTTCAAATAAATATCAGTGGTAGTAAGGGAAGAATCTCCATTCTAAGAGGATGAGAGAGTTCCAGTGGCAGTCAAAGATAGACTTCAATCATCACTGTGTACAGTAGCAACATTATTATACCTATTAAGAGATTCAGGAAGACCTTGCAGTATTCTAAATCCTTAATCACATAATGTACACTCAAAATTCAATTATGTACTCAAAAAATAAATAAAGTACCCACTGGCCAGGAATCCTTAACATACTTCAATCATTTTAGGGCAGAATTGTGAAAGCCAGCAAACTCAAGTGAACAGCTTCTCTATGATGGAACTGTGTTGGACAAATGTTGTGTGTGTAATAATTACATAGCAATGAAGGGAGGAGAGCATTTGAACTTATCTTAATTAATATGCTAACTAAGTTAATGTCTTTACTGAAAGCTTAGGCAAGCTTAGCTTTAAATTTGCTTTGTAGAAAATTTGTCCACAAAGACAATGTCTTGGGAAGAGATTAGAATCTTCAGAGTAATGGTACTGATTTTTTCTTTTTTATATACAGAGTGGACTCTATACTGAAACATGTAGTCCCCTAAGAACCATCATTTTTGTCCTTCACTTAAATGTTGTCAGATTAAAAAAAAAAAATGTTGTCAGATTGATCAGTAGCATTTTATCAACTGCAATTATGAGTTGGTATATACTTAAATACTGTATGTGTTATATTAAATATTATGGCAAATATATTTCTAAACTATAAATCAAGACAAATATCTTCACGGTCTCAGAAATACTTATGATCCAACAGAGCAGATTTTTTTATTTTATTTCATTTTTTTAAGAGAGGAAGAGAGAGGGTGAGGAACAGAGGGAGAGGGAAAAGCAGACTCCCCTACTGAGACAGGAGCCAGATGCAAGGCTTGATCCCAGAACCCTGGGATCATGACCTGAGCTGAAGGCAGACACTTAAGTGACTGAGCCACTTGGGTGCTCCTCTTTTTTATTTTTTTAAACTAAGTATAAAAAAATATATATGTAAGTCCATCCTTATCATTTGAATCAGAGAATAAGTTAACATAATAAACTCTTTCCATTTTCATTTCCCAGTGTTCTAAGACAATGCATAGAAAGAAACCAAACCAAACCAAACCAAACCAAACAAAAATAGTTATTTAACTGTAATCTTTCAAAGAAAAGTAGAGGAAAGCTCTACTTCAAACATTTATATATTGCTACTTTGAGTCTAGTTTGATTATCAAGGATGAAAAGTCGAGGTTAGAAAAGGACATTTCAAGCAGCACATATAAAACTATAGAGCTAGAAGGACACAGGGTCTTGTTGAGGGATGAATATTGCTAAAAATACTAGACTACAGAGAGAAGAATATGGAGTGAAACAACACTTGTCTATACTCATCACCCAAGTATTTTTTTTTTTTAATGAACACAGGTTTTTATAAATAGGTAGTTTCAAAACCGAATCTCTGCTTATTCTCATCATATTCAGTGTGATTCTGAAAATGTGGTTCTATAGGAAAAAGAATCTGATATAAAGTTACATGAAAAGAGACATTCCTCTGTATGTGACTAAATATAAATTCCACACATGTTCTTGACTATTTTATCCTATATTTGCATGACTACTGTGATGTCACAAGGTAATTATAGTAAAGTTACAGTGGCTATCTCAAATTTTGTGGGAACTTTTTAAGATGTCACTCAATACAATATAGCTAATTGATGTTCTTCTCAGGTAGCCCATAAGTTGTGATAAAGTACAAAGACCATCATCCCTATTCTCTGATATTAGAAGGAATATATATCATTTGAAAGTATTTATGTATGTAACATCTATCCAAGTATTTTAATTCTTACCAATACCAAAAATAAACCAAAAAGTGCCACTCTTACTAGATAAGTTGATAAAAATTGATTAGTAAATAAAATTCAAATTGCTCAATACTATTATTATGTGTTTTTCATTCCTTTAGATTAATGTAGATTCCAAAGGGCACTCTGTTCAAGAATCCATTTTTAACTGTCTCATGTTTAACATATAACCTTTATCCTTTGAATAGCTAGCAATAAATTGATTATAGCTGAGGTCTTAGAAGGAAACTGGATTAGTCAGTGCTAGAACTGACCCATGAAATTAAGACCATGTTATCAAATGATTATCAATATTTTACTACAGTCAAGTTAAGCTTAACATTTTCATTTCTGGGATGCCTGGGTGGCTCAGTTGGTTAAGCAGCTGCCTTCGGCTCAGGTCATGATCCCAGCGTCCTGGGATGGAGTCCCACATCGGGCTCCTTGCTCGGCAGGGAGCCTGCTTCTCTCTCTGCCTCTGCCTGCCATTCTGTCTGCCTGTGCTCGCTCTCTCCCCCTCTCTCTCTATGATAAATAAATAAAATCTTTAAAAAAAAACAAAAAAAACCCATTTTCATTTCTCTCAGTGATTGTTTCTATTGCATGTGAATAGTTCTCAGGCTTTCCACCTCCTCAAAGCAAGAGTAGCTTTCTAGTTCCTCAAAGCAAGACTGTCTTAGAGAAAAACTACTGAAAACTAAGCCAATTATAATTGCCACATATCCCAAACAATAAACTGCTTGTCGGATTGGATAACTCAGTGCATGAAGTTCTCTTTCACTTGACTTTTCATCAGTTGATTTGAAGAAGCCTTCTGTCATTCAGGGTAATATGTCAGAAGCAGAGGGAACAACAAACATCTCTCTGGGAGTTGATGGAGTGAGTGTCAAACCATATAGCCAAGAGCTTGGCCCCCACCAAAGCTCTGTCCTAACTTTGAGAAAGGAAAAAAAAAAAAAAAAAGTTCAAGATTCACATCATGTTGTGAGGCTTCCAGCAATATCTGGAGACACAGGGATTGTGTATCATTATTCAAATTGGTGGTGGAACCCCAAAGGGCGATTGTTTACCCACTTTTGGAAAGAAAGGGAGCGATTATGAGAAGAGGACTAAATCACTCTGAGTAAGACTGATTATCCTGTTCTTTGGGAACAGCTTTTGAAAAATATCTTTTTTCCAGCTTCTCATTTCATACAGCATTAAGCCTCATGTAATTTCCCAGTGCTAGGGTTTTCCCAGTGAAGCAAACAGTGGACTCGGATGCCTTCTCCTCCAGGGCTTCCTGTAAAGAGAGAGCTGGTTATGTGGAAGAAGCGTTCATTATCTAGGCCTCCCTGGAGTCTCTCAGTATGATTGTAAGGGCGTGAAGAAGAATAGACAGACTTTCTCTTTTGATGGCATTTTAAACATCTATTATTTGCCAATACTTTAAATTCTCAAAGTATTTTACTTTGACCAGCTAAACTCGGAGTCTGTAGGGCCTGATTTGGGTAAGTTCAAGTTGGAACTCAATTTAGAGGGTTGAGCCTTCTCTTAATTATACATTATTTTTATTTAAAGGGCCTAGGCACCAAAAGCTTTGTCTCTCCATTCTTTCTTCTATATTATCCTATCACCTCAGTCAACAAATATTTTCTCTTTTTGTAGCCAATTCTCTCTTCTTCCCTTCAATAAGGAGACTTGAGAAATAAGATCATTGACCTTCCTTAAGTTTTTCATCTGAAGCTCTAGGCTCCAACCTTTCACCTCCTTTCCCAGCCATTTATTAACATAATAAAAACTTAATCCTGCCTCACCTGCTAAAGAAATATTCTCCTCCTGAAATGAAATGCAGAATCTAAATATGTATGCCTATAACACTGAGGTAGAGAACTCGCGACAAGAATCCTAGCTTTGTGATTTACTATTTCTCAGATCTGTATAGCTTTGACTATTAGTGGTAGAAAGTTTAAAATGTAAGTTTACATCATTTTTTTTTCCTTACAGATGGTCAAACTGCTACCAAGTATCCAGTTCTTATCTCCTTATAACCCCCTGGAATTTTCTGATGTCAGTGTATCAAGCACAAAAATAGACTTGGCTGAAAGACCCAGAAGTAACACATCAAGTGATGGGTCTTTGCCAAATATTCCTGCAGCTAAAAGTATTAAAATACTTTGTATGCACTTTAAAAAATATATTAGGATAAAAAATATATATTAAGATAGAATAACTGTATCAGGTATCCATTAGCTCATTGGAAATCAGTCATTTGCGTTAGAGAACTGACTCAACTCATTCTTCTGTGAATGGAGAGGCATTTTTTCGTGTCAATGATAGAATATATTTATGTACACTATACTTAATGCTTTTGTAGTCATTCAGAACAAAACTTAAACTTACTGTAACAAAGGAATAAGTGATCATTTGTATGTTATCCTGGAGTCCTTTTATTAAAAAAAAAAAACAGTCAATATGTCTTAGAACAGAAAAGGGAGGAAAGTAAAGAATTGTGCTTAAAATTGTTAAATTGCAGTTTTGTCTTTTTCTGTGTTCTTAAGAGCAGGCCCAAATATAGCTATTAAATCACTCTGTAACTTGAACAAATCATTCAACTTCTCTGGACCACGGTCTACTACCCTATTTCAAAAAGTGGTGGGAGGTGGGGGGAGAAAGAGAAATTGCATAGACATGGCTGCCTAGCTCTCTTTGAGCACTTAAATTCCATGTTCTGAAAGAAAGAAATCCAAACTGATTTATCATTCATTTCTGGTTCCAAATAATGCTTACTACCTCAAATAATGTTAATACTTAAAATTTTTAAATACTAGAAAGGGAAGATTTAAATGGACATTAAAACTTGAATTCCAAAGGTAGGAAGTTACTGAGAGATATCCTCAGATGATTTAGACAGGGTCACTCAGTAAATGTAGACCGAAAGAAGGGCAGCCAAGATATATAGATATACGAACATAATTAATAGCCAGGAAAGAATGCAAATTCTATCAGAGTGAAATTCAGACTTGAAAGTGATTATTTCCAGCAGAGAGAATCAGGGGATTTTCCATGAAGAACAGAGTCACAGCCTTTTAAAATATTCAGTCATTCAATGAACAAGGCACTGATTTAGGCTCAGAGAAGAAGAAACACTAAGATACAGAGGCTTCCTTGTTAGAGTTCAGAATCTCGTGAGAGAAACCATCAAGTTGTTAGGCATTCTCTGTAAAGTATTAGAAACTATACAGGGCAAAATTTATGAAAATTCTTATCACAGTTCCTAGAACCTAGAATTCACTCAGTAACATTCAGTAAGTGAATTCAGCATGTTCAATTTTATTACTATTACTGTTACTTGTATTGAGGTAAGCATAAGATGCACTAACAGGTTGTGGAAAGAAGGGGAAACCAATCTAGATTGTGCTGTTCAAGAAGGGCTTCCCAAAAGAGGTAACATTTGAAATAAATTTGAAGGACATGTAGAAGTTGATTAGGTAAAACCTGCACAGCAGAGATGAGGAAATGTGTTCTAGTCAGAGGATGCAGTTGTGGCAAAAGCACTATGAAGAAAGGGGGTACATTCTGTTAAGGAGCCTACAGGAAGCTCGGGAATGATCAGAATGTGTGAGGTGAGACATAGCAAGAGGTAGGGCTATCAGTCCAGACCAGGGTGAGATACAAAGTTAATTTTATGTCATTCTACATAGTTTGAGTTATGGCTTGAAAAGGAAAGAGTCTTTGAAATAACTTAAACAGGATTATTACTTTATCATATAAAAATGGATTCAATAATGGTAAACTTGTAAGCAGCTTAGTTGGTTTTGAGGTCATTTGGCATCCTTAAGGGACTTGCACAAAGGCAATGCTGCTCTAATAGTGAGGGTAATGATGAAGAAAGAGATATAAGAGATTTTTATAGGGGGGAGGAGTAGGGCTTGGTGCCTAGATGCCTGGGGTAAAGGAAAGGGAAAATTAAGGAGGACATCCAAGCTCTTGGCTTAGACATGACATGATATATTCCATGCTGACCTGTGGTCTTTATAGATGCCCATTAGATGAGAAATATCTTGAAGAGCACAGATTGCCTAAACATGGTAGTGGTAGGTTTTTCTGTTTCATTTTTCTTTATTTTGCCTTTTTAATCTTGTTGAATTTTTTTTTTTTAAACCCTGTCAGGACAAATACAGTGGTGTCTTATGCTTCAGCAATTACATAGGTGAATTTATACACTTGTGATTTTTTCGTCTTCCTGACATTTGCATTTTTTTTTTTTCACCTGGGGGATTATGGAAGGGAGAATGTACCTTTCCCAAACTTCTCATTGCCATCCTTCACACATAGGAAGTAATCAGAGCTAGGGAGGAGATGAGATTACTCCCAGTAGTATAAGTATGAAATTAGACACAAACAGAAACATACAACAGTACCAATATTTAAATGGTCATGAGAAAACTGAACAGGAAGGCTGCTTTATTTTATTTCCCAAATTCTTAAGGCATCTTAAAGTGTTTAGGGAATATAAACATGTAACCCAGCCAGTCATAGTGTTCACGTCCAGCACTATCCTCAACAATGTAAGCAAATCACTTCTATGTCATAAAAGATAGCTTTCTGGGCTCTTTCTGGTGATCCAGCTTTTCTAAATTTCCTGGATACTAAGTATTGTCACACTTTAAAAAAAAAAAAAAAGTAGAGAGACATTTCAACAAATATATGTTCTATCCTATTTAACATCTGCTGGCTGACCTGTGCGATGCCTTACTAAATGTTAGGTTTGGGGACAAAGAAGTGGAATGGAGCAAGGAGTCATTTAGAATTTCTTTCCCTGAGAAGATCAGTTTTGCAATTACAAGTGAGAAGTTGATGAGTTCGCTAATGATGGGCAGTCCTCCATGGACCAATCTGTTTAGGGAGCTGAAGTGGTGAGACGCTAAGACAAGAGAAAGGGACTGACAGCTGTGAGATTCAAATACCACTTTGGTTTACCTGATTGTTAGGAGGGTATATTTGTCTCCCCAAATAAACTCTAAATTCCACAAAATGATGGAGTGTGCTAAAAGCACCTAGAAAGTACTGAATAATTCTTCCTTCTATCCTGCTGAGGACTAGATTTTTATTGTTGTTGTCATTGACTACCTCACTTTGTACCAAGCAGAAAGCTGAGCAACTATTAGGAGTTCAATGAAGATGTGATTGAAACATTGCTTGTCAGGGGCAAAAACCAAAACCAAAACCAAAAACAAAACTTAAGAGCATTTTTTTGCATTCGTGAAATAGTTAAATGTGTTTGGTTGGTAGTTTGCCAACGTTAATCCTTTTTAGCACTATATATGCACATAAGGGACTCCCTTTCTGAGAAGGTACTGAATCATAAGAGTGAGGAGAGTGCTGGATTTAATAGTGTTGTAGGCCCCTGGGACTGTGCCTTTATTAAGACAAATAGTAGACATAATAATAAAATTAAAATATTTCTACTGTTCCAAATTTAGAAAATGACTCTCTTCTTTTTATAAATGATAATGACTTGTAAACAGTTTAGTGTTTTAGCTATGTAAACGGTATAATGTCGTTTAAAGGATTTTAATTAAGACAATTGGAGGATTCAAATATAGACTGTATCAACCAAATTTTACAATGCCTTGCTCGAAAACGCAGGACTTAAAATCACATATGACCCACTGAGTTGTCTTAATGGACTTGGCGACTAATTGGGGGTGTGCTCCTCCCATTAGGCATGCAGAGGCACATGTGTCGGCACTCACTACTCCTCCGTGGGTACACTGTGTTTATGAACAGACTGCCGGAGAGATTGGTCATTCTCGCCTAGGTTTTGTGATTACATCAAAAAAAAGGCTTAGGGTTGTTAAGCCATGTTATTATTTTAAATGGCTATAAGCAATTTCTAAGTCAAAAAAGAATTTAAAAATCTAAGACTGGCAGAGCTATGCAGAAGTGGTGACTCCCAACCCAACTTACATCCCTACCTATTAGGCCTCTGAATCGGTTCTCACACAGTTAGGGGGCAGAGATAATAAATGAGAATTATCTAGAACTGCAAATGTTATTTTGACTCTTGCTAAAGAAGTAAGACCTTTCCTGGTGGTTGTTCTATTCGCTTCATAAAAAGTCAGTGATACGAGCAAAGAGTAATGATTTGTTTAATTTGATGTGTTTTTGCATGTGTGTAAGGTAAAAGTATAAAAAAGGAATATGGTTTCTTCAAGGACCATCATATAAGGAACCAGCCTATTGGCATATATTTTTTCTGAAGGTCTTGGTATTGATAAAATTTAGTAATTGGGTCTCCCCTTTTCAGAAAGATTTCCATGACAATTTTACAGTTGTACATATGCATATGAACTTTTTATGTACATAGACAATAGACTTTACAGAGAAAAGAAGAATGAGCTGAGAAAAATAATGCACAAATACATGCTTTTAAGTAAATATTAACATGAGGATTGAAAATAGTATGCCATCCGTGAATTATCTGTCAGTCTACAGTACGAATCTAGTGTTGACTACTACTCCCTTCTTATTAGTAGAGTAGTGATTGCCCCCATAGCAACGGAAAGACTGGATTTTTAACCGTCTTGATTTTTGGCCAACTTTTTGTTTTACTGTTCTGATAATGCCTCTTCTGCTTTGTTCAGCTTTAGATCCACATCTCACTCCTGTCTATTCTAATTTACTTCATACAATTTAATTTTACCAAGTTCACACAACAGTTTCATAAAACAGTGGCTCTCCAAGACAGGGCTGGATTTACCACATCAGAATGTCAAAGGACATCTTTTCAAAATACAGATTTGTGGGGTGCCTTGGTGGCTCAGGCAGTTAAATGCCCATCTATTGACCCTGGCTCATGTCTCTCTCAGGGTGGCAAGTTCAAACCTTCACAGAAAAGAGCCTACTTTAAAATTATACAAAAATAAATACAAATAAATAAATAAAAATACATATTAATTAATTAAACAATTAATACAGATTCATGGGTCTCACACCTATATGTGCTTATTCAAAAGATTCAGAAAGAAGTACTGGGAATCAGTATTTTAAAATAGCTCCTCAGGGAGTGCCTGGGTGGCTCAGTTACTTAAGCATCTGCTTCCCTCTGGCTCAGGTCATGATTTGGGGATTGTGCCCCCTGTGGGACTTGCTGTTCAGCAGGGAGCCTGCTTGTGCTCTCTTTGTCTCTCTCTAAAATAAATTAAAAAATACCTTAAACTAAAATAAAATACAATAAAATAAAATGAAATGAAATAGCTCCAAAGTGAATCTGATGGGCAGATAGCACAGTGGTCATGATATGTTTGTATGAGCAAGTTCAGACTTTAACATGACTCACTGCCTAGAATATATTTCTGTTATACTTTCATAATTTACATTTACCTTATTTCCCTTCCTAATTATTTGGTCAGTGAACACACTAGTTCCCCTGACACACACTACACACACACACACACACACACACACACACAGAGCTGTGATTCAGGTTACTCTGTTCTATCAGAATAAAAAGAGGACTAGCTGCTAGTTTTCAAAAATGCGAGTTATACCTTCACTTGTGTAATAAGCATAAACTAAAAAAGACTAGCAATGTAATTTTTATCCACAGAGAAATGGCTATGGCCAAATTCAAGTAAGTATGTAAATAAATAAGCAAAGTAAGGAAGAGTGAGCAAATAACTTGGTTTTAATGTCAGACATTTCAAGAGCCTCAGGATGGATAATTTGGATGCAGGTGACACAAATATTCTTGATTAATTTTAGGAGAAGCAAAAGGAATTTCTTAAAACCTCCCAAGAGCATCTCATGACAGAAAAATATAGAAAGTAAAGTCAAGCCATGCAAGAGGCCATTCAAAGTCTGGAAAGCTTTTGGGGCCAAATATTTTTTCTCTTCATCTCTTTCTCACTCTGGGGCTACAAAGATTCTCATTCCAAACTCTCTATACATCCCAGCAGTCTTCCCTTTCTCTATACACAGCATAGCCCAAAATATTTCCTCCATTCAAGTATGGACAAGAGATTAGGATTATTGTGCCCAAATCCCAAATATCCGGGAGAAACAATTAGATTGTCCCACCTTTTATCTACTAACTGAAGCCAGAGAAGTGAAGTCCAAAAATGCATTTGGCCAAGCTGTCTCAGTTTTTTCTCTGAAGAGGGGGCACATTGTGTTTTGTTTGTTTTGTGGGTTTTGTTGCCGTTGTTATTTTGTTGTTTTTAGGAGGGAGACACAGTAAGAAATGGGATGAATGTCAGAGGGAGTTTCTGGCTTCACTTGAGTATCAAGATCAAATATTTCTGTATCCAACATTTATCCCTAGATTCAAAGCTTCTAGTTCTCTGATACTAAATTTAGCAAAAAATAACCACTTGTTTAGTGTGTGGAACTTGAGACTTAATACCTAGATAGCTAAGTATGGAAAGATATTCACATTATCAGCTAGTTATAGTAGAAACATTAAAGCAACAATCAAAATTATGCAACTTTTAGCTCTCCTAGCTTTTAACAGAGATAACTGACAATTTCCAGACAGGATTAACAGAAAATGTCAAAGTCTTGCTAAGACACGTATCACACAGGGATCTGTACAGAAACATACATATGTAAATACAGTTCATGGTGCTGTGCACCCAAGAATGTTATTTATTATGAGGTGAGATAATGTTTTATTACACATACTACTTTTCTTAGTTGTTTTCCCTTTGCATTATTCTAAAACACAGCAATAAACGTTGCTAATGCTCACAAACTAGTGTCTTAGCTGGTGAATCTACACGTGATTTCTTCAGATTTATCTCCCTTCTCTTTCCATTTAAAGAGGTTTTGTACCTTTAACTAGTAGTTATTTCAGTGAAGGAAAAAAAAGATTTTGTTTTCACAGGTTTTCCCGTTTCCTTCAGCAGCTGGCCATTCCCAAGCAGCCAATCAGAACCTTCATTTAGTCAAAACTGACAGTGATTAATAGATGCCTTGGAGATCTACTTACTGATTATCTCCATCAGAAAACGGAGAAGCTTGCTGGGAATTATAGGCTCTGTTGTAGTATTCTTTCTTTTTCCAACATATCAATTGCATATAAGTGCTCAGGGAAAGGCTGAGCTTGGCTATTAATCATTTTGATTCAACTATAAAAATTTGACCAAGACAGATATTTTTAATGTTTTCAATAGTTTTCCTCATTTCGAATACATTGATTCTTTAATATTTAAGGGAAAATATTCTTATTAATATGAAACACACACATACACATGCACGTGATTCAAAAGATACTATAAATGCAGTTATACATAAGGTGACTCTATGTATGAAAAAGCTAGAAAAAGCAAAATGATTCCATATGACATAAAACATCTTCAACAAAAATGCACACAGTACCCTCATTAACCAAGATGTTTAATTAAGTCAAGGTGTCGGAATAAAACTTGAAAACAAGTGTATGTCTAAATAATTTCCAGAATGAACTGGAAAAATGCATAAATCTTAGATGGAGCTTTACCAAAAAAATTTAGGAAGTTCGCAATTCAGGCCAAAATTTCTCCTTGAGATACCTAAATAACTGTTCTCATCCTTTCTTAACTTTATGGAGAAGAGCACAATAAAGCAACAAAAAGTATCTACATGCATCTGTGTTTAGAAATCAACAGAAATAAAGCTTTTGTTCCTTAGGATGTGTTGGTTTTTTATTTTGGTTTGGTTTGGTTTGGCTTTGGTATGTTTCTGGGGTTTTTTGTTTGTTTTTGGTCAAACTTCTTCGATTTTCTGAAGTTTGTCAACAGATCGGCCCTGAAAACAAAACAATAAATTTAATGTATACTAGACAGAAAAATAACAGGGCAAGTGGCTACAGGAGTGCAGTCTGTCAAGTTAAAAAAAGTTTGATCTGCAATATTGTGCTATAAACTATCCTTTGCTTGATTCTTTTACAGGTTTGAAATATGGAATATTCCTTCCCAACATTTGGAATGTAATTAGGCAGCATTGTATTTTTTTCAGAAAAGCACTTTTTGTGCATTGAGAAAAAGAAGATGTACAATATGTTTACAAAATAGGCTAAAATGAATCATTAAAAATTATATATATATATATATAATTTTATTTAATAAATGTTATGCCCGAGTATTCACATCCGAGAGACCACCAAGGAGCCAAGCACCGATGCAATCACACGAGGGTTTATATAACAAGCTTAAGCTTGGGCCCCAGTATACCTGACGCGGCGGAGTGGAGACTTGGACTCTGAGGCTAGTTAAGGCAGGGGTTTTTATAGGTCATTACAAGAGGTTTGGGTGGGGAGGGGGTGAAACTTTGGACCTTCCTGCAGTAAGCTGATTAGCTGTTGCCGGGCTGTTTACAGGGTTAGGCTCTTTCTTGGAAGTGTTTACAGAGTTAGGTGTTCCTGTTGCTAAAGCAGGGTGGGGGTCCCTGGAACTACTAAAGTGAAGTAGGGAAAGTTCAGCCCTTGGTCATAGGGGCCTGAGACGGCTGCGGAAGCCAAGATGGCTGTACTTGTGCTAAGGCTAAACCTGAGGTGGGACGGCCTTGATTTTTCTCGGCCTCCACAATAAATATATATAATATATAATATATAATATATACAAATGTGTGTGTGTGTATATATACACACACACACTTTTTTTTTTTTTTTTCTTTTTCAATGCTGCTTAATCTCACCCTCTACAAATCAGGCTGTTATTTGGTTTGATTCAAATTACATACTATTGTTTTGAAAGTGAAAAGGCTGATTTTTTTTTTTTTTTCAAGGATCAGGATCTCTTGAATACACTGTTTAAAGAACAGTGGAACATGATAACTACAGGTCCCCAAGTTAATGCCGATTTCCTGACAATTCATTAGGTACTCTCAGTCTTGGATCTTTTCTTCTTTGCTTGTTCTGTCTCCCCTTCTGGGCCAAGGGAGGATCTGCTTTCTGTCTATTTTAGGAACTTGATTTCAGTACGTTTTGTTAGTCTGAGTAGGTCAGCAAGTGTGTACTCACACATTACTCAGGTGGCCACTTAATACAATATGATTGAGCTTGGAGGAAATAAGCAACCTTTCCCAGCTCATGGGGCTGTCTGGCTGCTCTGGCAGGTGAATGTGATTGGCAACTGACTTTGGGTGGAGATTCCCCTGTATTCCCAACAGATGTCCCCCTAATTGCAAGCTTGTTGTGATGCTGTTGATTCTAAGAGGCCCCAAATTCCCTTTAATGTCTCTTGCTCATTAAAAATACACTTCCCATCCTCAAAAAGGGAAGCTTATTTAACAATTACACACATGTGGTGGGAGAGTGGGCCTGCGCGTGTACTCACATGCAAAATCACCCTTTAAAGTAAAACTGTAAATCCGTTTCTGCCTTTCCATCGAATGATCTCTAGCAATAAACCCCGAGGTCTGAATCATGCCATTTTGCCAAATGCTCCATTTACAGAAGTGACATAAAACCACCTCTGTGTTCTGGAATAAAACAGTGCAGCACGCTTACAGGTGTAGTCTTCTGAATGGTATAGACTGTCAGGAGTATCTGTTTATTATTTATACCCTGTTATTATGCATACCCAGACTGACTGAGAAAATTGGAGTGATGAGAAAATAAAGATAAGGAGAAAAGAAACTAGGACTGAGCTATGCAGACAAAATCATGGTCTTCAGTTTCCTGTCTCTGATTGTTAGGAATGGACCACAGCTTAGCCCTGAGCTTCCTTGCCCCAAAGAGGGAAACAGTCCATTGTGTGATTCCCATCGTCTAAACAATAAAACCAGTCTATTCTTTGTAGAATAGAGGAAAGAGAGGCATTTATCCCATGAGTCCTCATAAAGAGAATACTATTATATGCAGAATCTGCCTGAACCCACTGGTTTATATGTACAGTTCGCCTTGGATATTTGATAGCACAGGAGGTTTCTTGTGAAAGTTTTAATCATATGGGACATGCATTGATATATATAAATATTTATTATAATTCATTATGTATAATAGGTTGTGTTTTACAGTCCACCATTTCTAATAAAAAATAGTAAAGCCATGAACTGTGAATGGTTTTCTTGAGGGAATGATGTCAGACATTCAAGAATGAATTCATTCAACAGATATTTCTGTGACCCACCTTCCTTTTCTCTGATTATATTAGGTGGCTCATTGCACTGCATTTAGTAAGGAAGGAAAACCTCATAACTCTATCACTGAGAATTTTGTAACCTATAACCCTATTTCTCTGCTATCACATTTTTCTAAAACCTCTCCATACACACCGCTCCAAGTCCGTCATTGCTCCTTTACGTTTCCGCCTTCTCCATACTTTGTGACGGCACACTTCACCTCAGCACGCTCTACTTCACCCTACCATAGGCTCAATTACACAAAACTCTCCGTGGTGTGCCCACTACTTCCCTAACTGTGATTCTGTCCTGTTTGAAGGATCATCCTCCTGATCTAGTAATTCAATGTCATAATTCCCCAACGATTGTTTTTGGCCTTTTTCTTTCTCTCTTGATCTGTTATTGAAACTTTTCTTCTTTCCTGTCTACTCATGCTGATGGCTTCCAGTGACATCTACATGCTGTTTTCTCCCCTGTAATTCTTTCTAAACCAAATTTCTCTTCTAAGTCTAGGACCATATATCCATTGGTATATCCACTTAAATGTTGCTAAGTCACTTCAAACTCTGCAAGTTCAGAACAAAGCATTTGTTCTTTGACCTAAAATCTCGTGCTTTTCTGGTGTTCTTAGCTTAGTGAATACAACCACTAACCAACAGATTATCTGAAATAGAAAACAAGATCTTGCTAAACATCTACCTCTCTCTCAATCCTATGTTCAGTATGATGGTTAACTTTAATGCGTCAACTTGACTAGGCCACAGAATGCCTATACACTTGGTCAAACATTATTCTGTTGTATCAGTAAGTGTGTTTTTGGATGAGTTTAACATTTGAGTTTATAGTCTGGCTGAAGCAGATTACTCTCCTTAATGAAGATGGGTCATTCAATCATTTGAAGGCCTGAAGAGGACAAAAAGACTGATCCTCCTCTGAGTAAAAGGGAATTTCTGTCTGCCTGACTGCACTGAGCTGAGAAATTGGGGGGGTTCCCCCTGACTTTGGCCTTGGACTGATGCATCAGCTCTTCCTTGGTCTTGAGCTTGCCAGCCTTTGGCCTGAAAGAGTGTCATTGGCTTAGCTGGATTTCCAGCTTGCTGACAGAGGATCTTGGGATTTGTTAGCTTCCATAATTGTGCAAGCCAATTCCTTGGAATAAATCAATCTCTCTCTTTCTCTCTCTTTCTTTGTCTTTCCATAAACATTATATATGTCACTAATCCATGTTGATCTTACTTCCTACAAGTTCCTCTTGTCATGAACCATCTGGTTGTCACCACCAGAGTACTGTCCTTCACTTAACACCAGTGTTGTAGCATCTGACCTTCCCTAACACTGATTTCCACTCACTTTGTTCTCTATGGCTGGAGGGAATTTTTAAAAATATCAATCTCAAATACCACGTCTCTACCCAATCTCATTTTTCCACCAAAAAACCATTCAAAGGCTTTCTATTGTTTTTAGGATAAAGATCAAAATCCTGAGAATGACATACACAGCTCCACATAGTCTTGTACATGTATTTCTCCAAACTGCTTTCGTTTTTCTCCCTTGTTCTTTAACATTGACTCATTGAATATTTTGCACGTGCTTGAATGTATGTTCTCAGGTGTCCGGAGTCTGGAACACACTTTGTGATTGAGTCCCTCTTATTATATATATGCTTTCATTGTATCTGTGATGTACCACGGACAGGATGGTGGAAGCAGTCTTCCAGGGTGGAGGCACTAAAGGGGTGTACTGTCTGTAGAAGACTTGAAAGTTACAATAAAACACACTAAATATTAGTCTGCTTTTTATTAGTCAGCAATTCTATACAATGTCCTTCCTGAATAAATCTTTTGCTGGTCTAAGTTCTTAATGATAGAGGTGATTACTATTGAGTTTTAATACTTAGGTACACATTAAATCAGTTTTTTTTTTAATTTAATTTAATTTAATTTAAATTTTTATGTCCCAAGATTCATTGTTTATGCAGCATACCCTGTGCTTCATGCAATATGGGCCCTCCTTAATACCCACCACCAGGCTCACCCCTCCCTTCCAAAACCTTCAGTTTGTTTCTCAGAGTCTACAGTCTCTCATGATTTGTCTCCCCCTCCGATTTACCCCAATTCACTTTTCCTTTCCTTCTTCTAATGTCCTCCATGTTATTCCTTATGTTCCACAAGTAAGTGGATCCATATGATAATTGACTCTCTCTTCTTGACTTATTTCACTCACCATAATCTCCTCCATGTTGATACAGAAGGTGGGTATTTATCCTTTCTGATGGAGGCATAATGCTCCATTGTATATATGGACCACATCTTCTTTATCCATTTGTCTGTTGAAGGGCATCTTGGTTCTTTCCATAGTTTGGCAACTGTGGCCATTGCTGCTGTGAATATCAGGGTACAGACCACCCTTCTTTTCACTACATCAGTATCTTTGGGGTAAATACCCAGTAGTGCAATTGCAAGGTCATAGGGAAGCTCTATTTTGAATTTCTTAAGGAGTATCCACACTGTTTTCCAAAGTGGCTCACCAACTTGCGTTCCTACCAACAGTGTAAGAGGGTTCCCCTTTCTCCACATCCTCTCCAACACATGTTGTTCACTGTCTTGTTAATTGTGGCCATTCTAACTGGTGTAAGGTGATATCTCAATGTGGTTTTGATTTGAATCTCCCTGATGGATAATGATGATGAACATTTTTTCATGTGTCTGTTAGCCCCTTATATGCCTTCTTTGGAGAAGTTTTTGTTGTTGTTGTACTTTGGTTTTTCTTTGTTGTTGTTGTTGTTTTGTTTTGTTTTATTTTTTAATTACCTTTCCAGAAACATTAAACTCTATGTGGAAGTTCATTTGGAGAACTCCCAGCTACATTCTCAGGCCTAAACTTGGACTCAGTGACAAAAGTTTTTTAAGAGTAAGTTCATAATGGTTCATGACCATTACACCTCACCTCAAGTATAGGTTTGTCCCAATTTCTATGATACTATATACTTCAGAGTTTAAATAGTAAATTCTAAATAAACAATGATAGCACAGTAATTATAGGTAAAAGAAACAATTCGAGTTACCTCAGTTCTGCAATTTTGTATGACACTTTGGAGCTTTTACTTCTGTTCAGAAGTTGAAATGGCAAAATAGGAAAATGGCAAAGTGAAGAATTTTTGTCTAGGAAGAACAACTTAATATATATACAGGAATATATATATATACATATATACGTGTGTGGGTGGGTGGGTGTATATGAATATATATACAGGAAATATTTTGCTTCATTTGAGTAATATCCTCAAAATTAAAATGTATTTTTTCACATTTATATCTAAATTAAAGAATGACTAAAGCAGCAATAACTGACCGCTACTTGAACATAGCACAATATATACACATTTACTTGCCATTGTATTGGCAGAACTTAGCACAATATTGACATGAAGCAAGTATTTAATAAAGGTCTATTGAAGAATGACTACATGAACAGGTAATACTTAGAAGGACCAGGATTTAATCCAAGTGTCTCTAAGTTCAAGCGATCATAACCAGTATGCTCAACTGACTTTTTGTCTTCCCCTCTTCATTGCCCACCAACAAGTGTACCTTTAGCTGCTTAACCCTGGTAACATCGAGAGTTTGTTTTTTGTTTCGTTTTGTTTTGTTTATCCCCATTGTTTCTAGCCAATTGCATTGTTCATTTGGGAAACGGGAGGAAAGGAAGAGGTTGGGGAATAGGGAAGGGAGAGTATGCCTTAATGAGAATTTCATTCTTGCTAAACATATTCCTAAATTTGGGGCAGAAGCTTACCAAAATAGAGCAATTAAGTAAAAGGCAGTCATTATAACACTTATTCATTTAAATTAAGGAAAAATATGAGCTATGCCAGATGTATGTAAACTCAGAATAGAACCTCTCATGTGTAAATAATATACTTTGCTTGATTTTCAAGGCTTGATTAAAAAAATTTGATGTGGCAAAAATGCTTTATTTTCTTTCTTTCTTTTCCTTCCTTTCTCCTTCCTTTCTTCCCTCCTCTCTCCCTTTCTTCCTTTCCTTTCCTTTTCTTTTCTTTCCCTTTCTTCCTCCCGTATTTCCTTCCTCCTTCTCTCTCCCTCCCTCCCTCCCTTCTTCTCTCCCTCTCTCCCTCCCTTCCTTCCTTCTTACCTTTGATGTGTTTGCAAACATCCATCAGAGGGATGCTTTCAGCAACATGTCTTACGAGGTTGGATTCTAAGACTGGTAATCACTACAAAGGCAAAGAAAGGAACATTCACATTTTATTTCATAGATTTTTGTGAAATACATGGCATTTCCCTTATCTCTTTGCTAATTACTTAAAACTATGTGCCTAGTAAAGTTATACTACATGTTGTGCTATAGAACAATCAAATCATGTTCATAAAAGGTTTTGTTTGTTTGTTTTGCTTTGTTTTTATGAAAATTCTATAGTATTTACTTTGAAGGAGGAGGAAGTGAATTACAAAGGTGATGTTATTGAGCTTCTCAAAATGGCAAGGTGTATGACCATGAAATCTTTAAGTTGAAGAATAAAACAGACTGTTCAAAATTGATTCTTTAACAGGAAAGGTCATCATCATCATTATAATTAATATTTGTATAGAGTTTTATGGCTTAAAAGGCATTTTCAAATCTTACTTGAGTTGCCTAACAATGATTTTAAATAGGAACATAAGCATTAACATCCCTGATGTTACCGAATAGGAAACTGAGCTTTAACTATGGTAATTTGACCAGATTTTTACAGAAATGTATTGGGTAAGATTTAAATTTAGTTCCACATTTAATTCTTATTTTGTTCAACTAAATAATATAATTTTTTTAAAATTATACATTTTCTGAATTAATTCATATTCTTGATTTTAGTAGAATTTTTCCTTGCATTTTTAACAGTCTTATCAGAGTATAATTTGCATACCATACAACCGGCCCATTGAAAGTATGCAATTCAGTGTTTTTTAATAAATTTGTAGTTTTGTATTCATAATCACAATTAAGGCTTAAACATCTCTACATCTCTGTTACTCTAAAATTTCCTGGTTTTAATCAATTCCCATTTCCTTCCTGGCCTCAGATAACTACTGACTTGCTTATTACCTCTATAGACTTGTTCTTTCATGAAAATTGATATAAACTGAATTATGAAATATGTGGTCTTTTGTGTTTATACCTGACTTTTTTCATTTAACCTAATGTTTCTGAGATTCGTCCATGTTGTAGGGTTTATCAATAATTTGTTTCCTTTTTTTGCTGGATAGATTTCAAGACTATGAATATACCATATACTGTTTTTCTGCTAATCATTTAATGGCATTTTGGATTGTTGCCAGTTTGGCTTATTAAGAATAATGCTGTTATGAACATTTGCATACATATTTTTTGTAGGAACATATGTTTTCACTTTTCTAAAGTAGACACCTAGGAATGGATTCCTGGGTCATCTGGCAATTCCATATTTAACTTTTTACAAAACTGTCAAAATATTTTAGAGTTATTGTGCCATTTTTCATTCCCACTAGAAATGTAAAGATTTCCACTTTCTCCATCTCCACATCATCAACACTTATCTGTCTTATTTATGATAGCCCATCTAGTGGGGCTGTCTTAGCATCACATTGTAGTTTTAACTTACATGTCTTAATGACTAATAGAATTGAACATCATTTTTTATTGAACATCCTTATATCATTTTTGTGAAGTGTCTCCTTAAGTCTTCTGCTCAGTTTTTATTTACGTTGTCTGTTTCTTACTGAGTTGTAATGGTTCTTTGTCAGAAATACAATGTGCAAATATTTTCTCCCCTGCTCATGCTCTGGGTTCTCCCACAAACCCAGATTGTGGTTTATTTTCTTTCATTTTCTTAATTGCAATTTGAAGATAAGAAGTTTTCAATTTTGATAACTTTCAACTTACTGATTTTTTTTAATTTTATGGATCATGCTTTTATTCTCATATGTAAGATATCTTTATCTTATCTGTGGTCACAAAGAATTTCTTCTGTTTTCCTCTAGAAGTATATATTTTATATACTTTTATAATTTCAACTTTTGCACTTATATATCTATGATGTATTTTGACTTAATTTTTGCATATGGTTTGAGATAGTAAACATCTTTCCTTCTCCCCTCCCCAGTATGGCCCTCCTTTTCCTTTTTCTCTTCTCCTCACTACATTGATGGAATCATTTTTTGTTAAGTTCATTGAAAAGTCTTATCTGGAAGGGATGTTTAATTTTTCAAAACTTCTTCTGAACTTATTGAAATGTATGTCTTTGCCCTTTTTCCTATTAATACGGCTTTTACATTAATTGAATTTTGAACAATTAAACCAACCTTGTATTCTTTGGTTAAATTCCACTTGGTCAAGGTATATAATTCATTTTTTTATGTTAAGGAAATTTAGTTTGCTAATATTTTGTCAGGAATTTTTTGTGTGTATGTTCACTAGGGATATTGGTTTATAGTTTCTATTTTCTTGTGTTGTCTTTGTTTGGTTTTGGCTCCAGAATAATACCAGTGTTATGGAATGAGTTGAAGATTATTTTCTCTTCCTCCATTTTCTGAAAGAGTTTATTTTAAAATGACAAATTGATAAAATCAACCAGCAAAACGGTCTAGTCCTTGGCTTCTCTTTGTGTGAAGGTTTTTAATTACCAGCTTAATTTATACGTCTATTCAGATGTTTTATTTCTTTTTGAGTCAGTTTTCATAATTTATGTCTTTCTAGGAATTTGTCTTTTTTATCTAAGTTGTATAATTGGTTTTCAAAATGTTCATAATTACATATCTTTATATTACATGTAATTATACAGATTTTGTTATATGTAATTGTGTATAATTCATGGTTTATATAATTATATCAAAATATAAGCCCTTTAATTTCTGTAAGGTTAGTAGCAATAGCTTTAGAAATTAATGTCTTTAGAAATTAATGTCTCTTCTCTTTCTTTCTTGGTCAGTTTGAAGATTTTTCAGTTTTGTTGATATTTCCAAAGAAATAGCTTTAAGCCTCATAAATTTTCTCTGTTGTTTTTCCATTTTGTGTATTACTGATTTAACTCTATTCAGTCTTATTTTCTTCTTTCTGCTTGTTTTCAGTTTAATAGCTCTTCTTTTTCTTGTTTCTTAAGATGGGAGCTTAGATTATTGATTTAAGACCTTTCTTCTTACCTAATATAGGTATTTATGGCCATAAGCTATCCTCCAACCACTACTTCATCTGCTTCCCATAAGTTTTCGGTAGGTCATGCTCTCATTTTTATTCAGTTCAAAATATCTTCTAATTTATTTGTTTTAATTTTTCTTTGCCCCATGGGTTGTTTTAAAGTGTTAGCTTAATTTCCACATATTTATGTATTTTCTAAATTTATTTGTTGTTGATTTCTAATTTAACTTCATCGTGATAAAAACGTTCTTTGAATAGTTTCAGTTTTATGTTTAATGTCTTCATTTCTTCCTGCACATTCTAATTACGCTTGATGTCATTTCCTTTTAGCCTCAGGAAAGTAGTGCAAGTGTGCTAGCAATAAGCATTTACTCTTTGTCTACTTTGGAATATTTTTATTTAACCTTCATTTTTGAAAGAGCTTTGCTGAATATTGAATTTTTGGCAGAGAATTTTTTCAGCACTTAGAATACCCCCATTCCACTGCCTTCTGGCCCCTATTGTTTCTGATGAGAAGTCAGCTGTTAATTGTTCTATTGTTTCCCTGCATGCAGAGTCATTTTTCTTTTCTTTCTTTCAAGACTACTTTTCTTTAGAATTCAACAGTGTGACTACGATGTTTCTAAGTTGGAATATTTTTGTATTTGTCCTACTAAAATTCCTTTAGCTTCTTGGATCTATCCTTTAGCTTCTTGGATCTTTAGCTTCTTGGATCTATAGTTTGTCCTATTATGATTCATTTAGCTTCTTGGATCTTTTTCATCAAAACCAGAAAGTTGGGGCGCCTGAATGGCTCAGTTGGTTAAGCATCTGCCTTTGGCTCAGGTCATGACCCTGGGGTCCTGGGATCCAGCCTGACATTGGGCTCCCTGCTCCGCTGAGAGCCTGCTTTTCCTTTTCTCTCTGCTTCTCCCTCTGCTTGTACTCTCTTGCTCTCTCTGTCAAATAAATGAATAATATCTTAAAATATCTTAAAATATCTTTTCCTTCCAGGATTCACATTACATATATGTTAGCTGACATGATATTATCTAATAAGTCTCTGAAGTTGTTCATTTCCCTTCAAACTTTTTACTCTCTGTCCTTCAGATTGAAATTTTTCTATTGATATCTCTTTAGGAACACTGATTCTTTCTTATTCTATTCTGTATCTTTTATTGAGTCCCTGTTGTGAATTCTGATCTTTGTTATTCAATCTTTCAACATAAGATTTTGTTTTTTTTTTAATAGTTATTTTTTCTTTTATTTATAATCTCAGTTTAATGATTCAGTATTATATTTCTTTGATTCTTTGAACATGGTTTTAGGGACACTTGGGAGACTCAGTTGGTTAAGCGACTACCTTCAGCTCAGGTCATGATCCTGGAGTCCTGTGATCTAGTTCCACATCAGGCTCCCTGCTCAGTGAGGGGTCTGCTTCTCCTTCTGACTCTCTCCCCTCTCATGCTTTCTCTCATTATTTCTCTCTCAAATAAATAAGTAATAAAAATCTTTAAGAAAATAACATGGTTTTATTCTTTGATTGTATTCAAAATAGCTTCACTGAACCCTCTGCCTGTAAATTCATTATCTAGACCCATTCAGAAACAATTTGTTTTGACTGCATTTTTTCCCTGAGTATAATGCACATTTTTTCTGTTTATTTGCATATCCCAAATTTTTTTGTTGACAAATGAGTATTTTAGATAATATAGCACAGTAACTCTGGATTCTGATCCACCAACCCCCTCCCCCCCCGCCAGGAGTTATCCTTTCTTTCTGTTTGTTTCTTTGCTTGTTTCTATATTCAGTTGTAAGTAATTTTCCTGAGCTTAATCGGTGGACTCTGTCTTTGTTGTCCTGTGCACCTACTCATCTCTCTGCTCAGTTATTTTATTCATATTTTTAGTTTTTAGCCTAGCTTCCTTAGGATTGCCATTGTGTCTACTTAGCTCAAGTGTCTGCTTGGCTCAAATATGTGCTCAAACACTTCAGGCCAGTAAGGCTTGCACACTCTGCTTATAAATATATGTGTCTGTGTTGGGGAGTGCATGCAAAGTTCAGGCAATTTTCAATTCTGTCCTAATTTTTACTCTCGCCTGCATCTTTCCAAATCTTCCCTGTTTATGCACTGACTTCTAGACATCCAAAGACATGTGGAAAGTTTGGGTCCTCTCAGGTATCCTCTGTCCATGTGTAACCTTCCAACCAACCAGGAATACGTAGAGAATTTATCAAGTTCCTCTACACCTCTTTCATTATCAGGATCTCTTTGTTAAATTTCTGGATAGTCATAAAGTCTGCTACTTGCCCCAGTAGAACTCCAATCTAAGAGAGGAGAGCTGCAAGTTTTTCTCATTCATTTACTACAGAGTTTGCTACTGCTTCTACTAACAATACTTTAGGCATGTATTTCTCATATTAAGTAAAGTTGCTGATTTTAACAGATAACCTTGCCTTAGCAGAACTATCCTGCTGATCAAACTTGAGGGTAAGGGGAGGAAGTGAGCAGAATGCAAGGGACTTCAGGCATTAACACCACCAACTCTCGTTCTTCCCTGAAGTTCAGTAAATTTTTATGAATAATTCCTACTCGGTTGGTCTTTTTTTATGTTTCTGTCCAAAAACACATTTTATAGTTTTTTTTATGGAGGTATTTGTTAACCCTTTTAAATGCTTGTGACTAGAAGTCCCATTTTATTTTAAAGATGATGGTTCCAGGTATTGAGTTAGAATGGTGATGATGTCTTGATGATTTTTTAAGTATTTCTTTTACTGTAGTATGTGACTGGGAAAAAAAATAATGTAGTAATGATAAGAATAATAACAATATAAATTCTTATCACTTACTGGTGACTTATTTTCTTTTGGTCTGTCATAGCATTATCTCATTTACTTATTTGATCATCTCATAAGGTAAATAATTTATTCCCATTTTACAGATGAGGAAACTGAGGGATATTAAGACAAAAGTAACTTCCCCAAAGTTGTACTGCTAGAAAATGATATTGCCAATTATCTGCCTTCTTTGTGTTCTTTTTTTAGTTCACTAAAATGAATTGCAAAAGAATTATGGGACAAGATAGAGTAGTTACTTTTTTCCATCAAAAGATAAATCAATAAAAAGAAGGCTGAGTCTCTTACAATTCAAATTTTTAAATTTTCATAAGTTTTTAAGGAAAAAATAAAAGATGTTAATTGTTTTAAGATTTTACTTATTTATTTGACAGAGAGAGAGATTGAGCATGAGCAGGGGGAGCAGCAGGGAGAGGGGGAGGAAGAAGTAGGGTCCTTGCTGAGCAACAAGCTCATCATGGGGCTCAATACCAGGACCTGAGATCACCACTGGAGCCAAAGTTTACTTAACTGACAGAGCCACCCAGGAACCTCAAAAGATGCTGATTTTAAAAGCATTTTAAAGGTTAAACATCATCTGATCAGAGAAATATCCAAACTCAGAGCATAGATCCTTAAAAAAACAGAATTTATCATGCTCATATTATATTCGTTGCTTTTTAAATATATGTGCCATGTAACTCTCTAAACTTCAGACATAGAGAATTATCTACATTTATCCACCCAGATCAAAATAAAATGTAAACCCAAACTGTGCACATTTAAAGACTAAACTAGGAAAACTTAAACTTTGATATACCAATGAAGCTGGACCAGAGTAATGTTTATTTTTTCATTTGATAATGCATGGTGTGCATTAGCAATTTAGACTTAATTTGTTTCCTCAGGGTCATTGTAAATAAATCCATTGGGCAACCCACCTGCAGGTTATGGGCAATATCTTGTGTCAAGACAAATTATTCTAGGCCAACCCAGAGACCAAGAAAAGTAGACTTATTCTTTGTTCTCTGAAGTATGATCATAGTTCCATATCTTCTTTGAACATTTAAAATAGGAACACAGTACATCTGGAGGGCCTAATATATACCAAAAGAATAATACTTCTGAGGGCAACCAGAGAATACCCATGGGAGAAAGAACAAGGGAAAGGCGAAGTTCATACATATCTATGATAACAGGAACAGAAATGCAATCAGAAATGCAAATTAAAATCACCACAAAGTTCCTTTACTTTGGAACTGCTTGATTTGTTTCACTCATAAACATTGGAATGATTTGCATGTTACATTAAGTTCTTTAACTTCATCTTGACTTTGGGCCACCCAGAGATGACTGGTAAAGGATGACCTTGGAGATAAGCAGTGTTCTATTTCATTTCTCCATACTCATAATTCAAATATTTAATGTCATTTACATCTTTAAGGGTTTTTCTTCTAACCCTGGTTTTATTTTCTTACAAACTTGCCAAGTTTCAAGTCTGTATCCTCAGCCAATTTAATTGTGTATATACATCAAAAATGTCCAACCATGCTCATTTCAGTTGGAAAAAAATGTGTTTATATATCATAAAAAAAAATTCAGTTGAGTTGATTTTTACCTCAATTTTATTAAAAAATATGAATTGTAAGTGTATAATCAGATATGGGAGTTTCCTTACAAGTGCATTTATTCTTACAGAAAAATGTCAAGAAATCACAGCAATACATGATTACTTGTATTTTTTACAAATTAACATGACCAACTTCAATTTTCCATTGCATCCAAGTTTGGAAAATAAACAGTGACAAAATTGGAAAATTTCATGTAGATTATGCATTATATAATAGCATCATGCCCATATTATATTTTCTGAGTTTTATAATTTTACTCCAGCTATATGAAAAATATCCTAGTTCTTATGAGATACTGAATAATAAAAGGATGAACTGTCAAGATGACTACAAGTAACTCACAAATGATTCAGGAAGAAAGGAGAGGAAAAAGCAATAAAACAAATGTGGCAAAATATCCACAACTGTTATAAAGAACGTGAGTGTTCACTGTAGTAAAAGTTTCATACTTCTGGCAATAATAAGACTTTCCCTTAGACATGTTTCTGGTGTTAACTATGAGTCAGTTGCCCATTATAATATGATGTGATTAGATTTTGGAATCAGACTCCTCAACCACTTATTAACTGTGTGACCTTAGGCAAATTCTGTAATGGATCTGGTTTCCTGATTTTGGTGAGATTGGTTCACTATTTGACTTCCCATTATTCGAGACAATTAGGACAAGATGAGATTTTGATCATCATTCTAATTTCATACATTTTCCATTACTTCCCCCAAAAATCTAAAGCAAGTAAAAAAATTAATAAAATATCTAACATTATCATTACTACTATAACATTCTAAAAATCTTAATAGAGATAGAAATTACATTTCTCTTTAAAAGAGTTTTAAAATCACCCTATACTACATGCTATATACACAGTTACAAAGTCTTGTTTTCCTTCATAGAAGCTTATGATCTATGGTATTATTTCTCAAACTTCAAAGTACATGCAAATCACTAAGCATCTGGTTAAAAACATAGGTTATGGTTTAATAGATCTGGGTTGGAACAGGAGACTCTGAATTCCTAACAAACTCCTAAGTCACAGTGATATTACTGGTCCAGCGACCACAGTTTGAAAAGCAAGGGAATGCAGCACATGGCAATGCTGCAAACAAACACATGCCTAGAAACTTGGGTGGAAGACTAAATGATGTGAAAATGAATAAATAATATATGAATAAATATATGTGTAGTGTGTAATGATATAATATTTATTAATTAACAACTGAATGGAGAGTGTATATGTGATTGTGTAGAGAAGCACTAAACCTGAATCTGCCATTTTTCAAGAAGAAAAATTTGAGGGTCAGAGATTTCATGGACTTACTCAAAATTGTTGAAATGAAGCCATAGAGGTGATTCTTGTTCCCATGATTCTAGTTCTCATTTTTGGAAAGGATTTTCTAATATTTCACACATATGAAAACCAGCAGTATGACTTTTTTTTTGAGAAAAATAAAGGCAATGATAAAGTCAGATCAAAGAGAGCAATGAGACCTAGAATGAGAAGGTACCTGCAGATCTATGACAGTGAATAATATAATGTAGTTGCAAAGTAGTTCCAGGTATTCTTTTCTGGCATAAGTTATACAAATATGTGCCATCGATAATGAGTGGACGAGAAGTAAGAGAAAGAGCAATCAGTATACCTAAGTTCTAGTATCAATTCTGCCACCGTTTCTGCCAGGAACTTGGACAAGTTACTTAAATTTCTTGAAGCATTTGTCTTTGTTTTCCTTTTTTAAAAATTTCATTTTAATTCAATTAATTAACATATAATGTGTTATTGGTTGTAGAGGTACGGGTTTGTGATTCATCAGTCTTACATAATACCCAGTGCTCATTACATCACATGCCCTCTCTAAAGTCTATCACCCCATTATTCTGTCCCTCCACTCCCTCCCCTCCAGCAACCATCACTTTGTTTCCTATGATTAAGAGTCTTTTTTGGTTTGTCTCCCTCTCTGGTTTCCTCTTGTTTTATTTTTTCCTCTCTTCTTTTATGCTCCTTTGTTTTGTTTCTCAAATTCCACACATCAGTGAGATCATATGATAATTGTCTTTCTCTGATTTACTTGTTTATGAAACTGTCTTTGTTTTTCACTCCCCCATGCTGTTGTTGTGAAGCAATAGATGTAGAATGGGTGTGTGCAATTCATACATCTCTACGATAGATCATTGTTTGAACCATTAGTACAATATTTGTGAATACTGACCTTTCCACTGTCCCCATCAAGGAAAGGGAATTTTGCCAAAATCTTATTTCTCTCTTTTCTGAAGCTACTTGTTTTTCTGAAATTATCCCAGCCAATGTAGGTGGCTATCTGAGCTCCCATTCCTATACACCAGGGACAATCAGATGGATTCAGAAAATGCAAATGTTGGTTCCACCTCATGGTGTACATTGGTCCCTTGCTGGGACATGTGCAGAACAATCAAGTTCCAGTGAAGCTATCAAGATCACTGAACACTGCTCTTTGGCTTCTTCTCTTCCTGTTGACCCAGTCTTTTCACCCTTCTCAGCTTCTGCTCTAATTTCTGCACCTGTGTGCCTTGCCAGGCTGTTCTTTTCCTTTTATTTTTCTCTGCAGTGATAATGTCTATGGATATCATCACTTTAATTTTTACGTACTTGTACTTATGTCACCAGCACATTCTTTTATTTATTTTAAAAAATAAAAAAGTTGGAATGAACTGCATAAAGCTGCCGGTTTCAGCATTCGTGGTCAAAAAATAAAGTTCGGTTAACACAGTTACTAAAAGCATCATATGCAAAACTGAGCGCTTGTTTTACAATTAAAACTGCATTCAGGGGGAGCCCTTGTGGCTTTGTTGGCTAAGTGACTGACTCCTTGATTTGGCTCAGATCAAGATCTCAGGATGAAACTGAGCCACAGGGAAGGCCCCTGCTTAGCAAGGAGTCTGCCCCTCCCCCACTAAAATAAACAAATCAATCTTAAAAAACAAAACAAAACAAAAAACTATTCAGTGATGGATTATTTGAGACAATATCCCCCATGTTTAATTTCCATTCCGAGCTGATTTTGTTTACCTACAAATATGACTGTCTTTTCTTAGCATTTTGAAAATTCTATATGAAGGCCTTGTAGCCTCATACAACACTATTGTTACCACAACATTATTACCCTCCCAACCTACTTAATTCTATGGATATCATCAGGACAGGAAATTGGCAGAGCACCACCACTCAGGGTCAAACTCTGACTGATGTGACTCCGGGGCTGATTATTCTAGAAGTAGTAATAGTATGACTCTTATAAAGAATTTGAACCGCTCAGTTTATAACCGAAATTTATGTTTACTCTTTAGTAGGATTAAGAGTGTACTTTAAAAATTATTATTACACTGTTTTCAGATAGGCAATTAGGAATCTTAAAAATTCTAAGCAAACTCCAAAATGTTCTTTGGCTACTGTAGTCTTTAAAAGTCAACATCTCTTTTACTGTGCACATTTTAATGATATGACAACAAGTTACCACCTGTAAGAATACATTTTTGATATATTAAGAGAGATATTTTATTATCTTTTAATAATTGGTGTTCTCCACAATAATACCCTTGAGCCTAATTATTTTGATCAAATGACATTCTTAACAAATTACTTACATAGCACTGTCACATAAGCCCACTGGTTGCATTAGAGATAAAAAGTGGTGAGCAGAATAGTCCTTTCCCATGCTTAGCATTGGTTTCGTATGCATCTACATTTACCAAAGAGCTTCATAAAACATTTCGGAAAGAAATTAAAATGTACTGAAAAAAAAGTGCCCAAGCCTGTTTAGAATAATTTGAATTTGTTTATCATGAAGATCCATGTTTCCAAATCTTTTGTTTGCTTCCTTTCTAAAAACTTGAACAAACATTTACTGCTCTTTAAGTGTGTAGAATTTAACACAATGACCTTTTACCATTTTACAGTCTAAGGCACCGTGCTGATTGCCAAGCCCTCACCCAGAAGGGCCCCTGAAGCATGCACACACTAACATCTGGGCGAGAGTTAACAGTCCCCATGGTGACACATCACAAATGCTAGTAAAAAGAGAAACACTCACTTTTGTGGATTCTAAGCATCTACTCTAGTCTAAACACAGGCTGTTTCCTTTAAACCACCCTCAACAACCTTCCCACAACTGCTTCTGGCCATGAAATAACCGTCTCTTGTAGGATGGGGAGAGCAAAAATGGAAACAATCTGTTTTGCAAGCACTTTTCCAGCAAATTTCTGCTTTGAGACCTCCATGCCACCATCCCCTTATTAGCTACAGTTTGTTGTCTGTCCACATGCAGAGGTGGAGGAAGCCGTGATCTATATTTGAACAAAAGCAACAACACTACAGAAACCCAGTCCATCCTTGGAAATGTACCACTGTTGGAGATCACAGTCAATTTTTAAATTACAGAAACACAGAGTCCATTATGTTCAACTCACTTTCCTTCAAGAGGGCCCGTTACCTTTAGTTTTAAAGTGTTTATAAGTTAAAACAGAGAAGCACCACTGGAGGAACCCAGGATAAGAACAGTAATTATGGTGCTTTTGGATTAGAATACTTCAAAGCGTGTGCCGGATGACTTTATAAACCGCACTCATCAGATAAACCATCTTTCTGTCTTACCTAATTCTCTATTAGCTCTGTGCTGGAAGACAACAGCTTCAAAGAGAGAGTGAGGAAAAAAAATGAATTGACACAGGAGTTTATGAAAGGAGACAATTGGTAGGTTGGTCACTGATGCAGATAATCCAAAACAACGAACTTTCACAAAGTGAAATTAAATGTTCTGTTTGTATTACATTATTACCAATTTTCCTTTTTAAGTAGTATATTTTCCTTTTTCAGTGAGTTGATTGAAACATGAAAAGAAGTCTTCTTCTATATAAAACAAATACATCTTGTTAAATAGTAAAATCCAGCACACTTTATTTCCCCTACTTAGTATGACCTTTCACAGATTACTTGTGTATCTGATATGCATGGTTTCTACTTTCTGTATCATCATACCAGTGTTAACAGTAATTGAATAATATGTTATCCGTGGAGAGAAACTAATAAGCTGGTTATTTCTCAGAACTGAAAAAAATCTGTGTCCAGATCTTATCCCTCGCCAAGTCTTATGCATTAGATATTCAATTAGTTTAAAGTATTCAATGCGGTAAATATAAGTCTCACCAAGTCTTTTTTAATTTAGTTTTTTTAATGCCATCTTGTATGTGTATAATGTAGTATAACATGTTTATTCACTGTATTTATTATCTTATAATTATTCATATATAATGGACATATGGACTATCTTCTTCATTTTTTAAATAATTGTTAAGAAAACAGCCAGAATGGCCAGGCTATTTGAGATGGGGTCAGTTTTTTTCCTCTGCCACCCTCCTTGAATCCTCAGCTTTTCAACTTAGTCTTTCCTCATTTCTTTGCTTCCAAGTATAATTCTGGTGTCATTTTATTTTTATTTTTATTTTTTAAAACATTTATTTATTTATTTATTTATTTATTTGAGAGAGAACAGGTTAGGAAGGGGCGGCAGGGGAGAATCTCAAGCAGACTCCCCGCTGAGTATGGAGTCAATGTGGGGCTTTATCTCAAGACCCTGAGATCATGACCTGAGCCAAAATCAAGACTAGGATGCTTAACCAACTATGCCACTCAGGTGCCGCAGTTCTGGTGTTATTTTAAAAGCAAAAAGCAAACACCCTTTCCTTCAGGAGTTTATAATTCAACTGAGAGGCAACATATCCTTATATAAGAGAGAATATGAGTTAAAATGAATAATGTGTTAAAAATCATGCATAAGAGTTGAAAGCATGAGAAGTAAGCCTGACAGTAGATAAAGTGTAGAGAGCTTCCCGAAAATAGTGGATCTAGTTCAGGGAAGTGAGAAATGAATGTGGATGAATGCAGGATAGAGAAAGAGAGATTTGATGGCCATGATTCAGCCAGTGAATCAGGGACAAGGTGTCATGTATGTTGAATGCAAGCTTGAGCACGATTAGGCTTAATTTACACAGCATTTCACAATTTACAAAGTGCATGTGCTTTTCACCAGAATTGTACAATGTTTGTTGATGGAAGAGGTATTACGTATTTTCACAAGGCAGTTAAAGGTCTGGGGACCAGAGAAGTTTGGCCCATGCTTGAACTTTCCACACTACGAAAGTAACAGGGGCTTGAACTGAATACTTCCCCACCTAGCTGGGGATTCTCTCCAGCAGAGTTCACGTCCAGTTTCTCAGGTTGCCAGGCTCTCTCCCAGGTTCTCAGAGGAGGCTTTTTCCTCCTTGGCCAGGTCCCGCATCAGGTCAGCTAGATATTGAGTTCTGGGTCCACCTTGAGGTGTTTCTCACTGAAAAAATTACTTCCTGTTTTGTGTTACTTGTATAAAGAATCTTGTGAGCAAGGTTCCCTTTGGAGATGCCAGCAATCTCCAGGATCAGTCCAAAATTTTTGGTATGTTTTTTGTGTCAGCTTTTACAACACATGCCACTAGGGCACAGCAGCTCCCCTTGGAGCCTCCCTTCGAGCTTTGAACCTCAGAAGCTCTTCCCTGTCTCTTCAGTCAGCCCACTTAGATTACACCTTTGGGAAAATCTAAGAAAAAAATGATCTCTCTTTGGAAAACTTCTCAAATGCTTACTCTCTTTTCATTCATTTACCTGTTAGTCTTCAAGGACCTTGAGAAGAGCATCTGCACCTTAGGCTTCTTTTATATATTCTCCACAGCAGGAAGCCAAGAATATTTAACCAATATTTCTTAATCAGTGGATTTGAGTCTCTGTTTCTACCTCCATAAAATGAAATCGTACGGTTATACTGTGAAAGTTTTATAATAAAATTAAATAAACATTATTATTAACAAATATAATTTATTCTCATGTATCTAATAAGATTTGATATGTATTAAAGGTTCTTCCTTTCTTTTCTTTTTTTTTTAACTTTTTTGAAAAGTGGCCTTGTTTTGATCTCAGGAAAACCATAGCTCTCTCTTTGTTTTTACCAATTTGCTTGGAATTATCAGTTTCTTTTTTGGGGAAAAAATCTGAATCTATAATATAGATTCTAAAGAAACTAAAGGAGATGTTTTGTGTGCCTGAGGGGAGCTTCAGCACTGTACAAATTAATTATACCTTTTATAATCTTTATGGGAGTTATATATACATAGGCCACTTGAATAATGAAATTAAACCTAAAATTATTCAAGTCACACAGACTATGGGGTGAAATTATCTTAGGATCAGCTGCTCCTGATTCTTCATAAATCTATTGCTAAAGTAAACAGTTTTATTACCTTTTGCCTCAGCATTTGTTCATGGTGAAAACTAGTTCCAAATTTTTTACTAAAGTTAGATATTAGATTGTGATTCTTTATAATGAAATTTCATTCATCATTGAGCCATTGTTAAATTTCTAGTGTTCTATGTGCTATTTTAGGCTTGGATAAAATTTCTGCCATCGATATTAGTTTCAGCAAATGAACAAACCACGAGTCTGTACTTTTCTACTATATTATTTTAAGCTTAATGTTATTAGAAGCTATTGTGCTTGGAGACAAAGGCAATCATGTCCCACAACCAATTCAGAAGGCAATAGGAAATTGAGAAAGTAGTTTAATAAACAGACGCTTCCTTTGCTTTTTTAAAGAAAATCATATTTATTTGAGCAGCTTTCTCCATATAATACAATCTGCATGTTTAAAAGGCAATCATTTCCCCCAGTTTATTCTCTCCAATGAAATCACAACTGCTCATAGATGTATTCCGCATCGCCCCATGTCCTCGCTCTGATGTGTGGAGTTGGGCTGAAAAGAGACAGAATGAAATTCCACAAGTGCTTGGGATTTAGAAGAGCAACTGGAGTTTTAAATAGCTCTCCCAATTTTGTTAAGAATTTTTACAAGAGCAGACTACAGGGGGCAGCAGATATTAACAGGCTCTCAAGATCATGCCGAGCCTTAAAATTTAACGAGTGCTGGGCTGCTCAACCTTACAGTTGGAAATGCCCAACTGTAACCTGAAATGTGTCATTTTCTCATTTCTTTAGTTTCAAGATACATAAAAGTTAAATCTGGAAGGCTTTTTCCCATCCATCTTTACACAGTAAGCTAAAGTCCAGAGGTATCCAGCACATTTCAACAGTGTGTTTGTTTTCTTTAAATTCTGCAATCAAGTGTGATGTTCTGAAGTGACATGAATTAAATGCCCTGGGATCATCTGAGCATTTAAGTGAGGGCAGTAGCACAGGAACTGCACAGAGAGGGTAAGCAGTGTGCTATAAGGGGCACTGTATCCTCTCTATTTTATTTATGAAGAGTGAATGGAGTACTTTTGGAACTTCCTGAAACATCTCTCACACTATCTGAAGGTTTCACTATCTGAGACACAGTTTCCAAATATTTGGTGTATTTAAAATCAAACATCATCCTAAATTCCTCACACCATCCCTCTACTCTGCCCCAAAATTCACAATGTTTTTCATAAGGTCAGAAAAGTGAGTACCTATTACCCATTGATAAGGTTACATTTCTATTTTAAAGACCAAAGAGGGTGAATGCCAAAACCTCTTTGACAAGTTTTTTTATTACCCTGGGGTGTCTTTAAAAATAATACCTCATAAAGACTTGGTGTGGTCCATTCTTCTTTTCTGGGAAAATCTGAAAGGTAGAGAAGGAAGCATTGTCATTCTTTCATCTACCTCCAAAGCAGTGTTTTAAAGTATCACCAGCTGTTAGGAGGGTTGCAAAGTTCCTTCATTGTTGATAAATATAGTTAGTGATACAGAGTAAGGGCACTGCATGAGACTTAAAGGCAGAAGCCAGATGTGTTTCCAAAATAAAAAGAGAACATACATCCACACAAGAGGACAGCACTGCACTAGGATGACAAGTGAGGAGACTGGATTCCCGTTTTGGTTTTGCTGCAGCCCATCTTCCATGATCTCTGAACCTCGGATTTCTAGTTTTCTATCACTGCCAACTAACTGGTGCTTTCCCCTATCTGTCATTCTTAAGTGGAATACTGGGTTTCTTGTTATTTCATAATGAAATATCACAAATAAACAGCCAGATGCGAGATTTGATCCTGGGACTCCGGGATCATGACCTGAGCCTACAGCAGTTGCTTAACCAAATGAGCAACTCAGGCACCCCATTAAATAACATTTTTACACATTTACTGTAGTAGAGCATACATTCAGAAAAGTAAACATTTAGTAAGTTTGCAGTTAAGAGACTTTTCATGAACTGAAAACATCTCTATTAACATCTATTAACATCTCTATTAAGGATCCAGATCAAGAAAAAAGACATTACCAGTACCTTAGAAGACCCACTGTGTGCCCCTTCATACTCCCTACCCTCCACCAAAATATATTATCCTGATTTCTACCAGGATACACTGGCTTTAACTTTTTGGTTTTGGTTTTGCTTTTATATAAATTGTGCAGTATGTACTCTTTGCTTTCTGGTTTTGTTTGTTTTATGTCATGTTTGTGAGATTCATTTGTACAGTTGTATGCGTTATAGATGGTTTATTGTTCATTGCTACATGGTATTCGTTTCCATGCCTGTTTCCCAAATTACTTGCAAAACTGAATGTTGGAGATACAAGATTCAGTAAGAGTGAGATCTTACTGTCTTGTTTTTTACTTATTCTACATATGAAGATGTATCTGTTTATATACACTGATCTACCACTTGCTTTCTTCCCTCAGTATTATGCTACAGATATGTTTCCACTTTGACACATGCATACTGAAACCTTTTGAACTTCAGGATGGTAGCCTACTGAATATGCCACATTTAAAAATGTCTATCAGGTCAGTGGCTACTTAGATAATATCCTCCTTATATACATGCAATGTGCATACCCGGTAGTGTAACCTGGTCTGAGAATGTGCACCCTTCACCTTTACTGAAAAGTGCCAAGTTGCTCTCAAAGCAGGTGTAGCAGAAAGCTGCATGAGTTCCCATTGTTCTACACATTGTCAGCACTTAGAAGAATCAGATTTCTATTTGTTTGCTTGTGGCTTGTTTTTCTTTGCAAACTCGTTAGGGGTAAAATGGTATGTCCCTGGTCATGTTGAACATTTGGTCATTTCAACTCCTGTTTCTTCACAAGTTTTTGCTTGTTTATTTGTTTTGTCCCTCACACTCCCCTTCTCCACTTTCCCTACAGATTTTGCAGGTGGCAATACAGATATTTATCTCCCTCTCTTTGCTGTTAATTAACAAAAGGGGACTGTCATCCAATACAATGCTATTCTGTCCAATGCTAATCTGTACACTTATTCTCTTTATCATCCTCCCCCTGTCTCACTGTAGCTGGCCTCTTACATTCCACTGAAATGAATGTCAGAATTATCATTGACATCTTGATTCGCATGACTTATTTTATTGTCCTCATCTCGTTTCAATTCTAGGGACCTCATACCTGTACTTCCACCCTTTCCTCATTTATCGAAAGCGGTGTGCTCTTCCATTTTTCTGGTTCTTTGTATGTTGTTACTTGCTAAAATTTCTCCTTCCTCCCAACCTCGGAACTAGTGGGTCTTTTTTTTTTTTTTTTTAGTGGTTCCCTTTTTTGAGCTCCCATGAATCTCTATCAAATTGTGGTGTGTGTGCGCGTGTGTGTGTGCATACATATACATATATATTAAATATGCATATACCACACACAAATTCAAGCTGTGTATTATGATTATAGTTAACTAAGATATGAGAGATTCTGAAGGACTGGCATTTCTGCATCCCCAGTGCCTAACAAGGAATCTTGGCAAATATTTGGGAAGTAAATCAATAAATCAGGTCAGCATTACCCTGGGGTCTCTTCCGGTTCTAAGACACTGGTTTAGGGTCTGTGATGACAAAAACCAGTCTCATTCTTCCCACACTGCCTCTCTTACCGATTTACATAGGTTGTCCTCTCTCTGCTGGAGAAATCTTGTGCCAGAACCCAAGGGGTACTAGGTACATTCCTGTCCCAAGCTAAAAAACAGCAGGCTGGGTGGGAGAGATGGTCCCCTGAGTCCCTATGCAGCAGAGGAGCAGATAAAACCAATTGTGGAACTTCATTCCCTCTCCTCCACTCTTTAAACCTCACATATTGATGAAAGGATCATAGAAGTGAAGGAGAAAAAAAGGGAGTAAGCGAATGAAGAAGATGCAAACAAGAGCTCACAAAGGAATGAAGTGAAGATAATCATATGGGCTTTTTTGCCTGTTCAGGATAAAATTAAATGCATCTACAAGAGTCATAGGGTTTTATTTAGATCACTGATGTCTACGCAGCTCCAAGACAGTTGGATCCCAAGGTAGTTTTAAGCTGTCATAGAGTGACATTTTTCTTTTTTTAAAGCAGTTTCTAGAACTCTGTGCTATTGCTAATAAATGTTTTCAGGGCCTCACTCCTGAAAAAATGCACCATCAACACATTACTTGGCCCACTCAGTCTTGTCCTGGGAGATGTGTGAATGTATCCTGTTTCCACCACTACATGTGAGCAGTGGGGGGCAAAATGCAGACCACTGTGTGGCTCTCCTACTGAGAAGACATTGCTGTTGTCCAGAATCTCTTGCCAATTCTAAATTAAACCTGCTTCTAATTCATGCATTTAGAAAATGGCTCTTTTATGTATTAGCATTAAATTTTTTAAGATCATACCATTCCATATGTATTAGAGAATGCTTACCTACTAAAATATATTAGACTGATTCAAAGCCCAGAAGTTCTAACAGAAGTGCACAACACCTTGTCTACTCAAATACAAGGGCTCATTGACTTCCCAAAGATGTTGGTCCTTATCCTTAAAGTAATATATTTCATTTCAAAAAAACAAAACACACAACAACAACAACAAAAAACTGATTTATTTACACCTTTTTAAAATAGATTTTTTAAATTTATTTGTCAGGTAGAGATCACAAGTTGGCAGAGAGGCAGGCAGACAGAGAGAAAGGGGAAGCAGGTTCCCTGCTGAGCAGAGATTCCGAGGCTGGGGCTCCATCCCAGGACCCTGAGATCATGACCTGAGCCGGAGACAGAGGCTTAACCCACTGAGCCACCAGGCGCCCCTTATTTACACTTTAAAAATGATAAACCTCACGCCATCAGTAAACCTAACAGGCTATTGAACCTGGTCTATGCCTGAGAGGCCTCTTTTGCCCATTTTCTCATGGACACAGGCAGCTGTCAAATGTGGCTTCCACACTCCCACATTTTAACCTATTTCACAATAAAATAACAAGTGTAAATAGGTAATTATAATAGCACTTTGCCTCTTAGAGCCCAAGGTTCCTGGAAAAACTGCTGTGCTTTATAAATAGCAGATAGATTATCTGCTTACCTACAGTGGCATTGAAGACAGGATTCTCTTAAAGAAAGGAAAAGTCAAATGGAGCACAAAATGGGAATGGAGATTGCTCTAGGAAAGAGATGTTTAACGGTATCTGAAAATAACTACCTAATAAGTATGTGAAAATAAAGACCTTTCAAAAAGAAAAGAAAGAAAAAGAAAATAAAGACCTTTCCATGCAAAGATCCAAGACATTCTTCAGTTAACACAATTTTTTTTTTAAACCACACTGCTGTGCTGATTTGGTCCTGACCCAAGAGATGGATTCTACATAGCAAAGGGCTCTGTGTCACTTCTGAGTCTTCAGGCAGGGGTGAAAGGAAGCACTAGGAGCTTATGGAAGTTGATGAGTTTTCTTCCAGAAAATAATGACATCTTTCAATTTAAAAAAAAAATATATCAAAATTTAATTTTAATTCCATTACAGTTAACACCAGTTTTATATTAGTTTCAGGCGTACAATATAGTGATTCAAGAATTCTATACCTTGGGGTGTCCTGGTGGCTCATGGATTAAGCCTCCGCCTTCGGCTTGGGTCATGATCTCAGGGTCCTGGGATCGAGCCCCGCATCGGGCTCTCTGCTCAGCGGGGAGCCTGCCTCCCCTCTCTCTGCCTGCCTCTCTGCCTCCTTGTGATCTCTGTCTGTCAAATAAATAAATAAAATCTTAAAAAAAAAAAAAAAGAATTCTATACCTTACTCAGTGCTCATCATGATAAGTGATGACTAAGGATGAGTTTAATCCCCTTCACCTATTTCACCCATCCTCTGACCCACCTGCCCTCTGGTAACCACCAGTTTGTTCTCTATAGTTACTAGTCCATTTCTCAGTTTGTCTCTCTCTCTTTATCTCTCTCTTTTTTTCTCCTTGTTCATTTGTTTTGTTTCTTAAATTCCATGTATGAGTGAAATCATCGTGGTATTTATCTGGCTAACATTTCTTATTTATTTATTTTTTTAAAAGATTTTGTTTATTTATTTGACGGACAGAGATCACAAATAGGCAGAGAGGCAGGCAGAGAGAGAGAGGAGGAAGCAGGCTCCCTGCCAAGCAGAGAGCCTGATATGGGGCTCGATCCCAGGACCCTGGGATCACAACCAGAGCAGAAGGCAGAGGCTTTAATCCATGAAGCCACCCAGGTGCCCCTTCTTTTTTATTTTTATTCAAAGATTTTATTTATTTATTTATTTATTTATTTATTTATTTATTTGACAGCCAGAGATCACAAGTAGGTGGAGAGGCAGGCAGAGAGAGGGCGGGGTGGGGGGAAAGCAGGCTCTCCACTGAGCAGAGATCCCTATGTGGGGCTTGATCCCAGGACCCTGAGATCATGACCTGAGCCAAAGGCAAAGGCTTAACCCACTGAGCCACCCAGGTGCCCCTGGCTAACTTATTTCACTTAACAATATACTCTCTTGCTCCATCAATGTTGCAAATGGCAAGGTTTCATTCTTTTTCATGGCTGAATATCTATCTATCCATTCACCTATCTATCTATATTCCATTACACACACACACATGCACACACACATATACCACCTCTTATTTATCCATTTATCTATCAATGGACACTTCTATAATTTGACTATTGTAAATAATGCTCCAAAAATGGGGGGTGGGGTTATGGACATTGGGGAGGTATGTGCTTTGGTGAGTGCTGTGAAGTGTGTAAACCTGGCGATTCACAGACCTGTACCCCTGGGGATAAAAATATATGTTTATAAAAAATTAAAAATTAAAAAAAAATAATAATGCTCAAAAAACACTTGCAAATTAGTGCTTTGAATTTTTTAGATAAATACCTAGCAGTGTGATTACTGGATCATAGGATAGTTCTATTTTTAGTGTTTGAGGAAGCTCCATACTGTTTTCCAGAGTGGCTGCACCAGTGTGCAGTCCCACCAACAGTGCAAGAGGGTTTCCTTTTCTCCACATCCTCAGAAACACTTGCTGCTGCTTGTGTGTGTGTGTGTGTTTTATTTAACCATTCTGACATGTGTGAGGTGTTATCTCACTGTAGTTTTGATTTGCATTTCCCTGATAATGAGTGACGTTGAGCATCTTTTCATGTGAATGCTGGTCATCTGTATGTCTTCTTCAGAAAAATGTCTGTTCATGTCTTCTGCCTATTATTTAATTGGATTATTTGGGGTTTTTTCGTATTGAGTTATATAAATTCTTCATATATTTTGTGTAGTAACCCTTTGTCAAATATGTCACTTGCAAATACGTTCTTCCATTCTGTAGATTGTCTTTCGATTTGTTGATTGTTTCCTTTGCTGTGCAGAAGCTTTTAATTGTGATGTAGTTCCAATACTTTATTTTTGCATTTTTTTCCCCTTGCCTCAGAAGACATATCTAGAAAAATGCTGCTACAGTCAATGTCAAAGAAATTACTGCCTGCGCTTTCTTCTAGGATTTTTACGATTTCAGGTCTCACATTTAGGTTCCTAATACACTTTGAATTTATTTTGGGGTGTTGCATAAGAAAGTGGTCCAGACTCATTCTTTTGCACATAGCTGCCCAGTTTTCCCCAACACCATTTGTTGAAGAGACTGTCTTTTTCTCATTGCATATTCTTGCCAGAGACCAATGATTTCTTAGACTTGTGTATACCCAAATAGGAATATGAAATGGTCAAAAAAAGAGTAAGGCCTCTAATCCCTAGCATATTGGACCTAGGAAAGGAACCATTTCTTGATTTTTCTAGGTAATGTTGTTCTTCTGTATGTTTCATTCTCAATCCATGTTATTAGAAATGCATATGAGGGGCACCTGGGTGGCTCAGTGGGTTAAAACCTCTTGACCTTCGGCTCAGATCATGATCCCAGGATCCTGGGTTCGAGCCTCACATCAGGCTCTCTGCTCGGCAGGGAGCCTGCTTCCCTTCCACTCTCTTCCTGCCTGCCTCTCTGCCTCCTTGTGATCTCTGTCCGTGAAATAAATAAATAAAATCTTAAAAAAAAAAAAAAGAAATGCATATGAGTTTTTTTAACTGTGTCCCTTGAAAAAAAGCATAAATACCAGGTTAGATATTTATGTATTTCTGATAAGAATATTCTCTGACCCATATTTTTTGGATCATACTTCAAATTCAAATATGGTCATTGAATTAGTCTTAGTTACCTAATAATGTTATTTGCTAATAAGTATTCATCATTTGCTAAGTATGTGATTTTCTCATTCACTAATTTCTATATACATAATCATTGCCTACTTTATTCCAGGGACCTTGTTAGGACCTAGGGATTCAGAAGTGAGCAAGACAAATGTGCTATGCCATATAACTTTACTCTCTCTCTCTCCCCCTAGTTTTCTCATTCTATCTCCTTCATCTCCCACTATATCTAGTTTTATGGAATACCATCATCATCATCATCATCATCATCATCATCTAGCTTCCCAAGACACAGTCCAGGAAACCATCTTCACTAGAGCTCTTTCTTTCTCTTTATTCCCCTGAAATATGTTTCTTGGTCTATACCCTCTTGGATATCTGCCTAAAGCATTGCAGTAGCAAGGAGATATCCTAATAATAAATGGGCAATGGATCTACTTATTATTTAATATCTTGTGCACCAACTAAATGTTTACATACAATATTAGAGTTGATATTCACAATAACCCTATGAAAAATAAAGGATATTATCACATTCACTGCAGAGATAAGGAAACTAAGGCTCAAATAGTTTACGTGAACTGTCCAAGACTTTCAAGTTAGTAAACAGAGTAGCCTGGATTTTAATCAAAGGCATTTTGACTGCAAAGTCCGTGTTCTCTCCATTCTCCCACACTGCTTTGCATCCACCATGGTATTCCCTGACTGTGCATCTCGCTCATGGAGATTCCCAGTAGAAGTTCCTTCAGACACACCATTAGCTCATCTCTCTGAGGTGATATTTTATATCTTAGGTGAGATACCACTGTTAGAAGCAGCCATTAAAAAAAAAAAAAACACTCAAGGTGAAGCACTTAATCTTCTAAGAACTGACTGTTAAATTGTAGTCTGGCCCAGTTGGGGAAAATCTTTTAACAAAAGTCCCTCTTGTAAATTATACTGCAGCTTAACAGTGGGCGAGATATTGTTGTCGTGGTGGTGTTTTTGTTTTTATGTTTTGTTTTTGTTTTTTACCTTTTTGTTTCTTTGTCTGAAATCCCTTTGGGACTAGAACAGTATTATTTTATGTTACCTTTTTTAAGTCAAGGCAGTGCCTGAAAAGCATATTTACCTTGAATTTAGTGTTCAGAAAATAGTTACTGGACTGTATCTGGAGTATAATTTCAAGTGTTCAAATGATATCACCCAAATATGTAATAAATGTAAAAGCTCTTTGGAAGCAACAAATGGCCACATAAATGAAAGTGTTATTATGTTGGTAGGTAAACATGGTCTTTCACGTAGTATTTGATGAGCATTCTTTTCAAAGAAAGCAAAACAATCTAACTAATGTCACGTGTTACTCTATTAAACAGTGTGTAGCATAATTATTCTTCCTTTTAATTTTCACACTGAAAAATGCAGCCATTTGGCTTAAAATCCCTGACTCTGTAGGTATGTATAATGAAATTTCTTAATAAGCTACATGTTCAATATACTAAAGCCTGTGGTTTTCCAGGAAATGAGACGTCTCTTCCAGTAAATTCCAGTGAAAGGAGATAAGATTTAAGATAAGAGAGCTGACATATTAATTTTCCAACTTGTTTGCATACATTGTTCAAATTAGCAGTGGGTAATCATAAAAGGTGCATCCTTTATTATGGGTATTGTGAATTTTTAAATGGCAATTACAAAAAATGAGTGAGGTAACAATCATTAAAAAAAAAAAAACCTTAAGGAGGTAGGTTTGTGTTCTACACGCATAGATTTCATAACTGCTTCTTTTGAAGTAAAAACCTCATCTCTGTGTAACTGGAATAGATTCTGAAGAAACAAAGCTTCAAGAGGTTCAAATGGGCTATAAAAAATGTTGTAATCTCCTACAGGAGAGATGTGATTTATAAGGCAACGTATTTTTTATGACACATCCATGTTTGCAACAGACCAGACCAGTAAGTAAGAAGTTCAGATTTAAAAGGAAAGAGCAGCAACATAACTTTCCTTTACAGGTGTCATTTGGCTTAAAACAACCTTTGCTAACCCACTGACTGAATCATTTTGAATGTGTGCAAGTGGGGTTTGTATACTAAATGTGTGCTTCCTCTACCTACATGCGGAGGCAGGTCCTCTCTGTCAAAACGTTTTTTAATGAAATAGTCATAAAATGATCTTTGCAGGTTTGTGTTTGACAGTGGTCTTACACCAGTCTTGGGGCTCTTAGCAAATCTAGGTCTCTGCCATCAGATATTCAATTTAAGAAGAGGCAGCAGAGGGACGCCTGGGGGACTCAGTCAGTTAAACAGCTGACTCTTGATTTCAGCTCAGGTTATGATCTCAGGGTCGGGGAAGGAACCCATGCACTCAGTGAGGAGTCGGCTTGAGAGTCTCTCCCTCTGCCCCTCCCCCACACCCGCATGCATCCATGTGCATTCTCTTTCCCTCTCTCAAATAAATCTTTTAAAAAAGAAGAGACAGCAGAGCATAAAAGCTAATGCATGGGTTCTGGAGGCTAGACAACCTGGGTTCAAAAATCACTTCTGCCTTACGCTAGATAGAAAGAACCTGAAGTGAGTCCTTTGCTTAACGTTTCTGCACCTCAGTTAACTCATCTGTGAAATGAAGACAGTAAGGCCACCTCAGAGGATTATTTTGTAGATTAAGTAATATTGTACACTTTACATGTTTAATTCCGTTTTCAGTGCATTGTGAGCAATCAGTTAAGACTTGATATTATTTTTCGGGCATTTATTCACCAGACAAAGAATGTAAGTGTAGTTTGTACACATATATCTTCAAGTAATGAAGCTTGCCCCACACCACCTCTGCATTATATGAAAATGTGTAATTAGAGTTTTTAAGCAGTTTTTAACCACTAGCACATTAGCAAACAACAAACACTGTTACACAGTGAAGAGTTTGTTTACTTGGCAAAATGCAGATAATGCAGCTGTTTCACACAACAGTCAAACGGGGGACGAGCTGATTGCAGAGTACACTGAACCCTAGGACGATCTTTAGTTAAAATGTGACATCATTTTCATGTTTGGATTATTTGAATCATTTTTAAACAAGTTCTAAATAAGCTTGTGTAGTTATTTAAGAAAGCCCAAGACAATCTACTTTTCCTGCTTGCATCTAACCTATTAGAATTTTTAAAAAGAAAAGGGCTATAAAATAACTAATTTCAAAATCCATGATGTCTACCTCATGGCATGGCTTTCTGGATCAAAATAATGTCCTAGAACATAACCACATACTATAAAATATAATTGACATAACAGTCTAGGCCAATAGGGTGAGTCTTCATTCTGTACGTAGACATTAGTGTTATGAATGGTTTCCCTATGGCAATTACATAGTGAAATACCATTATGCATATCTTTCCATGTTCACTTATGGCTGTGTCTATATGACACTGAACATCTGTATGAAAATCAAAAAAGTTCAATCAACTCTCCCGATGTCCCCAGATAGCATCATGTTTGGCTTATGGACCAAACAGCTGGACTTTGATTTTTCATTTCATTTTCTTCCAAATGTTAGTCTCTTATAGACACGACCTCTTTTGGAGTTCTGTTGTACCACTTACCTTTAGGATTTTAACTGAAAAACCAAAAAAATGAAAAGGTTTAATATATAAATATGTTTCTCCTGTGTTGAAAGAGCTTGGAAGTCAAAGATCTGCTAGATCATAATTGGGATTAATGGTCAAGACAACAGCAGTGAGCAATTTAACAGAAGAGATGGCATGGAAGTTATTTGATTCAACAAAGAAAAACTTTGTCATCCTTAGTTAGAAAATATGTGATCTGATATTGGTAAGTTTGGGATTTCTAAAGATTGAGGCAATGTGGTGTAACAGAAAGACATCTGGAAATCTTGGGCATGAGTTCATATTCTTTCTCTTTTTAAGGATTATTTATTTATTTATTTATTTATTTAGAGAGAGAGAGAGGGAGAGAGTAAGCATGAACAGAAGGGAGGGAGCGACTAGAGGGAGAAGCAGACTTCCCACTGAGCAGGGAACGCGATGCAGGACTCAATCCCAGGACCCTGAGATCATAACCTGAGCCAAGGCAGCCACTTAACTGACTGAGGCACCCAAGCATTCCTCATATTCTCTTTTTTGACTTGTGCCTTGGTGATCCTTGGTTTCCCCCACGGTAACAAACCATTACATTTTATCTGGGACTCCCCCAGCTTTAGCAAGAAAAGTCTCCAGTCAGGGAAATCCCTCAGTCCCAGGCAAATAAGTGGTTGGCCATCCTACTCTTCAACAATAAAATGAGGGTAATAATTCAGTCACAAAGCTGTAGTGCAAACTGGTGTATAAGTAAGGCATCTAGCACAGCTGAAAAGTACAGTGTCCCCAAATGGGAACTAGTGTTGTCATTATAAACCTCACCCATATTTCCTATTCAGTTTCCTCCCAAAGCAAAGGCCCTTCTGTTTCCATTTTATTCAACACAATCGACACTTCACCTGCACTAGGATAGTCATCTAATTAATCCCATCTCATCCTCAAAGGCACATAAATTTCTACAGTGAATTTTCCATCAGTGATTCAGTGGTCATCAAATTTATATCACCTTCACTGAAATCCAAGAGATAACTTTTTTTTTTTTTCCTCCATGCAGACCCTGATATGCTGCTATAGTTCAAATAGACATTGTGGAGACTCCCATATCCATAGTAGCCCAATCTACAGGAGGTACTCAGTACATATTTATTAAGTGAAATAATCATGCCTGACAAATATAGGTTGAGCTATGGTAGACCAATAGAGTCGACATTGACTTGTGGCCTTTCTCTTTTCTACAAATTCATCTTTTCTGTCATGGATCTCACTTACTATCAAACAGGTGTATTTCCTTTCCAGAATCTTCAATATACCTATTGATCTTTAACAAGTGACCAGTCTAGTCTCTTCCCACGTGCTGGCTCCCAGATGGTTTTTTGGTTCTCAAGCAACCAGTGGCTCTCCTGCTGTGTTGAAACAACCACCAGGCTGTCTCTAGCCTCATCCCTGCATCCAGCTCCAAACTCCAAGAAGCTTCTCTTGAATCCTTCAGATTGCTCTTTTCACATCATCTTATTCTACCTCCAGGTTACTCATTTTTCTGTGCCTGCCACTTCAAGTAGGCCACACTCTTGGGCCAGCCCTCCCAAAGCCTGCCGTCTCAGGGGCCAGACATAAGTAGTAGGAGGCAGTCAAGCCACCTATTTTTCCTTCTTTCTCTTCCAGCGCAGGACCCAACTTCTCCAGGAACGTTTTTTGATGAGTTTAACCTGTTATCTAGCCTGCAATAACCAGGTCAGGACAATCATCCTCTCAGAGCTCTGGCTGCCAGAATCAGACAGAGCTGCATTTTGAATAACAACTACGTCATTTATGGTTGTCTGCCATTAAATCTCTAAGCCAATTTCAATTGCTCCTTCGTAAAATGAGGATAAGAATTGTACTTAAAATGAGAATAATAATTATGAAAATTAACTGAGGCTAAAATACACAAAGCTTGGGATAGAGCAGAAAATTTACTCACTCTTACTCACCCTAACTCCTATCATCTCTAAGACTGCCTATTTCCCTTTCTTGAAATTCTTTGGAGGAGAGTAATTGTGAGAACTTTTGAATTATATCACCAAATACTTGGTACTGCCTTTGGTAAGCTCCTAATAATCATCACTGGACTGATTCTAGAACTCAGTAGAACTTGAGTCTGTGAGGAAAGACACATATTTGGAATGGATATAGGACCAGAATATTTAGGTTCCCCCACTTTAGAAGTGAAAATACAAGACCTGAGTAAAAATAAGTCCTCCGCGGGAACGTTTGAGAACTACAGGAGAGGAAGAAGAAAGCTTACACTCCTGACCTCTCACCTTAGCATTTTTTTTCCTTCTGCTTTCAAGCAGTGAATAATCAACATGTCAGAGTTCATTTAGATCTAAATCCAATTAAATCTGACCTTAGGGACAGTTACTCATAGCTCCCAGCAGGTGTGTGCTTGGAAGAAATCGTCATCTATGCCCTTTGTTCCATCTTTAAATTACCCAAGTTTATGGTCCTGACCAGTCAAGCCTAGCAACATTGCCCATTGAAATTTAAGGAAAACAGCTTCTAGTTTAAGTGTCTAGGCATCTGTGCTGGACAGAATTTTAAGAAATAACCTCTCTTTATTCTGCAGGGAAAAAATCAGAGGGTTGAAAATTTTTCCATAACATTCATCTATTTCTTATGCTAGTTGTTGGGCCATGGGCAACATTACTCAACAACTATGCCTCTTGTGAGTACATATCACACAAGTGCTCTGTAAGATCATTGCCAGAATTAGAATTAATGTATGTAATTGAAGTGACAAAATACATGACATACAGTTAGTGCTCAGTTAGTGGTACTCTTTATTAATATAATTGGCATTATTAAGGCATTACCAAGAACTTCAAATATATGGTCATTATTTACTGTGGAAGGAAACCATTGTGTGTGTACATACATATAAGTGTGGGTGTATGACTTCAATTCTCACATTGATCTCCCATTAATACTATTACTTCAATTAGCTTCAGAAGTCATGCTCTAAAATATCTTAATCACAGTCAAAGAGGCTGTAAAGGCAAGCACCTATGAAGATTCTGGTACTCTGTTTGGTGTTTTTTATATATTTTTTTCCCATCTATTCCTCACAATTTCCCTGTGAACTATTCTAATTGGCATTATAACAAAGGAAACAGAGACAGATATAAATAAGATCACAGATTTAAACAAAGTCTTAAAAATTCTAAATTACTTTCTACTTTTGAGGAGACTGGAAGATCTGATTTCTGATCTCAACTTTGCCCCCTAAGTAATTGTTCTTGAACAAATTATCTTGACACTCTGGTCTATAATTTTTTTAATCCATAAAACAAGGGGGTTGGATTAGACTATTTTTAAGATCCCTTCCAGAACTATGAGCTTAAGATGAGATAATCTAAAATAAATCTAAAAATAAATCTTATCAAGACAAAATAAAATAAAGGTACCACTGTTCTTCATTTAGTCAATGAGTCAACAACATTTTTTTGAGTGTTCACCTTTCCTAATATCATAAAGAGAAGAAGGAAAATAAAAGACCCTGTTGGTCCTTGCCCTAATGTGCTTTTTTCAGACCACTTTTATTTGCACCTGGTTTGACAATTGAGGCATGATCCTCAACAAACTGGGGCTCTCCTCTTTTCTCTTACTTTTCTCCCAGCCTTTCTAATGAAAGCCCAATCCCATCCAGCAGGATAGAACTTTGTTTATGGTGAGAAAGCTGAATGACACCTCCCTCCTCCTTTCCTTGTTCTTTTGAGTAAGTAGACAAGAAGGAACCCATTAAGAGTCCACGAGAATGTCTGGAAAGGGATCAAGGCATTCTTTCCATGAGAGGACTGACCAAATAACCATAGAGAGGACAATGGCTGGGTGTCTTGAATCCTCTGTGAATTTATTCCTTTTTATCACCATTTCTTCCTTTTTTCTGGTTAATTCTATTAGTCCTGAAGAACTTGGTCCTGGTGGTTTTTTTTTTTTTTTTTTTTAAACTCAGTCCCCAATGGCTCCTCCCCTCACATCTTTCACTTTTTTATGGTCTTACAATTTTAGTAAAGTGCATACATTGAATTGTGCTTAATTGTCCGTGTGTCTATTCTTTATTTAAATTTATATTACTGTAATTATGTCAATAATTAGCATAGTGATGTATACTATGACTACTTCATTGTCTTATACTGAACTGAGTATATGTCTATGTCATTATCTTCTGCAGAGACCCTATAGAAGGAAAGCATTTTCATGTTCAAGAGGAAAAAGGAGCCCAGCTTTAATTAAGACTGATATATCTGACCTAGCCAAAAAAGTATATTAAAAGTCAGTGTTTTACCATACAAAATAATTAATGGGGAACTTTGTTTTAAGACTATATTATCCTGTTGGATTTTACTATAAATTTACAAAGATTTGATTAATATACAATTTTTTAAAGAACAATCTCTTTCACTAGGCTTTTAGCTCCATGAGAACAAGGAACATGTTTCTTTTCCCCTGCACACAGATGCTTGGCATACAGTAGGTGCCTAATAGATATTATTGATGGAATGAGTAAATGAGAGAAGGGATGAACAATTACAATTATGATTTTTAAATGAGGGAGTATAGTGCATTGCCAATTCTTGTAGCATATCAGAAATGACCTTAGAAATATTATTTTAGGTTAAAGAAACAAAATGTATTAAAATATTTTAATTACCTTTTAGGGGAGGTTGCATAAATTTGTTGCTATACACATGAATAATCTTGTTAATGCTTTAGGACGAAAAACAGCAGGCATGAGTGGATGGAGAGAAAAGTGCAGTTTCTGTCTTTGTAGTAATAACATTACTCCTAATATGTGCCCTTGGATTGAACAGTAATAGTTAGCTCTGAGCAGTTAGAATTTTGCTCAATAAAAATAATACTATTAAAAGCAGTGAGTAGGAGATTATTGTGTGCTGTGCCACAACATCATCTTTATGGAAGGGGGAAGGTAGAAGCAGGTGGCCAGCCCTTTCCATGGATAACACTGAATGGGGATGGGCCAGGTTTTGAACTAAGCTTCCCTCAGAAAAAAACTTGAGGATCTGAAATCCCTCCTTATCTTTCAAACAGTTGCCATTAATGGGTTGTTTATTCAATGATTATGGATGTGGCTACCATCCCAGTTTATACCAGATGTAACCAGGTAGATTACTGGCAGGAGATACCGTGTAGCTCAGAATTAGGACTGAGAAAAATGACTGTCTTAGTTTCCCTACAGTTTGACCTCTTTTCACCCGGGAATCCCATTTCCTTTATTTTTAAGGCTACATACCAGTCCCCACAGTAAACACAGGGTGTATTTTCTCTGTAAACAGTGTTACAAGTGGAGGGTTGAAATGTTTGCTTTGAAAATTCTTACTTAAGCAGTGAGACCAAAAAGGTTCACTCTCTGTCAATAGGTTTCTGATCTTCTGTGATTTGGAAGGATCACTCTTCTCTCATTACACATTTTATAATACCTGGAACCACAGGAGGGTGTGTGGAGCAGTCTCAGAAAATGGATGACCAGAATCTTGGCTTCTGGCTTTGGTCCGGCCTCTCTCCATCTCTGTCTCTCTGAGTAAAGTTGAAGCAAATTCTAATAAACTTTAATGCTGCAAGATTGTCATGACCAATTAAAAGAAGTTAACATCAATTCCAAGATGCATGAATATATTATAATCACTGAAATTAAATAATACCCCCCCCAAAAAAGTTTAGAATCTTTTAGTAAGTCTATAACTCACAGTTTGGATAAGAAGGTATACATTAATTATAAAGGGACATCCAAAAGTGAGATAATAATCAGGACTGATTGTTACTGACCAGTGAGTGCCACGCTAATAGACCAATGATCTGATTATGTCTGTTTTCACTCATCATTGTGCCCTTAGAGTTTTGCGGAGTGCCAGGCACGTAGTGGGCTTTCAGTAGGTTTTGAGTAAATGAATGAAGAAATGGTATGAATGAGCAAATGAGTGAATGCATTCAAGTCTACTAGACCCAATCACATCGTTTGTTCACTCTTCATAACCCAGCCATACCTAGCACTTTTATTTATTGTAAAAACAGGAAAACAGAAACATCCAAAACAGCTTTGAAGGGCACTTTTTCTCCCTACCCTTCACCCATCTCGTGGATAACAGATCCTACTTCTCTGAACCCATAATGAGTCCAAGAAAGGACAGCAAATCCCTGCAGACATGAGGGGATCTTGGCCTCTCTCTGGAATACAGAAGGGTGTATTGTTTTAAGGACGTTCTAAATGCATGTACCCTAGGCCTCCTATTGCACCCTTGCCCATGGTAAGGGAAACTATTCCACACCTAAAAAAGACAAAATGTTTATGTGACATACCAGAGGAGCCTGATAAACACAGAAGTACAACAAACAATGGCCTGGAGATGGTGGGAGTGGCATGTACCTAGAGTCACCAAGGGCAGAGCTGTCACCATTCTTTTTTGTGTTGTTTACCCTAAAAGGGATTGTAAGGTGCAGAGAACTCAATTAATATTAAATCAAATAATTTTTCTTTTCTTCTTAAACATTTACAGCCCTTCCTTATTTAGTTTTCTTCTTCCATCTTTGCTTCCCCCATCCCCTACCCTGACTCTATACACTGACCTGGTATCTTTGAGTTCAGATGGTTACAGAGGCAGCTGAGAACACAAAAGATACAATAGTCATTTTATTTCCTTCCAAGCATTGTCTGTGCCTGGAATGAAGAACTGCACAGAAGGACACAGTGTGGAACAACTTCCACGGCTTTCTGATCTCATAAACAATTCCAGCTATTGGGATCCCTGAGACACAATGTTTCATAAGACTACTTCAGATGACTTCCTGAAAATAACTAATATCTGGCAGTGTAAGCTAACTATTCTCTCCAAGTAGGATTAGTGTATACCCCTCCCAGTGACCACAAAGCCCTAAAGAAATGCTCATCCTTCCAGGATCTCTAGTCAATCTTCAAAGTCAGTCGTATAAACTGTCAACTTCCGTTAAGATGAAGAGTAAAGAAAGATTTGACCCTCTTTCTAGGCCATTTCAAGGTGTGGATCATGGGTGATACTTTCATGGAGTTCTGTCCATAGGTACTTTCACTTCCACCTAGCATCTTTCATAGGCTTCATGTTTAAGAAAGTGAAAATTGGATTATCTAAGAGGAGTTGGAAACACTTGTTTGCAGTGTTTAAATGTTAAAGGGGCAAAGAACAAAAGAATGACCCCTGGAAACTTTGTCTATTGGCCTGTTTCCTCTGTGAATATAAAATGTCATTGAGGGTTATCATTCTTAGCAAATGTTACTAGAAAATAATGTCAAGTTTAATGGAGATCTGAAAGTTCCTTTGCGTTTTTGTTCCTGATAAACTTCTATCGTTTTATAAGTAGATGCAAATGCAATTTTTTATAGTTTAACCTATTGTCAAAAAACATCATAAAAATACCAACATAACAAAAGATAGTTTGCTCATTAAAATATGTTAATCTGTTTAGGTATTAATTTAATATGCTAATTTATTTTTGCTCTGCAATCCTTTACAGCAGAGAAATAAACTACCAGTGTAAAAGTCCTCATGTGTCAGTGTCTCATAAAATTCCCCAAACAGCTAAAAATGTGACATTTATCCACTCAGGTAGATTATGCAATGTTCTAATGAACCATTAATTTGACATAGAAGTTACCCTGAATTCTTTGTGTTTGATTTCATAGAACAAGGTCCAGATTGTCTTTCTTCTTCTAATTTGGCTAATACAAATTATTTAAACTGTGAATTGTGTGCAACTGATGAATCACAGACCTGTACCCCTGAAACAAATAATACATTATATGTTAATTTAAAAAAAAATGTATCCAAATGGTAAAAGAAAAAGACAAGAAGGACACTTTTAAAAAGACACCTTTAAAACATAATCTGCTCTGGTCATCCATCAGACTGTGATCTTGAACTTTGTAACTTTTAAAGATGTATGCAAAAATACTTGCATTTTACTTTCAAATATTTAAAACTAGTCCTTGTTTGCAAAGGGTTCCAGGTTGCTCAGTGAAGTTTAACTGCAGTCCTTAAAGAACAACAAAAGTGCTGAGTTATTTTTGTGAGTAAATTTCCCAGATTTAGATAAATGACAGAGTGTATTAACTCAGAATTACAAACCAATGAATTCTTCCTGACTAGGTTTCTGCCAGAAGCAAATAATGAAACCTTTAACCAGGAAATGACAAACTTCCAAATTCTTCTGGGGATATTGCAGTAAAATGATTATCCTGTAATATTAGAGTGCATGAACATTACAAAGGAAGGTTACAGGCAGAAGGAGTTTTCAGGACTCTTAACATTTTTTTTTTTTTTTTCCCAAAGAGAAGCAGGTTCCTGGTCTATTTCCAGAGGTTAAAGGGAAAGATAAACTGATGTTTAGAATACGAGATTTTCATCGACTCATTTGGTTTGATGACTATTCCCCAATATATACCTCAACTGTATTATTAATAAAACCAATCTCAGTGAGTTGTTTCAGCTATGTCTTATGAGTTGTTTAAATAGCTACAAATACACAAAGAGACACACATATACACATTCTCACACTCACATAGGCTCTCTTGATTTAGGTTAACCTGGTAAACATTACAGCATAAGTGGTAGAAGCCGCAAGATCAGGCCAGAGTTGTGCTTGGTTCTCTTAAAGATATGCTCACATTCCGAAGCACTGAAAATAAGAGATGCACCAGTTAAGACACTTTGAGCTCCAAGTAAGAGAGAATTCAACAAAAATGTTATTTAAACATTTAAACAGTAGGTACACTTATTATCTCATTAGAAATGCAGGGGTAGGGCTTCAGGATTTGTAAAGTTGTGGCTCAGCCTCATAAAAAACCTCTGTTCTTTCTATGTGTCTCACACCAACTGTGAAAAGTGTGTATATTTTTCCTCCCTTCTGAAGGACAGTGAGGCTCAGAAAACTCAAGGTTAAGCTCAAAGTCACTCTGTTTATGGCTGATCCAGGAGTTCAACCCACTTCGAGTCTAGAACTACTTTTCAAATCACAGTGAAGTCATGATATACATTACAGATTTTAAACATCATGAAGGAAATGAGATAATGTTTATTATTAAACACAATGATATACATGAGTATCCATACAACTAGATTTGTTTATTTCACAACTATCAACTCCCTATCCCTATTACACACTTTAGAAAATATACTTTGAGATGCTTACCTTATGGTTGAAATAGGGTTGTCCATGATCATAACATATTAGGAATCATATAAACCGAGGCATGAAGGAACCAAGTAAAGAGTTCCTAAAGTCATTCTGAAGTTTTCAGTTACATTTATTGTGATTATACTAGAACTTCCAGTCTCAACACTATAAAAGAGCCAGGCAGATGAACAATTTTGTTATCATAATTAACTTTAATGCATTTAATGATTGGCATTCTACTGTCTCATTTCATCATTCCCAAAACCTTAAGAGGTTTTTTTCCCTCCATTTTCACCTTCATTTTTTTTTTCCCCATTTCACAAATGGATGTCTATCTTCAGTGTGTCCATGCCTGGTTGTATAGGCTGTGGACTGAACAACTATACAGCACCGCCCTAAATCCTCCACTTTCTCCCCATACTACCCTTACTCCACCTGAAGGAACCTCCTCACCATCCATTAGAAAAATGTCCTCCATATTTCTGTTTTGAAAGTTTCATTAGAATTACCAAATTATGAACTTTTCATCTACTCATTTGGTTTGATGACTATTCCCCAAATAAACCTCAAGGGTGTTATTAATAAACTGGTCTCAGCGAATTGTTTCAGCTACATCTTATGAGTTGTTTAAATAGCAATAAATACATACACATACATACAGGGATCAAAACAAATAACCAGACATTTGCATCCCAACATTTCCTAGGAGGTAGGCTCTGAGTGAAAATTTCAAGTACATTACTTAATGTAGCCTGTTGCAATAGCTCTGTGAAATAAATATTATTATCTTTGTTTTTTACAGATAAAGAAATGGGGAATCTGGAGATTTCTATAGCTCACCCCATGACACACAGCTATTAACAGAGTTAGGGATTATGTTCTCTCATCTCCAGTGCAATTTCCACTATAATAAAATAGGGGAGAGATAAGATTCATTAAGAGAGCAAGGCGACTGAGTGTTTGGCCAGCCTGGAGTACAGGGGGAATGGGGTCAAGGGAGAGAGAATGAGATGCTCACAGGAAGCCTCAAGTGGAGAAAAGGGGCAATAGTCATAAGGCCAAAGACACACATTTCTTACTCAGTGCTTTTTTTCCAGAGTTAAACTCTGCAGCTAGGCCACTTTCCTATTTATTCCAGTTTCATTTGGTGATACCCAAATTGGGAAATCGCAAAAATAAGTATGTTCAACTGTCATCACATATTATGGGCATCTCCAAGGAACAAGAAACTTCCTGTTCTATATTGGTTTGAAAAGAAAGAAATAATATCTGGAGTTTGCAGTTGAAAGTTTTATATTTGCCAGGATGACCAACCACATGTAAGTCACAGGCAAGTCACTGAACCACCCACTCAGTGCTTTTATCAGCCATTAAATTGGGTAGTAAAAGGAGAATGATATTAAAGGTTTGGGATTTGTTTTTCATTCTCACATAAGGGCAATGCAGAAGTGCCCAAAAGAATCAGATTTTACATTGTATTATTAAAATGTTACCTTAAGTTTAAAAGTGAAGCATTAAGAGTATTCAAAATCTAGGTAAGATGAAATCTTACCCTAAACGACTAGAAGGGCATGAAGACTCTGCCCAGTATGATAAAGAAAGTAGTCATATATTTTAATGACTAGAATCTAGAAGATGGTGCTATTTACATGAGATAGCTTATCAGTTCAGAAAGCATCCACCACTGATGGCTTCCAAGAGAATACCTTGTTTCTTACCTCCCTCTCTTCCTCATTTCTTGTCACTCATATTTATCTGCGGGTTTGTGGTCTCTTGTGCCAGAGACCTGCAAGACCTCGTCTCTTGATCTAACCATTCTTTAGAATAAACCATTATGTAATGAAGAAACATTTTTTTGATACTATTTATTAAAATCCATAGTAGAATTTTCAGGCCTTATTAAGATGAAATAAATGAGAATGAGAGGAGAGAAAAAGTAGAGACATTAGACAATGGAATAGAATAGACAATGGAATACCTTTTATTCATCATTCATTCATTCATTAATCCAGAAGACAACATATATTTATAATTGCCTATTATGTGCCAAGTATCATCCTAGAAACTAGGGATATCCAGGAAATCAAACCTGTTCAATCCACCCTCTGGGAACTTAGATTCTGGTCGGGAAAAGAGAAATAATAAATAAAAGCAATCACATAGTGGGACAGCTGGTAATAATTGCTCAAAAGAAAAATAAAGCAGGGCAATAGGATTGAGATGATGGGGTGTTGATAAGTTATGCCAGGGATCAGGCAGTGTGGCCATGTATATCAAGATTCTTTCATTCAATATTTATTGACTCCCTTTGAAGAGTTGGTACTGTGCAAGATACAAGATGAATAAGACATGGTCCCTGCCCTCCAGGAGCCAACAGCTCAGCAGAGAATCTCGCCACCTGCTCCATTAGGCAGACAGATTAAAAGTCTCAGGGCATATTGTGGCAGGAACATTGTACACAGTGACCAATCTGAACAGATTGTAAGTATTCCAAAACTCACAGTAGTTTCCATAAAATAATTCTCACTTCGAGCAAACATTTTCAGTTGGTGAGTAACGCTATTTTCCACCGACAGCACTCATATTTGAGGGCATCCTTAATGCATTGATGACTTGTTTTTCTTATGAGTTGCCAAGGATTGTTTGGGTCCTTATTGAAATGTACTTGCTTAAGTCCTCCAGAGCATCTTGGCTGGTTTCTTGTTGCTGTACTGGCAAATGCTTCCTCCAGTACTGAAAAATTTGTTATTTCTGAAAAATATGGACTGTCCCTGGTTGGTTTTCATGGAAATCAAAGATAAAAATGAAAGAATTACAGATTTTTTTTTTTAAGTAAGGAATGAAGAATAGAACTTTGTTTACACAAGATTTACATAAATGTAGGTCACACCCTGGATGACCCTAGTTTTACCATTGCTTTGTTCAGATACCTGACTCAAAAGTTCCTGATTCATCAGGAAGACAGAGAAAAGTATAATTATGGCCTAAATATTCACTTATATAAACAAATAGCTTTTCTTTTTTTGTGTTATTAATACAACCTCCGTATTCCAAGTTTACAAAGGTTGTAATAATATAACATTATTAAAAAGAAAGCTCAATCTTATGAGAGAAAAACACTGACCAGAAAAGTCTTTGTTTTCTTGAAGACAGAGCTTTTTTGGGTAGGGGATGAGAGATCATATCACTGACAATTGTTGCAGAGTGAAGGAGAAAGACTCGCTGATCTCTCTGCTAGCACAAATGATGCTAACCCACTCACTTTGTGGGCTCCATGTTGGAACCTTCTTCCTCTTCAGACTCTGCCACATTCCTCACCCTGCACCAGTTAGAAGACCCAGGAGAGGAAATTATTTGGCGAGGCTGCGACATAAGCACAGGTGGTACCACTTGCTATGAACTTTTCAGTTTTTGTTGGGACTGTGAGCTGAGTTTATAGTGGTTTGTTCTGTCAGAGAAATGGAAGCAAGAGCTTTTGGCCCTGGCTGTTGATCGATTCTGCTACTGCTGATTTCCACAGGTTGCCATCTTATAGAAGATGCATTTCTTCTCTGTGACACCTCAGAACCACGATACCAGCCTGAATCACTGCCAAAATCCTTAGTACTCCAAACAGTGCTTTTTTGGCAGTTCTGTCTTATTCTGTGCTGGAGAAATTTCACACCAAAATTTGAATTTTTTTGAGCTTTTTTTTTTTTTTTTTTTTCCTGGCTGCACCAAGGTAAAAATCAGTTTGTAGTAAATTCAATCTTTTTCCTGCATGTTGGAGTTCTTCCCATTGGTGAAGTGTTCACTCTTATCCTGGCCTCATTTATAGCAGCTCCCAATGCTGTGAGCTTGTCAGCTTTAAGGATGAATAACAGATAGGAATTTTGCTATCAAAGTTACTTCCAAAGGCCATGAATAGTCAATCATTAGATAAGATCAAGAACTTAGTTTTAAATATAAACTCCTTCTCAGCACTTGCAAATAATACCGCCCAATTTTAACCCTAAATTCCCAATAGGAACTTAAGGAAATTTAGAGAATCTGATCTTCTCTAACTATTCTGTTTTCTGAGGATATCACCCAATGTGAAGTTTACTCCACTGAATCTTAAGTAACTGATTCTGTGGCTTACTTGCGTGTCTCGCTTCTTTGGAGGATGCGATGACGTGTCAACAGAAAACTTCCATTTTCAGCTCTGTAACTTTGATTCACAGAATGTACTGCAATTAAGTAACATCTCAGGGTGGCCTTTCAAAGTGGGGAGAGTGTCCAGTTGTTGGTGGGTTTGGCTTAGGTTATGGTGTTTATTTGTTTGGGTTTATGTTTTGAACGTGTGCCCAGGGCTTTTGAAAAGAGCCATGGGAACATTGGTATACATGGAACTGCAAGCAAGAGAACAAATATTGCCAACACTTGGATTATGGACCTAGCGACATGTGGACTTATTTGAGAGTTAAAAGGTTATAAGACAAATTAAAAGGAAACAAGTGGTTTCCAACGGGATAGCTGCCTTTTCTTTTTAGTAAGCAGGAAATGGAAAGTGTAAAGCTCTTCTACCCTTTTGGATATCCAAAGATAGGGCAAACTGCCTTGTGTCCTCCTTTCTGAATATCCTTTTCACTTTGTGGAGTTATCCGAACAGAGGGTAACCTTCTGAGCCAGCTAAAGTACTCATTTATATTAAAGTATATGAATCAGCGAGTATGATGTGGGCATATCCCTGCTCTCTCCCATCACAGTGTTTTCTTCAAAGCCTGAAGGGCCAGCACATCATGGGCTACTGAATCCCACAAAAAAAGTGAGAGACTGAGTGTGTGTGTGTGTGTGTGTGTGTGTGTATGTTCACATTGACCTCTTGTGACCCTTATGCCTTTCTACTGCCCAAGAAAAAACAGTCAAACTCTTTGGAATATTTCCTCTTCTGAAAGACAAATTTTCCAGAAACTGTAACCATAATAGCTAGAGGGTTGTTAAACAAGACAGTATAACTAAGGTTGGGGTGGTGAACCAAAAGAATTTGGAAAGTTTGAGAATTGAGAAGATTGGGGCGGTTGACACACACTTTCTTTTCCTTTCATTTTTGAGGAATTTCCCTCTCTTGCATCTTCGTTTCCAATCAAATATATTTCATTCCAGTTCTAAAATCACAATCGTCTTCCCTCCAGTCTCTGTGTGGATTAGGAGTAATTATAAGGTAAAAATAACATTGACTCCTTTCTTCAAATGCGTACTTTTATTCTAAAGAAGGTTTACTGAGAGGTCTATTTTACCCCCCCCCCACCATGTTATAGATGAGACGGCATTTGCAGTAGTATTATGCGGATCTAATACAATGTGGTGAAGGGGGGAGGCAAGCTGAGAATATATCTTTTACTTTTAAGTTAAAAAAAAAAAAAAACTGATGGAGAAAGACACACACCAACACAGATAGCTCATGGTGATTCTCTTCCTGAGCATAACAGCTAGAACTAGTGGGTTCCCAAGCACGAGGCTGAAGCCGCCTGAAATGTCCCAGCAGGCTGCTGGGTTTGCACGCCAATGTCCAGCAAATTTCATGTAATTACAGCTGCCTACTGAGGAGGCCTGTGGTCTCCATAGACTATTAAGACCTTAGTTGTGGCCAGAAGGGGAGTAGGTAGGATTCAAGTCCTGCTACCAATGCCAGAAGCTAGGAGCTTCCTTCACAGCAAGGGCAACTGTTAGAATAAGCCAGCTGTGCAAAGCAGAATTAAAAAGCTTGTAGATTTAGGTAAAATAGTGCCACCTGTGATTTTCTCCCCCTTTTGAAAAGTATGGAAGAAAGAAAGGCAAATCCTAGAAAAAGGGAGCTAGCCTCTTAAAAACTGCCAGAATCTGTTCAGCTGTACTGGGTTATTTTCCTAGGAACAATAAAAATCAATGAATTTGAATGGAGTTATCACTGTGGTTTTTAGAATTACCTGAAAAGCTTGCTAAAAATTCTGGCTCCCCAGGACTAGCCCAGAGGTTCTGATTCAGTGTCGAGCTCCATTCATGGGTCTGGGTCATGTGTAAAATGGGTGATTTACCATCTACAGAATTATTAGGGACCTTAAAAGAGACAGGTGTCTTAAAGTTCTGTGTGAACTACAAAGTGCCACATGAATGGTGATATTGAATAATGTGGTGTGGCGAGTTTTCCTTGTATTTGTCAGGCACTGGGCTAGGAACTCTCAGAGAAATAAAAGAAGTCTGCTATTGTTGTGTAGTTTACATAGTGGATCATTTTCTATTATTAGAGTTCACCATGAAAATTTCCCTCCCAAGAAAATGAATTCCTTAAACAATAATGTGTGGGCCCCATTTTTCTCTCTCAAAGTTGTTTTGTTACTTCTAATCTAACTCTGAAAATAACACATGAACATCGGGACTCAACTCCAAATGTTTTCCAAGGAGGGGTTTCAATCTATCTGACCCTTTTCTTTCTTTGCTTTAATCACAGATTCATTGGGGGGTGGTGTGGCTGGAATTTCAGTTAGTTGATGGCATTTCTTCCTTTTTTAATTGAACGGCAGGGGATGAAAATCATTAGGGGATGTTTGTATTGTGTTTGGATGAAAGGGTTTTCCTTAATATGTGTGCCTCGGTCACAGCACACATTCTTCAAATCCCTTAATAGTGCATAGTTGACATACCTCACACACACTGGAGGCCTGAAAGAGTGAGCAGCGGGATGAATGGGCATACATAAAAAACAAGTAAAAAGAAATGCTAAAATTACCACCCTCATATACAAAATTTGGGCTGTGTTTCATTTGTAGGGACTACTTAAAAACAGAGTCCAGTCAAAGGGTTATTTATTTTTCACTTCTAAAACAAAAGTGATTTCACAAAGAATCCCAAGTTGGAAAATATGTTAGAAATAATCTAGTCTAGTGATTTTGAAATCATGCTTCCTAGAACTGTAAAGCAAGGTTACTCTACCTTGGCTAAACATTTGAATCACTTTGGAAGCTTCTTTAAAAATACATATATACATATATATGCAAGAGCCTCACTTCCAAAGAATCCAGTTCGGCTCATACATGTGGTCCCTGAGCATATGTTTTAAAAGTTTTCCAGATGATTTTAATGCACGGCCAAGGTTATGAACCTCCATTCTAGGAATTTGGCAGTCCAAACATTTGGGCTTGTGGTCCATAAATGCAAGTATACTCCCTGGGGTCAATAAAATAGAGTGTATTAAATGGGGAAAATTAGGATGTGCTTGTGCCCCACAGAGTTCCTATTAATTTTAAAGAAAGCACTAGACTTTGGAAAGTTCAATTAAACAGCATTCTATCATGTATTCCTTATACAGGACATTTTGCAGATATACAAAGTACACACAGAAGATTAAGACCCATTCTTTCTCCTGAAGATTTTATAGCCTTGCAATCTGGAAATATATATGGGTTTTGGCCTGTGGCAGAGGCATAGGGAAGGAATGAGCAAAACAAGGATAGATATAACTTTAATAAAAGGCAAGTATGTTATGTATGGCACAAGAAGGACTGAATCACAGACCAAAGCATTTTAGCTTTCAGCATTTTTTCTAATTTCTCATCACTTCTTTCTCCAGCATAGAATTGACCAAACTGAGCACTTTTGACATCCAAACTCTTAGAACAGCTTGAATATAAGAAGAAAAAGCAAAGTCCATACCTATCTCTTTTTACCTTCATTTGGTACAAGGGACGATATTTCTTAGAGCCTGTGACTGGCTAGGTAGGAGGTTTCTTTGATAGATGGAAAAAAAGTAAAAATCATGGGTGCCAAGTGTGAAGTGTGTTGTTGTTGTGTTTGTTTGTTTGTTTTCCCCCAGGACTGCTTCTTGATGTCTGAACATTGGTTTCTTTGCCAAGGGGAAGACAGAGAAAAACATCTGCCTGACTTGATTTGCTTTTGTGCTACTTGAGGTCAAAGACTATTAATAGCCCCACATTATCATCCATTGATTCATTCAGCAGACATCTTTTGAGATCTGCTAATAGTCCAGGTTCTGTGCTCACGGATGGTGATATAAACAATGGGGACATGCTCAGAGCTTAATAGGATACGAATATACACAATAAAAATATAGGGAGATACCAAATAAGGAAAAAAAAAAAAAAAAAGAATGGGAGAACAGAGGGAGAGCAAATTCATTTTACTTAGTGGACTGTAATAAGCTTTTTTTTTTTTTTTTTAAAGATTTTTATTTATTTATTTGGCAGAGGGAGGATCACAGGTAGGCAGAGAGGCAGGCGGGAGAGAAGGGGAGGCAGGCTCCCCACTGAGCAGAGAGCCCCATGCGCACCTCGATTCCAGGACCCTGAGATCATGACTTGAGCTGAAGACAGAGGCTTTAACCCACTGAGCCACCCAGGCACCCCTGTAATAAACTTTGTAAAACAAGTAATATTTCTCATAAAATGACAATTTTATGAATAGACAATCATTTCCTCTTCCTCTCTTCCTATTTCCATCCCTCTTTTCCTTTACTTCCTCAGATACTTATGGAATTTCCACAGTGTTTAAAGCACCGTGATGAGAGTTTTTGGCTCTAATCAGACACTAATCTGCTCTTGAATGGCTGAGAGAGAACATTTTCTAAATATGCACACCCTGTAGAAATTGTTAAGTGACATAATTGAAGTGTAAGATAACTGAAGATGTATAAGACAAAGACAAAATGTTCAAAGGCGACTGAAAAATCGTAGTCTTAATGTTTTTGTTCCATTCACTGCTTTGAAAACTGCCCCTGAATGTGTGCGGAAGCATCCGCAGCTACATGCGGAGGACCCTTGCCATATCTGGGAAGCAAGGTGAGATCTTGTGACCGGTCCCCGTCCGGGATGTCAGGACCATTTTTGCGCTGGTCACTTGTAATCCCCAGCCTGTGAAGAGGTAGACTCACTGTTATTCGAAAACCAACCTGTGCTATTTCGCTTCTGAGTTTCTGAAAATGATTTTCTGAAACGCTATTTGAACAACCCTTTGGAAATAAAGTCAGGACTTCGTATGGCTTTCTTGCTAAAAATGGGAAAACTGAACTTGATTGGTGGACGCAAGCAGAAGTCTTACAAGCTTTGAGAAACTGCTGCGCTGAGTGTTTTATACCCTCACTGCCCCCCCCCCCCAGCCCTTCCTAAGCCTTGACTCTTAAAGTACATTCTTTCATTAAGGAGATTCAGCACCCTCTTCAGTAGCTGATTGAGTCATTAACATCCAACAGCAGGTCTTAGTCTTGAAAGGTAGGAGTCAGCCACATGAAATAAAATTTTAAACAAATGCTGCTTTACTTTTCTATCATTCTCTCTCTCTCTTTTTTTCCTCGTTATTCTCTTAAACAAAACAATACAAACATTGGTTGGCCATGGAACCAGTAGTTGCATTGTAGTTTAAAATTTAAATTTATTTCCAGGTGATATCCCATGACATTGACATTCTATAGATAGTGAATCCAAGCTTTTTCTCTTTTAAAGAATCTTGTTATCCCTCCCAAGAAATACCTGTGATTCATTTCTACCATGTGCCCCATTCTCTTGCTATTCAGCAAAATGGAGCCTGCTTCATCAGTTTCTGGTCTCTGTAGATTTCCCCTTTATTGAGTGATTAATTACTAGCTTTCTGTGACTTCTTAATCTTTTTCTGTATTTTAAAATATTCCTTCATTTCAAAATCCTCTAGTGTAAGATACAAACTCTAAATGGAACATAAGTAACTGCAATTACTTTCCTTTTTATTCAGCTTTGCCTTTACTACCAAAGACATCATTTGGAAAATGTATTAAAGAATCATAAAAGTTTAAAACTTAAAAATAAACACTAGGCAGCTAGTTTTGTCAATGAAAACATTAACATTTAAAGATTAAAGTGACGAAAATTGTGCTTATTCCTTACATTACTAACAGAGTGCCCATTTATATTAGCAATAGTTGTATTTTTAAAAGGTGCCACGAATATATAAAGATTGGTTGTCTCTGAATACTTAAACACAATATATTTAAGACAACACCAAAGCACACTTTTATTGTCAGGGAATACTGAAACCCACTACTTAATGCATGAGTTAATGGGACTTCTTGACAAATAACCTGTTAAATTTTAGCTGACAGCTTGTCATATATTAATTATAAATAATTGTAATATACGGCTATCATAATGCATGCAACAAAAAAAAAAGAAAGAAAAGGAAGAAAGGTAATTAGAGTATATCCTTTGTTTCCTCCTTCATTTCTTGCTCACAAGAAAAAATGACCCAATGTTTCACTTGGGTTGGGATAGTGCCAATGGTTAATGGAATGCCCCACTCTACTAAAGAATTTAATGGGAATATCCATTTGTCACAGTCGCATGCCGTAATCTCCAGTAGCAGAGCCAATGGAAAATAGCATCGTACCATAACGTCCTCTACACACTGCAGGTGAGAGTGAAATGCAACAGCAGAACTGAACACTCAGGGTAGAGGGCCTGGCTTTTCTAGGCCTTTTTTTAGAGAAAGATACGGATTTCTTTTCTTTAAGAGAACAGCACTGACAGCAACAAGAAATTCTGCCCTGGAGAAAAAGAAAGCGCCTTTCTTTCGTATGGAGAAAAATGTGAATGTTTGCATAGCATGTCTCAAAATCTCTAATCACCTCTTTGTCTACTGGAAACCCCCTTGTTTGTAAAGAGATTTTGATTGGTGGAATCAGAAAGACCAGGATTAGACTCTCATGTCAATCACCAACTAGTTTCTGCGTAGAAGCTTCCAGATCTGAAGAATAGGACTAATAGCATCTAAATGCGCTGTTTCTGGTAGAATGCATGAGACCATATGGATCAGAAAGTCAGCATGGCAACTGAAGTACTGTCTTCCTTTCTTCTTCACAATTTAGATGTAATTATGGTATGTTTGGATTACTTTATATATGCAGATTCCGTGTTCCCAAATGAATCAAACACGTATATAGTGAGTGTCTTTAATATCCATTTGTTTTATCTCTCTCGTGTGCCAGTTCTGTGTCTGGAACAAGCAGTAAGTCACTGCAAACTGTTGTATGAATTAAATTTGAAAAACTCTGGCAAACATTTTAACCCTTCTAAAGATGAATAGTCATTTGAAGATCAAAACCATTAATTGTTATTATTTTTTAAAAGATTTTATTTATATGAGAAAGAGAACACATGAGAGAGAGAGGGAAAGAGAGCAAGACCATGAGTTGGAGGAAGGGGCAGCGGGAGAAGCAGATTCCCTATGGAGCAGGGAGTCTGATGTGGGGCTAGATCCCAGAACCCTGAGATTATGTCCTGAGCCAAAAGACAAACACTTCACTGACTGACCCTCCTAGAGGCCCAAACATTAATTGTTATTCCCTTTGTGCATTTAGATGCAAATTAATAAGGTATATTGGACATAACAACAATATATAAGAAGAGATCTCAGATACTCATTTCGTTACCTTATGAAACTATCTTCAGAACATGTCATTTGAACCTATGTCATGTTTCTCCATTATAACTGAGTTAAAAACAAACAAACAACAAAAAAAAACTGGCTCTTACAAAGAAAATATTATAAGCAACAAGTATTTGATTCCTGGTTAATAATGTGTAATCAGAATAGAAGTAAAATACACAGTTTGAAGTCAAGCTGATATAGGTTTAAACTCTATCTCGGCCACTTGTCTACTTACGTCAGCATGGCCAAATTATCTTCTTGGATCCTGTTTTCTCACTTGTACAATGGGCCTAATTATACTTAACTACCAACGCAGTTATTAAGACTGGAGCCAAGGCAACAGCCGTGAAACTTTTAATCTCTAGCCACATGATCGAAACATAAGTTTTACAGAGCAATATTTAGTATTTATAACACTCTTCTTTCTTTTTTTTCCTGCTTTCATTTGTTTTGCTTAAAAAATTGTTCGCGACCCACTAGGTTTGCGACCCACGAAAGGTCATGATGCACCTTTTGAAAATAGTGGGACAGCATGATGTTTTAGTATATAAGAGTAACAAATGATTACTGTCATTGTCGTTATGATTATTTTTAGTCTTTTTAGAATGTTTCATTATAGATGAGAATAAAATCTTTCAAGTACTTCTAGGAACTAACTCCCTTGGATGGGGTCCAAAATAGACTCATACTCATTGTATGCTGAATTATGCACTAGAGGGGGTTGTGTTATTGCAAAGATCCTGTGTGCTATTCATAACAGAATGCTAAAGCAGAAAGGAACTAAGAACATGTCTAGTCCCATTTCTTCATTTTCCTTCATTTAAGTATAGTTTTAAGATATTCTATATTTATTGCTCATGGATGAGTGGGAAAAACTGATCTAGAACTGGCAGGTAACTAGGGAGAGTTAGGGGCAGGGTGACACTGGGTCATGATATCTGTGTTTTGTGTCTGCTTCTGCCATTAAATAGTTGGGTCACCTTAAACTCTCAGGGATTTCAGTTTCATTACCTGTAAAATTAGGTGATTTCAACAGATAATTAGCCCACCTTGATGTTCTTTGACTTCAAATCTCCAAACAGTAAACACTCCCAGAGGTTATATGAGATGCCACAGAGTATTGTTTTGTTACAAATCTGCTGTGAAAGTATTAAAGTTTGTATATGGGGTGGCTGCCTTAGCCCACTGCAGCTCTGATGTGCAGAGTCTGGCTCCTGTTTACTCAATCCCCTAGATCCTAAGGTTGGATCTTGCAATAATAATAGCTCAGAATCCCTTGTTGCCTTCTCCTACTGCTACTTCTTTCAAGATGTTTGTTTATTGTGGGACAGGAGCATCTAGGACCTCCTTATGTCTGGAAAGTAGGGTCCTTGGGCTAATCTCACTAACACTGTTCTCTGTCTCCTCTTCTTTCTGGATCCCTTTGCTACCACTTTGTTGCTCATGTTGGTAATGATCATTGCTAACGTTTTCTAAGTAGCCTAACTGGCTACCAAGGGGGTGGGTTATTTCCTTAACTACACTCCCAGATAGTGGTCAGAATTCCCAGCTGGAATCTTTTAAAATCAGGTCAAAATAATCAGACCTCCTTAAAAGTAGCAGAGGCATGCGTGTCTCTCCACCAAATGCAACATAAAATGATTTTTAGGGTTTTAAAAACGTTCTTTCCTTTTCTTTTTTTTTTTTTTTCTTCTGACATTGAGCTTTGCAGGAGAACAGGGTTCATCAGTTTATGGAGGAGGATGTGGCGATGAGAAAGCCAAATCAGTTTACACCTTGAGTGAGAATCACCGGTGTGGAGCTCAGATTTTTTTTAATCCATCCTTAAGGCACAGGGGCAAGGGCCCATCATAACTAGTTCAACTTTCAGTTCCTCACGTCATCAGAAAGACTGGAGGTAAACCTGACTCGGGGTGGCTTGCACAAAGAGAAATTTCTTCTTTTTACTATAAGGTTAACCATTAAAAAAAAAAAAAGAAGAAGAAAAGAAAAGAAGAAAAGAAAAAGGCAGGCACAGAGAAGAGTCATGCCAGAATAATCCCTCCCCCTTCAAATTGCTGGAAAACTAAACTTAATTTATCAAGACTCCTTGCAAAAATAGGTGGCTTCTTTTTGGAGTACAAAAGGGTCAGAGGATTATTGACCAATCCTTCAGTGTAGTACAGCATGCAGATGGTTGAAACAAATGCCAGCATGAGATAATAGTCAGGATGCTGGATCATTAGTATGAACCTAAGAGGTCTGCTTACCTTTGCCCTTTCAAAAAGCCTCCAGCCTGCAGGGATAAGTATAGTGTGTATGTGCTGCCCTGAGTGCAGAATGAGCAGGGCGGGGGGGTGGTGGTGGTGGTGGTGGTGGTGGTGGTGGTGGTGGTGGTGGTGGTGGTGGTGGTGGGGGGTGGTGGTGGTGGTGGTGGTGGTGGTGGTGGTGGTGGTGGTGGTGGTGGTGGTGGTGGTGGTGGTGGTGGGTGGGTGGGTGGGTGGGTGTGTGTGTGTGTGTGTGTGTGTGTGTGTGTGTGTGTGTGTGTGTCGCTGGAGGCCCTGCCTTTACTTTATTTAACCTTTCTGACCAGGTTTCTAATAAAATTGTGGTAGGCCAATTGCCAATGGTGGCTTCCAGCTGCTGACTTTTTCCATATGCTGGAGAGCCTGTGAGGAGGAGTGAAGAAGGTTAAAATGTGCCTGTTAGCTAACAGTCCATCCAGTGTGTTCTGTGGATGAAGGGTTCACAGCTGAAGCTTGTGCAGCGGAACAACTGAGTGCATGTCTAGGGAAAGGGTTTTATGGTGTTCTTCAGAGAAGCGGGGAGCAGTGAATTTCCAACATCCTAAACACAAGTAGAATGGAAGCAAGACAAGAATTATCCCACTAAGGTTAATTAGAGACGTCCCTTTCTTCCTCTCTGACTCCAAAGTAGATCCTACAAGCATCCCCGAATAAGACGGCCAAGGTGAACTGGGGCGGACTCAAACTGTCTCATCAACGCGCGCTCCTTACATATTATTATAACTCCTTTGAATGGGGTCGCAATCAGCATTTTTTCCCCCCAGTGTGCCGGGATGCAGAGCAGGAAGCACCCGTGTGTGCATCTCTTAGGAGATGAGTGAATTTGTTAGAGGGGGTCTTTTCTGGCCTGGTGGATGGATGCTGGGGAGTGACGTCACCCGCCCCCTCCTCCGTGTGTGTGTGTGTTTGTGTGTGTGTGTGTTGCGCCTCCTTCACCCACCTCTCCTGCCCGCCCCTCCTTCGTCCAGCTCTCCGTCCCTTTCAGTGGGTCAGTGGTCCAGATTCAGGGATTCGCCAGCGGGCGCAGCGGGCCTGGCTCTCCCTGCGCCCGGGCGCACCCACACTCACACTCTCGCGCTGGCAACGCGCACACACAATCTCCCAGCGCTGGGGCACCGCGATTCCGTGGGATCCCCAGCACGGTTACGAGGATTTTAGAAATCACTCAGACAAGGAAACAAAGAAAGAAGCTTTCCAATCACTTTCCTGAGCTTTTTCATTTAAATTCCCCAACAAATCATCTCGCCTCTAACCATAACCACCAGGTTCACGCCAGGTCCAAGGACTGGACTGGACTGGCCATCCCACCTCCTGGCTCTTGACTCCGCTCGGGCCGGTCTCCAGGCTTCGCTTCGCCCCATCTCTCCTGCTTTCCTTCTTTCCCCCCGGCCTCAGTTTCTGGTTACCTCTCGAGGGCTCTTCACTTTTGGGGGGAAGAAGAGAAGAAGGGGAGGGAAGCGCTGAGGGGGGCAGCCGAGTTGCTATTTGTGGCCAAAGAATCCTCTTTAAAAGAAGCAGCAGCAGGAAGGAGAAAACGAGAGAAGCGGAGGGGGGAGAGGAGACCCGGCCCCGGACCCCCTAGCCGCGAGCAGCGGAGCATCGTCGAGGAGCGGGAGGAGGAAGAAGAGCAGGAGGAGGAGGGAGGCAGACACAGCGGCGGCGGGAGCAGCCTGCGAAGCGAGCGCAGGGCGAGCAGGAGCGGTAGGAGGAGAAACCGCCGCGGAAGCCTCCGGCTCAGAAGGGCCAGGAGGACGGCCCGAGAGGAGGAGGAGGAGGAGGCGGAGGAGGAGGAGGAGAAGGGGGTAGGGGTGGAGGGAGGGCGGGGGGACGCGCTCCTCTGGATGCTGGATTTGGGGTTTTTGGACTCACTCGCTGACTCTCCTCCACTTCCTCGCTCTGGACTGGGCTGGCCATTCGAGGGCCGGGCGGCGGCAGCGACTGGGGGGACTCCCGCGGCGGCGGCCGCAGCTCCGCGGGATTAAATTGGCCGCCCAGAGGCGGCTGCTTAGGCAGGCTCGGGCTGCGCGGCCGTGGCGGGGCGCGAAGGCGCTGGGGAAAAGTGCCGGTGGCGGCGCGGGAGGCGGTGGCGGTGGTTGCCCGGAGCCAACATGACCAGGTAAGTCCCCGAGTGACTCGGTCCGCCCCCCTTTGCCCTCCCCTCCCTAAGCCCGGGGCTTGCCCTGAGCTCGGCTCAGACAGCCGGCGCCTCCCGGGCCGGAGCTTCCCACTCCCGCGTCCGCGAGCCCAGCGCCCCGACACCGGAGCGCACACAGTTTGCTCTTCTGAACCTCCTTGGGCAGAGGTCCTCCTCCTCCCTTCCACGGTTCGCTTGTGGTTTAAAACCTCAGACCAAGGAAGAGTGGCAATTCTAGAGAATGAGGGTGTTTGTGTATGTTTATTTGTCCGACCCCCGCTCTCTCCTCCTAGGGTGGGTAGAGTATTGGGGAAATGGAGGAGCTCTGGGGCAGTCGGACCCTACCCAGGGATTCTGCCTCTGCATGTATCTATACCTATCTATCTATCTATCTATCTTCTTCTTTTCTCTTCTTCTTCTTCTTTTTCTTCTTCTTCTTCTTCTTCTTTTTTAAGAGGCTGTGATTACTGTTTTAAGGAGGGCTGGTTATGGTGAGGGGGCGAATTCTTTTTCTTTCTTTCCTCTGAACTAGTGGGGGGAAGGAGAAATAGCAGGAATCCAAGTCTACACGGCTGCCATAGAGGAGGGGGATTGTTTTGGAGACCTTTCCATGGCAGAACCAAAGATCCTAGTTCTGCTACGGGAATCTGCTGTTCTTACTCATTCCGAGGGTAGGGAACAGAGAATTTATAATGAAAAATCCAAGTTGTAGGAAACAATTTTAAAAGAAAGCCACAAGAAACCAAAGGTTCTTGGCTTCTCTATCGATTTACTGTAGCTTTTATGTAGGCAGGTAGAAAACTTAGATTGTTTATCTATTAGGTTGATTTTCATTTAAAACATTAACAAATGAAGTCAGTTTTCTTATGCTTAAAAAAAAATCTTGAACACTAAAGTGTAAGCTGAGCTTTCATTAATTGGGTGTTCTAGGATTCTGAATAGTAGTTCAATTCTCCAAAACCCAGACTATCACATCTACTAGTATTGTTTCCAGCTCGCCTCCCAGTACACGACTTGCCAAATGTCTCTGTTTTCTAAAATTCTTAGAGTGATCCCCCAAGACCAAGCTACAGTTGTGACTTAAGCACCCAAGAATATTCCTGAGGGATCACTCTTCCTGTATTTTCTCTTAAAGTCCCCCCCCCCCATTTTAGATGCCTGTAGACACAGTGACAGTGACTTAACGGAGCTTAGCACACTCATTTTGAACCTCAGAGACTAGTAACTGCTTGTGACTTGAGAGAGATTTGCTCTTGGACTTCCAGAGCTACAGACATGGACCTTTCCCTTTGATGTGTTCTTTCCAACCATCCTGTAATAACACACATATGGGGAGTTGATCCAGCCGTTCATACTTTTGACTCTTTTGGCTATTCTGTCTGTTTGAAAGTGTACACACCCACGACTCAACTTGAGTAAAACCAAGGTGATGTACCAAGACTTGAAATATCCTGATATTAAGGAATATTTAGATGATACCGACCTAAAGATTGTGTTATGTTGGTAATATGATGATATCCAGAACAATGCTTAGTATATATTATGCTTGTTTTGAAAGCATATTCTATTATTTGTCACAGATAGATATTATTTTATTGATTTAGTAAAGAGAATGAATTTTCCATGCTAGATGTCCAACTTCTTGAAATAGACATCCTAAATGGACATGGAAGGAAAATTTCTCCACCTCCCACCTCCCATAATTATGTACTGTACTTTGCTTTTCAATGGAGCTAGCAATTCTGTGACAGATTTTTAAAATTCACCCTCATGCTATCAGCTATTATTGTACTTTCAAAGTGTGAAATTGACAAGCTGGTCAGTTTCATGAATTCAGCTGTCAGATTGTGTCCAGTTAAAAATTGCTAAAAGCTGTAAATGTGCCTGCCTGGAATTTTCTTTTGTAAAGGAAAGACAGCAAGAGGATGAGGATTAAGGGGTGTTATTAATTGTACATCTTTTAAAATAGGGGCACTCCAATGTGAGTTTTTATCACTGGCTGTTGTTGGAAAATACGTGTCGATTTCTAATATTTTAAAAGTGGCCTTCAGTTTGTATCAATATTTCATTTAAAATAGTGAGCACTTTACTTAGAAATTATCTGTTCTTAAACCCTTCATTATAATAAGTATAATAAGAATGAAATTCAAAAAGAAAAACTGTCTCTCAAATATATTTTAATATATTTGAGTAATATATCACTTTTTTGTAATGACATGTAAAGAGGTGGATGTTAAATATTTTATTGTGGAGGTTATGTAACCCAAATTCTTCTTGGACCAGTGCAGTGATAGTTACTAAAGTAATGAAATGCGAAGATCTTCTTTAATATATATATATTTTGGTAGGTAACCATGAAAGTAAAACCGATTAAAGTATTAAATACAGTGACTTGATTTGCCTTTTAAGAATGACATTTATGTAAAGCCAGAATATCTTCAAGTGGAGAACTGAGAATCGGAATCCCCTCATGTGCTGCTGTTCGCTGAGCCACTAGGGGCCTGTATTACTGTTCTTATATCCAGGAGATACCCTCCTATGGCAGATGCAAACCCTTCCTAGAGAGACATTAAAAAAAAAAAAAAAAAAGTAGGCAGTCCCCTAAGTTTTTCTTTTGTTTTTAACCTATTAACTCATGCTCTAGTGTTAGTCATGGACATTGATTGAAGAGTTTTTCAAGAACATTATTTATAGAGCTTCTGAAACTATGATGGTGTAAAGTGATTTTTTTCACATAAAATGTGAAACAAAAGAAGTATTTGTGTAAATTCATATGTGATCCCAGATTCTCAGTGTATGCCAAGGATAAACAAGTAGGAACATTAAGAACTTTTTTTTATTGGACTGATAAGGATGTTATTTGCATAATGTAGGGTTAAAAGATAAATGAAGCAGAATTACTTTAAGGAAAATGTAGTCATAGATTGATGGTGTGATTAAACTTGCTTTGTAAGTGCTGTGCAAGTTAGTATGGAAGGAGAATCTGAGGCTCAGTCCAGTTTAGTCAGCACTTGAGGGACCTGGACTGAAGATGCACTATACATTTTTAAGTGTCAGTTTCACAAATTTGAAATCGACCAGCTGTGGCAATCTTGATGGACATTAGGCAATAAGGTCAAGTATACTTACACTGTTCCTTTGTTGATTTTCAGTTTTTCAAACTGACAAGGGTGACTGTTGGTAAAAGAGCACGCTACCGGCATTTGCATATTGGATTTCCTTCAGATCCAGCTTGATTTATCAAGCCATGAAACAATTCTATTTTTTAAAAAAGATGCTATGGATAAATGAGAATTCATTAACACAATCCCATATGAAAAGGGCCATTTCAGGAAAGATGGATTTCTCAAGGTGATTTTGCTTTAAAACCACCCAGTTTCAGCAGTGTAGTTGGGTAGTCTGAGAGGTAAAGTATGTGTGTGCTCTAACTTGTGATCCTGAGAGCTCAAACTTTTACACTAACATCTTTAAATCTGTGCACTTAACCTTTGCTCAAGGGTACCCTTTTACTTGCCCCAAAGTTCCTGGTTATCTCACAAATGAACTTTACCTTTGACATAGTGTGCTCAACTGAGTGGATACAGAGTATACCTTTAGGATTGGTATTACAAGATATATGAAGTGCTAAATATACAGCTGTAAGTATTCAGTTTTCCAGAGTACTCACAGAATGTATTTTTTTTTCCCTATTTCCTTAAAGGGACAGTAGTTTTTGGCTGAAAAGTTTAGTGTGAGAAAATAAGTTCTATTTTAAGCCAGGTCTACTCTGGGTGTCTTATTGCTTATTGGAGTTATTTACCTTTTCTTTGTACTGCTTGGTTTCTTTGAAAAATTCATTTTGGAAAGCTACTTACTTGTGATGGCACAAACACAACATGCAGCCTGAAGCAAAGTCAATGTTTAAAAACATTTCTTTTTATATTACTAATGATTTGCCAAGAAAGAGCAAAGAGAGGAGTTATTCTTTCTGTGCCCTACAGGATTGAGGATTCCCATATAACACATCATCTAAGATATCTGGTAACATGTAAGAAGATTGCTTAGAAGGGATTTTTCAGTGAATTTTATTCCAACAAACATCACTTTTTTAAGCTTCTGTAATTTTATAGCACAGTGACATTTCCAGCAAAGGATCCATTTGTTTGGGGATATGTTTTCTATATGGATAATCTCATTTTCTTGTGATTAGTACTTGAAAACACTTTCGAAATTTGATGCTTGGCTTGCATTTGTTTTGACAATTGAAGTGTCCAACTCCCTCCCCCATTTTTCAAATAAAAATGTGTTTCAGCTCTTTCACAGTTAAGTCCTTTAAAAAGATAGCTGAGAGAATATATGGCTTGTGCTTCCTGATTGTTCATTATATGAAATTATAGCCTCAGATGTAAAAGTTCAGCATTTTGTTTGCGTCATAAGTCTTGGGGAGGTCAGAGAGCGAATACTTGTATGTTACAGCCGTCTCTGACCTAATGCAACCTAAATAATAAAGTCATGCCAGTGGCACTAGACTGAAGCATTAATGAAGCAGAATTGTTACAAGAAGTATTTCAGGAAATCACATTTAGGTCCTCTGCCCCTTGTTTCCCCTTTAATAAATTGCCCACTTAGCTTTCATGTGATCAACAGTCAGTTTGCATTTTCTTCTTTTAACATTTAATCATTAAATATTTTAAGGCTTAGACATTAATTTAAGTTTTATATCCACATGTTCTCAAAACAATGTATTGGGGGAAAAATGACTAAAATCATGCCAGTAATGTCCTGCCTTCTCCCTTTCCAGATAATCCATTCAGTATCTTTCTGTTCATTATTTTTTCTTTGGTACTGATACGTATGATTGGATCATGTCAATACTTGTCAGTTTGTCTATTGCTTTTTACAAATTACAGAAAAAATAGAGCAAAACTGAACTTTTTATTCACTTTTCAACATGTACTGTCCCTCAAATCAAGTTCCTATGTGTCATAGTTGAGTAAATTAAATGAAAGAATTGACAATTTGGGAAGCTAAGACAACTGATTTTGTCTATAAGCCAGCAGATCAGGTGTACCAGTAGAAAAGTAATGTTGAGACAACTTAGATGATCCTTATTCCCCACCTGCAGTAAGCAAGCCTTGCTTTCCTTTGCAAATGACTGTTCTTAGCTGCCAGGTTTTTTCTTTGGCTCCTTCCGCATCTGTAACAAAGTACAAAAGCAAAAGCAGCCATCTGAAGCTACGCTTTCTCCAAATTCTTTGGATTTTCACTGACCAGAAACCCTGTTTAACTCTGACATTCTGATAACAATGTCAGGAGCATTGTGACCTTCACCGCGGTGCTATTTACTGGATTTAAGCTGTGTAACTCTTGTCAGTTTCATGAAATTGATTGAATTTATAAATTCTTAATTGTCTTTTTTTTAACAGCCTTTGGGCTATATTCCTTAATGCAGCAGTGGCTAACTAAATTGAGATTGTGAATTACATTGAAGGAACAGCACTTCTCCATATCATTTAGGGATTAGGAGATATTGTACTTTCAGATACATAAAATGATCATCTGTAATCATTGGGTCAGAAGTGATAAGAGACTTCTCTTGTAAGCTTCGGTAAATCAATTTCTCTTATTAATAAAAATTTTTGTGTTAGTTCTGATCTTATAAATAATTGAAAATTAGTTCTTGTTTCATTTTATTTAATCCTATTAGTATATAAAGGTAATGCTAACGATTATAAAATCTCAACTGACTTCCTTCCTTCCATCCTCCCCTCTTCTTTCCTTCTCTTCTCCTTTTCCTCCTGCTCCTTCTTTTGCTGCAGTGAAAAGAACATAAATTTGATGCAAGCAGAACTGAATTTATACATTAGTATTGTCACTTATATGTGGAATCTTGGGGGAAGTTATATAACATTTCAGTGTCTCGGTTTCATTATCTGTAAAGTGGAGAAAATAACCATAGATACAATGAAGACCCAGTTAGATAATAGGAATTTATCTTATTTTTCATTATCAAAATCCTGGATTTAAGAGTTATGTAAGGAACATGTTGTATTCGTTAATGCTAGTTTCTCTGATAGAATTCTGCTGTCTTTAGCTACCTGCTGTAAATTATTGCTACCTGACTTAAAAATTAGGACTTGTTGGTTATGGACGTTTTGTTCAGTTTTCACTGTTGTGTACCTGCTATCATTACCACACATGCTAGAACTGCAGTTTCTTTCCAGCATGTTGATTGAAGTCTGTGCACATCAGTACATCATGGGACACTATCTCAGAAAGCTTTTAAAGCAAAAGCTAGAAATGATTTTACCTTAAGTACACAAAGAGAGCATTTTGTTTTAAAGTAAAAAAAAATGTATTAATAGATTCTTGCTGATATTTGATGTGGAGCTGCGGTCTGGGGGAAGAAGTGTTTAGAAAAGTACTTAATTAAAATAGTGAACCAAAAGAATTACCATTTTTTTCTTTAATGGTAGTGCATCTTAGAAAGCTCCTTAGCTCTTTGCCTAGTGCAGCTGTCCTTCCCTGAAAGATCAGGTTTCAAGAGCAATGATGGATGGTGGGTGCCTGTAGCCAGTTGTGGGGTTTGTTCTGAGGTCAAATGTATTGATGGAGGATAGGAATTTACTGCCTTCTGTCTCTCCCTAAGATCTGCCAGTACAATTACACAGAGAAAAATTAGACTAGACACATCAAATGCTGATCCAGTGTCCCATTATAGGTCAAAAAGACATTTGTTTTCCATGTTTAAAATATTTTTTTTCTTCCATTCCCCCTTCCTCATGTTCTATCCCAACTGAAAGGACTTTTTGAGCGTGTGCACTAATGGTTTACTGCAAGTAGACCCTAGCATCTCTGTAAAAACAAATCAAACTACTTGCAATAGTAGCTTAGTTGAAATTTTATTAAAGGGTTTTAAGAAAGAAACAAAATATGCCTACCCATTTTCATAGTTCTGTTTGAAACAGTTCAGTGTGTTTTTTAGGTACATGGTTTTATACTTTATTTTAAAGGGATCTATCAAGATTATCTGGCTTGTTGGGAATAATAATAGTCTATTGGAAATGATGTAAATATTGTGAATCTACTTAATGACCAATGAATGATTTTCACTTTTTTCCTAGGTGGAAAAATTGTAGTATTTTTAAAGGAATAAATTGTGGGAAATATCTTCCACTGGAAACATCCCATGGATGGTAGCTATTCTCTCTGAGCTCTTTCTTTGGCACTTTTTTCATCAACATTCTTTCCTCTTAATCTGATGTTTTGGCCCCTGCGTCTCCATTTTGTCATTTTTTCTGTGGCCCTCATCAGGTCATCATTTATCCCGTCTTCTGTGATATTCCTGTCCACCTCTCACAGAAGCAATGATTTCTGGTAGTTGACCTTCAAAATAAATCTCCTAACTTCTTAATGAACTTCCAGACCTGATTTTTTTTTTTTTTACCTGCTTGTTAGATAGTTGATATCTCACACTCTACATTTTGTAAACCTAAAACACTATCTACACATCCATACACAGATTGACCTTTTTTTTTTCTTGGTAGCTCATCATCTGATTTAGCTCTGCACTAGAAACTTGGGTGTCACCTTTGTCTTCTCCCTTCCTTTCATTCTTGTCCCCATTCAATTTTGCAGGTTTGATTCCTGTAATCCCTTTCAACTGTGTCCCTTTGCCATATTGTTGACACATTCAACACACCATTCCTAGCTGCCTAGGCGGTCTCTATGCTCTCACACTTCTCTTAATTCTTCCTGAAAACTTTCATTTTTCTGAAATGCCAACCTTCTCAAGTCTGCATACCCATGTAACGAATCCTCAGTACAGCAGTCCAAGCACTTTACAATTGAACAAGCACCCTCCCTTATAGAACTCCAGGTACGCCCCCTCCAGCAGCATCCAGAGTCCCTGCCATCAGGGAGAAGACTGCTCCCAGCGAGTCCAGTGCGGACAGTACCGTTTCTGGAATCCCCTTTCTCTACCAGCTGTTCTAACTTGCATCCCTTGAAGTCCTTCTAATTATTCTCCCATTTCCTAATTTTCAGCTCAAGTACTGTGCCCTCTTCTTTGAATTTAGTTGGAGTTGAATTTAATTGAAATCATGAATGTGAAGAATACTTGTTCATTTGAAACCTCTTATGATGCTTGGGACACATATAGGTAAAAACCAAATTTCTGTTAATTTTTCTGATATTAGAAGTACAGTAGCAGTGATCGATGGGCCAATTCATATGAGTACCTACTATGTGCCAGGCATTTGACATGGCACATTTTTTTCAGTACCACATTTAATCTCTATAGTAACTGTGTGTAAGTTTGATGGTTTTGTTATCACCAGTTTATTTAGGAGGAAACTGATTCGTTGAAAGGTTAAGTGACTCGCCCAAGGTTACATAGCAAGAAATAGTGAAGAAGGAACTTAAAGCCACGGTTTTAAGTCCAGCAATATTATAGTCCCAACTCTCATGCACTCCAGTCTTAACCCTCAATATATGCTTATGTCTGACAGGATTCTTAAAATTTATTTCACATGCACCAGGGAAATAAAGCCAGTATGGTGCTTTCTTGATCCAAACTCAGGAAGAATCTTAGGTGTTAATATAGGTTGTCCTTCCCTCATTTCCAATGAATCTGTTCTGCTCCTTTCTCTGACCAGAGGCATTAATTTTTTTTTTTTTTCCTATACTTAGATTTGGGCTAGATGGTCTTTTAATGGTAGTCACCTTCCAACTCCAGAATTATGTGCTTTTCAGGCCAGTGACACAACAGCCTGAGCTCTGGAGCAGAAGTGGGTAAATGACATATTTTCACTAAAAATAGTTTTTAAAAATCACAGAGGCTGGCATTTTCAAAACTGCCCAACAGGTAAGGAATCAAAGAATTTATTTATTTTTTATTTTTTATAGACATATAATGTATTTTTATCCCCAGGGGGACAGGTCTGTGAATCGCCAGGTTTACACACTTCATAGCATTCACCATAGCACATACCCTCCCCAATGTCCATAACCCCCTGCCCCTCTCCCAACTCAAAGCATTTTTATAAAGAGAAATATGGATTTAGCCGGACTATCTGAGGAGCAGCTTCCCATTAAAGAAATGAAATTATACCAAGTGATGTATCTATGCATTCTATTTATTGGCAGCCTGCCCTACCCAGTTGTATCTGGGCAGTTTAGTCAATTATAATGTCTCTTCTAAAATACTCTATTTTCATTGCATACCTGTTAATTTCATTATCAATAACAGATGGATGATTTGATAGGCTTTTCTCCATTTAATCTATTTTGTGAAGGTTTAACTTTTTTTTTTTTTCTTTTTTGGGGAAGGTTCTGAGGTCTAATTCTGGGTTAATTATGATTTTATAAGTTATACAATAAAGGATTTACATTTGTTTGATGATTTGGAAAATTATTTTTTCTCTGGCAGCAAGGCATCCTGAAGTTTTAAATCAGACATGGTACATAAAATAAAGTTACATGGAAAATGCTCTGGTCTTTTATGGCTCTTTTAGAATGTCAACAGTTAAGTGTTCTTTGCCCAGGCTTCTAATGGACTTCTTACAATCATACACTGTCTTGTTTAACCATGTTTTCCTATGAGTTTATCTGTAAATGGAACCTCTGAGAAGCCTGGAGAAGGGTATCCTACCTTCTCTGGGTAATGTGTAGTGAGGCCAGTTACAATCTTAATAAATTTGTTTTGATGATAACAGTTATAGATTAAGAATGACAAGTTCCATAAATATTGTTATGCATATTCAAGTACTACCAGAGAAATGATTCCCTAAATGCATTTGAGTCTCATTTTACTGTTATTTAGACTCAACTTGATCTGATTTATTTTTACTGAAAAAAATTAGGAAATCTATAATTTAAATTTTGATTTAAAATTTGTCACTTAAAATCTATTTTCTCTAAAAATTGTCACTTCGAATCTGTTATCCCAAGTATACCAAAATGAATATTAACTTCCTTTCAACCAAATTACACACTATCTTCTGATATGTTCTCCGACATCTGTTGGCAAGGTCCCCATCATCTTTTGCCTGGTTTGCAGCCTCTCTGTGTTCAGTTGAGAACACACTATTGTTGCTTCTCTGCTCTGTGGCCAGTGTAATCTTTAAGCAACTTGGAGTTTCTCCTCCAAATATTCTGGTGGTCCCACATTTCCTTGAAATATGGCTTGAAATAGGCAACAAAAGTCACCTGGCCTTTGGGGCCTTTACCTTTGCCTTGCCTCTTGCTACCTTGTCATTCTTCTGTTCATTTTCTCTGTTCCCTTCATCCCACCCTCAATGCATGTACAGTCCAGCAACATTAAATTATTTGCTGTTTCTAAGATGCACTACTCTGACTTTTCCATCTTTAATTTTGGGCATGTCCTCTCTCTTTCATGTGTAAAGTCCCTTCCCCTTCCATTTTTGCCCGAGTCACCTCTTCCATTACCTCTTCCTCTTCTATCTTGGCTGACAACTCTTCCAGGAAGACTTCCCACTCTCCCAAGACTGGATACCCTTTATGCACTAAACAAGCACTGAATAAATTTGGCAGTTAATGTATATCATAATGTATTGCAATTGCTTATCTATGGTCTGAAGAATTTCAAATTCTTTGAAGCTGAAACCCATGTCTTCTTCCCCGTGGGATCTCTAGTACCTAGCCCATGACCTTGCTCAGTGTAGTCATAATATTGGCACATAGCTGTTAAGTATTCCATGAACAGATCAAGTGTGAGCAGAAAAATCAGGGATGGATTAGTTCATGGCCCAAATCTTATAACCCATATGTTTAATATTTAACTGTACAGTTTATGGTCTTATTATCAGTTGCTCTTTAGTAATTAATTTTTACTTTACTTGAGCTAAGTTTCACTTACCTAGTTCTCTACCAAACCATGGCAAAGCCAAATCTGAGTATACTGTGTGTATCTACTCATATGTCACCAGACAAGACAAATCTGCCTTTACATCTGGCTGGGGTAGGAATTCCCAGATGCACTTAATTCTGACACATGGTCATTATTGAACCAAAAGCCATTGCCTGGCATGATTGTAGCTTATATTTGTTTTCATTTTAAAGGGCTTCATCCAGGCTGCCAAATGTACAACAGGTGCCTTCATTTTATACTTGCCAATCTGTTGTTATTCAAATGACCGCCGGAACAGAGACTAATGGTATCTAATAAAATTGATCTCAGTTCTGGCAAGCCAGGCTCACAAGAGCACAAGGGGTAGGAAGTGCAGTGTGGAAATATGCTGGTGCTGAGTGTGCCTGGTGAAGCATACAGTTTTTAGGAGGTGACATATGTCTCAACATAGGCCCCTTGATTATGTGGAGCCATGGAAATTTTCCACAGCCTAGTGTTCCTTAAACATGAGGATTTGTAACATCGAATCTTATTTTTGATGGACTTGCTGGGTGGCACGTGGACTGGACTGGTCGTGCCAGCTTATGGATGGATGGTTATGCCATGTCTATAAGGCACACTTAGGTCATCTTTTCATGCCAGAGAGCTGGCAGGTATGATGGCTTTTACTTCCTGTCATCAGAAATTTACCTTACTGACATCATAAATTCTCTGCAAAATCTGACTATTAACAGAGTTAACCAGGAGAGGAATGTGTCAGTTTGCAAGTAGGAGCTCATGTTTGGACATTTTCATTCAGACTGTGTATATAATTTCTTGGGTCCTTCTCATGTTGTATAGGAAGTTGGCCCCTGGAAACCTTTGCCACTAAGGGAAATAAACTTTTGATGACTGGCCATCAAAAGTTAAAAGCATAAGTGTTGGCAAATGTTAGAATCAGTTCTCACAAGGACATGAGATTGCTTTTTTTTTTTGCAAGGATTTTAGAGACCTCATTTTACTATCTATCCACTCTCCCATTTATGTATTCATTCTTTAAAGTGCCACACATTAGACTCCCTTAAATGCAAGGAATTGTGGGAATATACAGATGAACAAAACACTGCCAAGTATAATTTGCATGGACAAATAGACTGAGATCTAGATTCTTAAGATTTTGAGAAATGTGTGCTACATAAAATCCGTTTCCTATTGGAGAGCTTTGTGTTGTCATGTGGAAAAAAGCTACTCAAGTTCCATTATGATACTGGAACTTATGGACTCACTAAACAGTAGTAATAACCACTACTAGAATAAGAGAGAGCGGCTATAGCCTTAGCTACCTAGCCACACGTCACTTAGCTCCACAGTTAATTGAGCTCATCTAATTTCTTGTGACCTAGCATATAGAATAGTTCTTAGGTTAGGATTTGGCTATTATTGGACCATCTTTTTGTATTATTTATACCCATCCTACTTGAAAAAGGATTTGTGGCAGCTATTAAATCATATGCTTCATTATCCTTAATAAATCACCTTGGTAGAGCAGACAATGGATTATTGTACAGATGGTTAGTTTCTATGAGAAATTTTTAAAAATATGCAACTTCTTAGCCTCATTCTGACTGATATTTTATTTCAAAGCATTTTTTAAATGATAGTGCCCTTAATGGGGTATGCTGAACTAGACACTTAGTGAGTGGTGCTCGTCCTAAAAAAGAAAATAATAAATAAATATATATGTAAAAGTAACAAAAATATGATTAACAGTGGTTAACAAATATATTTAAGAGGACTGTTACCATTTCCTTTTTTTCCTCTTTTTTGGGGGGGGACTGTTACTTTTTCTAATTGTGTAAATTTTTTGAAATAATCTTCATGATTTAGAGAAAAAGATGCACATTGATGTAGAAGGATTTTTTAGTAGATTTTTTTTGCAGTTAGAATTGAGAAAAGTAATGAAATAGATACAAACTTGCATCTGCAAGCCTTATGAATATAGTATTACTTTTAGGTAAAGGGGAACAAATTATCTTTTAGGTATTTTAAGCATAAGACTCTTTTTTTTTGATTATTTATGTACCAGAGTGAGAAACTCCACTGTTTTTGTGTCTCCAGATGAGAATGAAACACATTTCTTTCTGTAAAATAGCTGCCTTGGCCTCTTTGTTGTAGGAATAGCCATTTCTCAGAGACTAAATGGGAAATTTTCCAAAGGTGTTAGAAAGGACATTAGATTAAATCTTATGTGGTTTAGCTGAGGAAACTAAGACCCCAAGAGTTGAAGAAACTTCACTGTCCTAGCTGGCCCTTTCACCTTGGTCTCCTGATCTCTAAGACATTCTTTTCTGTAGTTAACGCTGCCCCTGCCAGAAATGGGGTCTTGACCAATGCATTGCTGGTTCTGAGTTAGAGGAAGGTTCTACATCAGACAGTATCTGCTTTGATAAGAATTCTACTGCCTTTTTCTCATCAAAATTCAAGGGAGGGTCATCAGAGGGGCTCAATCTGTTGAGCATCCAACTCTTGATTTCGGCTCAGGTCATGATCTCAAGGTCGTGGGATTGAGCCCTGTGTGGGGCTCCACACTCATCTGCAAGTCTGCTTGAGATTTGAGTTTCTCTTTCTCTCTCTGTCCCTCTCCCTGCTCACATACTCTCTCTAAAATAAATAAATCTTAAAAAAAAATTTCAAGGGAAAGAAAAGGACCTAGATCTTCCTTATCACATATATGGATATATATATATATATATATATATATATATATATATATCTGTATATATATGTATATACACATACATATATCTCCGTAAGATTCCAAGTCTCCTTACTACTTAATTAAAATTTAATATGATTGTAAACTTAGTTTTGCTAGCTGTATTTCAAGTGGTCAGTATCCCCATGGAGTTGGTGGTATATAGAACAGCACAGATGTTTCCATTGTTGCATGAAGCTGCTTTGCACAACACTGGCCTACCTGATCAGTCTGTAATGTCAGTTGGTATCTTTAAGGTTTCATATGTAACAAAATAAAGCTAGACCATTTATGTACTGACAACACCCATTGATCTTAGTAGGAAAGAATGTACCTGCCAAATGTAGGTGAAAGATACTGTGTCTTAGAAATACATCCTCAAGGAAAGTGAATTGATAGCGGAATCTCTGCTCTGTGTCTCACAACAAATATGCATACTCTTTACTTTGTTCCTGTGTAATGGAGAGGGGAGACACCTGTCTTGAAGTCAAGGAAGGAGGCAAATTCATGATCCCTGGTTCCATCGCATGTCCTCTCATTCCGTTAGCAGTGTTTTCTGTTATTTTCCAAGGGGATTTTGTTTGTATTTCAGCCATTTCACCTTCGGGGGTCCCCAAGAAGGAGTAAGTGGTGTCAGTATGCTGAAAGGAGCGGCTCAGGAGTGTGGTTGTATTCTTTAACATCCAAACACCAGGCTTTGACAGTGAATGGCGATGCTCTTAATGGGACAACAGGTGTAGACTTAGGCCTTTCTTTTTTTTTTTTTTTTTTTTTTTTAATTTTTATTTATTTATTTGACAGACAGAGATCACAAGGAGGCAGAGAGGCAGGTGGGGATAGGGGGGTGGGGAAGCAGGCTTACTGCTGAGTAACCCCGATATGGGGCTTGATCCCAGGACCCTGAGATCATGAGCTGAGCTGAAGGTAGAGGCTTAACCCACTGAGCCACTCAGGTGCCCCTAGACTAGGCCTTTCTAAGCCAACTGGATAGTTCTGATGTCTTAAAGCTCCATATGCAGAGCAGAGCAAATGTGTCTTTTGTTGGTTGGCTGAAATGGGCAGGAGGGAAGCCTGAAGGTAATCCCAGGGATGCAAAAGTGTTACTTACCTAGCCTTCACTTAGTATCTTTCTTTCTTTCTTTTTATTTTTTTTTTTTTAAAGATTTTATTTATTTATTTGACAGAGATCACAAGTAGGAGAGATGCAGGCAGAGAGAGAGGAGGAAGCACGCTCCCTGCTGAAGCAGAGAGCCCGATCGATGCAGGACTTGATCCCAGGACCCCGGGATCATGACCTGAGCTGAAGGCAGAGGCTTTAACCCACTGAGCCACCTAGGTGCCCCACTTAGTATCTTTCTTACTGTCCTTTTGCTTTATTATAATGCTCTTAAATCTTGTCAGGGATCAAGCCAAACCAGTGTCACCTGTAATTAATGCTGACAAGCAGCTATCAGAAAACCTATTAGAAGTTACTGAAAGGAGTGTGGGGCGGATGAGGACCTCCATACTAACCCCTGACAATTCAGTGGGGACAAGAGGCAGAGCAGTCCAGACAATTCTACCTTGGCCCCTACCCCACCCTCTTCCACCCTCTCCCAGACCCAGGCAAGAGTTAAAAGTTCATTTTAATGTTTTTATAGAGCCATAATAGAATAGTCAGGGGAAGGGGGAGGGATAAAAACTGTACTACTTTATAACAATTCCTGGAAACATAGCCTCACTTTCTCTCAACCAGCCTCTTTTGGTCACAGAATCTGAGATAATTGTTCCCAAATGCCTTTCTCTTTTCCCTTCACATCTTAAATCTCTATCACCTCCCACAGGGAGCACCACAGGTTCTGATATTTTTAGTTGCATTTTTCAGGTAGGTTTTTTTTTTTTTTTTTTACTAGTTATAGAAAGAAGTTACTTTGTTTTAAATATATATGCTTTAGAAACTAGGTAGCAACAGTTAGGGATAGTTTATTGTTGTTTTGTTTTAATCAGTTCTGAGACTCTTTGTGGTTATGTATCTCCAGTTACATAATCAAATCAGCAAAAACAGGTTTCTGAGGGATAAGTGTTTTCAAAGCCAGTTGTTTAGAAATACAGTTGGTGTATTAAGCTGTACTCGTAGCTTTAAAAAAAGAGGCAGAGGTCTCTGTTAGGGGATTGTATATATCCAATGGTGAGGGTGCTTGGTACAGAATAAATTGGGGGTTGCTTAGGACCAAGAAATGTGTCTCCCACCCCATTTTCAGAATATTTCTCAATTAAGAAAATAACAAAGGTTGTTTCCATTTCGGTTATAACAGATTTATTTATCTCCTCACCAAAAGGATTCATGGCAGGGATGGGAGTGCTTATGCTTCAGGACATTTTTCAGCCCCCCTTAACAAAGTGGAAAAGTGGAAGGTCTGCTTTGAGGCAATTTATCCACTAGATCCTGAGGACACTCACCTCTTGCAAAGTCCACTGTTTCAGGTCTTCACTTCTTATTGTGTTTATGAATACCATCTCTGTCAGTAACCAAGGTGAAAATCAGGTTCCTCTGGTAATTAAAGATTTAAATCTTGATGGTTGTAAGAATATTATACTAGGACAGGAGCTATATGAAATAGCCATGCATTTTCACCCCAGAAAGATATAGTAGTCCATGCCTCAAGCCCACCACACTGCAATCATGGTTTATTGTGCTCTAGGTAAGAACATTGAACTTGAATTTGTCATTATAGAAAGGATACTGAGGACTCTCAGGTAAGGTGACATAGTGAGCCATATGTGAAACTGATCCTTGTTGGTAAAAGGCTCTTGCACATATTATTACAGGCCCTGGAGAATATGCAATATCAGATCCAGAATGGTACTGCAGTTAATTGATGTAATTGGTGCCAAAGGGTCGCAAAGTCCGTTAAAGGGCCAATTAATCATTTTCTATCATTTAATTATCTGAAAAAAAATTAAGGATGGGCATGATTAGTTTATGTGTTAGTATTTTACTTTATTTTATTTTTAAAAATTTTTTAAGATTTTATTTATTTATTGACAGAGATCACAAGTAGGCAGAGAGGCAGGCAGAGAGAGAGAGGAGGAAACAGGCTCCCCACTGAGCAGAGAGCCCAATGCGAGACTTGATCCTAGGACCCTGAGACCATGACGTGAGCCGAAGGCAGAGGCTCAACCCACTGAGCCACACAGGCAACCCTATGTTAGTACTTGAAATTTATGTAATTATAACCCTGCCAAATTAAATACTGAGCCCCAGGGGTAGCTGAGTTTCTGAGTAGAACCCAGAAAGGCACAGAAATGTGGAACATCCCACTTGGGTGTGTCTGACAAGTGGCAGAGTAAGAAAAGGTAGCTTGGGTTACAGCAGGGTGATTTGAAAGAAAATATGAATCCAAAGTAGTTTTTTCTATGCACTGCTCTAATACAGTGATCAAGCAATATTCTTTTCACTTTTCTCTACCCTTTTTATTAGTCTATAAAGTGAAAAAGTAGTATAATCTCATTATAGAAAATTTAGACTGGGAAAAAAAAAGTCACTAATAATCTTATTACCTGAAAACAACCCACTGTTCTGACTTGAGTAAAATTTTTGGTCCTTTATATTCTAGTGAATATTCTGTTAAATGTCAGTTAACATTTTAGCATAAATACATTTTTCCCATCTTGCCTCATATGACCATTGTCTTTAATGGCTCCCCAATATTGCATTGACTAGAAGTGTCTCTTTCCCTATGTTAGCCATTTGTGTTTTTTTCCCCATTTATCTCACTATTTCAAATACAAAGCTTAGAAGAACATTTTAATGGAGATAACTTTTTTCTATATTTTATATTATTTCTCTTATGATCAAGACGTGGAAGTGGTGGCACTAGGTCAAAGGATATGAATGTTTTTATGACTTTTGAAACATGTTGCCAAATTGCATTCCAGAAAGGATGTATGTCTTGATAATGCCACTCTTACTGGTGGAGGATACTAGGTTTTTTCTTTTTTTTTTTTTTTTAATCCTTTGTCAGTTTGAAAACAATCATCTAGATTTTCTCGATGTAATAGACAAAACACTGCCTCCTTATTATTTTCATACAAATTTATTTAATTACTAAAGTGATAATTTCTCCCTAATGTTTGTTTGCAGGTAATTTTTCCTGTTACATGAATTGTCTTTGCATATCATTTGCCTCCAGGTCATTATTCATTATTCTTTATATTATTGGGCACATTAACTCTTTGTCTTGTTCATGAAAAATGTACCTTAAGTCTTTGTATTGATCTTACTTTAGTAACTCATTTTACATGCAGAATTTTTATTTGTATTTTTTTATAGGCAAAACCACTGATGATCTTTTTCTCTATTATTATCCTTATTATAGTTCGAATTAGAGGTCTTTTCCTTTTCTCAGATTCTCATCTGGTTTTTCTGGTGTTTTATTCCCCTTTTTACTACTTTATATTGGTTCTTCAGGCAAGTGGTTCTGTATAAAATAGTGGAATATTTGGAAGTACTAGATAACAGGAAATATCATGATATTTGTATCCAGCATAGAAACCTGGTACTGCTTTGTTAGAAGAAAGAATATTATAAACGCACAACCAAGAATTATATGTACATATATTTCTTTTAAGTTGCCAAACTAGATGATTTGTTATTTAATCAATAAATTTTTATGTCACTATTCATAAATTAGTATTTTTGTTTGTTTAGTTATTAGAAAATGGAATAACATTTAGTGAAACAGGTACATTAAGTTATTTTTTAGTTAAATTTGCTAATTTAGTTGATTAGTTGATTTTGGAAATGAAGTATTTCCAAGCAGCTCATAGAACCTAGATGTTTCCATAAAAAGGAATGTTGTTTGATAGTGTCACCTTCAAATCATCTATAGATGAACTATAGGTCATATGTAGTTGTAGTACAAAGCAAGATTCTAAATAGATTTTTATCCCCTACCCTGCCCATTATTTATCTCCAAACTACATAGTCCTTTATTCCTGTTATTTATAATGCTCCTTTACAAATAATTTTATTTGAAATCATTATTTTTTTTAAAGATTCATTTATTCATTTGAGAAAGAGAGAGAACGAGCAGAGGAGGGGAAAAGGAGAGGGAGAAAGACAATCCCAAGAGACTCCATTGAGTGTAGAGCCTGTCATGGTCCAGGGGCTCAGTCTCACCATCCTGAGGTCATGACCTGAGCTGAAACCAAGAGCTGGATGATTAACCGACTGAGCTACCCAGTACCCCTGAAATCATTTTAAGTTTTATATTGTTTTATTTTTCTATAGGTCCATGACTGAGTTAGTTATAATACACTTTGAATTACTGTCCTTTTTTTAAATCCTCACTATTATAGCTTGCTGGGCTGAACACTCCTCATGTTTTCCTTACATATTTTTCTTTGGTGTTTCCTTCTATTTGATTTTTTGAAATGAAATATAGTTAACCCTAAAATTTTGTGTTGAAACTGAGAACCCTTAATTTGGATGTTCACAAAATATCATTGGACTTACTCATGTTCTGAGAAGTGGGCACATTACGTATAATTTAATTATAGTCAAATGCTTAATTATAGTGGAAATTGTTTCCTTTCTCTTTATAACATTACATAAAATAAGCAAACAAACAGAAGTACTTTTGTTTTTAATGGTACAGTTTTTCATTTTCAAAGTTAGATACTAGATAATTTTCTAACTAGGGAATGCCTATTTTGACTTAAATCCCAGTTTTCTTGATTCCAGAATCTTGTGTCAATTAGTTTCATAGTTGGAAGAAAAACGACATCTAATCTGTGTATGCATCAGTTTCTCATCTTTTCATTCTATATCCTACTTTTAAAATGTTTTCATTGGATGCCTGAGTCGCTCAGTCCATTAAAGGTCTGCCTTTGGCTCAGATCATGATCTCAAGATCCTGGGATCGAGCCTGTATAGGGCTCCCTGCTATGCGGGGAGCCTGCTTCTCTCTCTGCCTGCTGCTTTCCCTGCTGTACACACACACTCTCTTTCTCTCTAACAAATAAATAAATGCAATATTTAAAAAAATAATAAAATGTTCTTATTAAAGTTCTGAACTGAAGACCTAAAATTAAGAATTATATATTAAAGATGAGATTTTAAAAATTAATTCCTGTATTTTTCATAAGGATGGATTTTGATTATATATTCGGTATGTATCAGTTGTTCTGTAGATGTCCTAATGTTAAAATCTTTTTCTATCGAACGCCTGGGTGGCTCAGTGGGTTAAAGCCACTGCCTTCGGCTCAGGTCATGATCTCAGGGTCCTGGGATCGAGTCCTGCATCGGGCTCTCTGCTCAGCAGGAAGCCTGCTTCCGTCTCTCGCTCTCTCTGCCTGCCTCTCTTTCTACTTGTGATCTCTGTCTGTCAAATAAACAAATAAAATCTTTAAAAAAAAAAAAACAACCTTTTTTATTTTTAACCAGAAACAAAGCAAAACAAAACAAAACAGTCCAAGAAGATTATGGGTTTCAGTGATTAACCAATAACTCTGGTCTTTTCGAGATGTGCCAAAGGCTCTCTTTCTTTGTGAAATAGAGCATATCTTGTAGTTTGCTTTGTCAGTGTTCTATTAAATTATCAAAACATTCAAGTTCTGCATTTTGAGCAGCATTTATGCTTGAGTTAATTCCCAAGTTTCAGGGCTACTAACTTTATATTTATTATTATTTACCAATTTAGCCATGTCTTAATTTATATAATAGAGCATGCAGGAGCACACATAACTTAAAACTCCAGGAAGTAAAAAATGTCATTTGGACAGTATTGTTTTGAAATTTATTATATATTAATTAAAAAAATATTTACTGAGTTTCCACTGTATCCCAGACATGGATCTGAAGATGGAGCAGGGAACAAGAAAGCCAAGATTATTTTCTTAGGGAATGTTTATTTTTGTGGGGAGATAGTCAATAAACAGATATACAGTGGTGTGAAAAATAAATGAGATAATGATAAGTACAAAGAAAATACATGGCAGGGGAAGGGAGACATTTAAATGACCAGTGCTGGGGGTGTGGTAGACTCAGAGCTACATCCTGGAAAGTGGATATCTGAGATGGTTATTTTCTGGGGAAGAAAAATTTAGCAGAGACCAGTGAATGCAATGTCCTGAGGCAGGAGTAAGCTTGGATTGCATTTCTCAACTCTTGAAAGCACATTTTCTTCTTCGCTCTATTTGTACAGGCTACAATTCTAGACATACCCTGTTCACTGTACCCCTATGCCTCAGATGCTAGGCCACACCCACCCATGCTCTCTGATCTCATCCTGGTGCTTGAGAGCCCAGATGACATCTCACTGGCCAGAAGGGCCACAATTATCTACTTCCTCTGTTTATCCCATGCTCCAGTTCTGCTCTGCTGATTCTTAGAATGTGAAGTTCCAGGCCCCACTTGAATATCAGCCAAGACCACTGCATTTCCAGATTACTTACTTGAACCTCGGGTCTTTGCATGGCCTCGATCATATCTGTTAGACCTTTCCCATACTGGTGAATTCCTCAGTTCAGTCATGCCCACGCCTTTAAGGCAAAAGTGTTGAACATGCTGAGTTTTTGTTTAATCGTAATAATCCCACATAAATTCAAGTTACAAACTAAGCTGCCTCTATAGAGCACTTCTGTATTTACTTTCTTTTCTACCTTCACTTTTGAAAGGAAAACAAAACAAAACAAACCCTCTGA